>NW_024581115.1:1350903-1495184 GCF_017639235.1 Corvus kubaryi | reverse complement strand
ATAGGGGAATGCAGAGATCCACCCACAGCCCCTGGTGATCCCCGGGGGATGCAGAGATCCACCCGCAGCCCTGGGGATCCATAGGGGAATGCAGAGATCCACCCGCAGCCCCTGGGGATCCCCGGGGGATGCAGAGATCCACCCGCAGCCCCCGGGGATCCCCAGGGGAAGCAGAGATCCACCCGCAGCCCTGGGGATCCCTGGGGGATGCAGAGATCCACCCACAGCCCCTGGGGATCCCCGGGGGATGCAGAGATTTACCCGCAGCCCTGGGGATCCCCGGGGGATGCAGAGATCCACCCGCAGCCCTGCGGGAGGTGCCCGTGCCGGAGCGGGTGGGTGCCTGCAGGACGCTGGGATCCAGGGGCAGTCCCGGTGCAGAGAGGGCCCTGCTCCCAGGCTGGAGCAGCCTGGCCTTGGAGCGCTGCACCCTGTGGCAGACAGAGCCCGGCGCAGCAGTTTTGGGGGGCTGTGTGCCCGAGGGAGGGGCTCACGCTGCAGCGGGGGCGGTGGGGCTGCTGCTCCTGAGAGCGGACCCACGCCGGGGAAGTTCAGGAGAGCTGTCTCCCGTGGGAGGGAGCCCACGGCCTCACAGGGGAAGATTCCTCTCCCGGAGCAGCGAAGGAAATCTCGGTGATGGACTGAGCAAACCCCCGTGCCCTGTCTCCCTGCGCTGTCGGGGGGAAGGAAGGAGGGGCTGGGGGGAAAAGGTGTTTTTGAGGGGTTATTTTATTTCTCAGTATCGTCCTCTGATTCTGTTAGGAATAAATTCACTTTGTAACTTTAAGTTAAGCCTGGTTTGCCCTTGAAACGTTTCTCCCGGTCCTTGTGGAGGCCGGTAGACCTACCAATCAAGAGACCTTGAAGGTCCCCTGGATGAACAGCTTTGAGCCTATTTGTTACCTCACAGTTGTGGAGACCAAAGAAACCTCTCCCAGGATGCTTTGTTTAATTATGTTAATGTACCCTAGTTCTGTTTCCCTGACTGGTCCATTGGCCTCCCTGCCCCTTTTCTACCCTGTATGTCCCTGATCCAGAAAGTTCTCCTTTCCCCATTCTCCCATCGGCCCTTTTCCTTTTGCCACTCCCTCACTGTTCCCCTGTTGGCTCCCATACCCTAACCCCGCCTATGTGCTGCCCCTGGGCTCTCAGATCATTGGTCCCTGATGCTCTCCCCGCCCCGTATATAACCCTGGATCCTTGCCTGGTTCCTCACTCTTCGTCCCCGGACCCCTTCATGTGGCTGGGATAAACTCCTCCCATGGAACCCCATACAAAGACCCTTCCTGCTTCTTCTATCATCGGTGTGCTTGGAGCTATCCGGTGTGGTGGCCTTGCCGAGCGGCTTCCTAAGGAGATGCTTCCGGGAAGGTCGCAGCACCTTACCATGAGCCCCTGCTGCGACAGTTCTTATCTCAGCTAATGGAGCCTTAGTTAATATTTTTTTCTCCCCCCTCTCCTCTGCCTGGCTGTGACAGGGGAGGGTGAGCAAGCGACACTTGTGGGTGCCTGGTGTTGGGCCAGTGCCAAACCACGACACCTGGTTAAAAAAAATGTCCTGAGAGCAAACAGTATCTCACTACACCAAGTCAGATAAAATTATAATAAAATCGATGTGAAGAATATTAAGAATCCATTTTTATGCCTGGAATTAATTTTCTGAACAGGGAACCACTGAACACTGCCCTAATTAGTGCATTCTTAGAACCTATTAGAACATTGTTTTCAGGGCTGAACTTACTATGGAGTTGCACTTTCATTTTTAAATGCTCACCATCGTCAGCTGCAGCCAGAATTCCGAGGACACAGTTTCAATGTTGACACCACGAACTTGGAGAATCCATTTCTAGGTCTAAGAATAAGCTCACTGTGTTTGTTTTTTTTAATTTCAACTGGTCCTCACCTCATTAAGCAAAAATAAAATACCTAGTGGATTTTTTCTGGGCTTACAGGACCCTAAACAAAGGCCTAAGACTCCTGTGCTCAGTCCTGGCTGCTGGAATAGGAAGACATCAGAGGTTTTCTCACACAGGTTTTCAGTGGGCTTGTGAAGTTGGGCATTGATTGCAAATTCTGCCCCCATGCCATCTTTGTCTACAGGAGAGTTAGCATTCATGGTGTCACTCAAAGTGAACTTTTACTGCCCACAACAACCTATTTCTGTAGCAAAGGTCACATTTGTTATCTATCAGGATGTAGCAGCACAGTGGAATAATGAGTTGCCACAATGAACTGGCCTTTTTACATTCTGAATGGGCTTCTAAATCAAGCAGAGGGAGCATTGACTGAAAATCATTGGGTCTGTCTACTTGAAAGGTCATAGTCTGAAATACTGCAGGATCATTACACCCTGGTTTATACAGTGAAGCAGCTTCTGGTACAGAGCCCACCACCTACACCAGTTGTGCAGGTGTCTGGCCTTCTTGGGATTTGAGATGGTAATAGGAAAAAAGAAAGGCTACTTGGATCTGTCACAGCCCTTCATCAAGGAAAGATACAAATCAGTAATGGTTTGGTGCTTTTTATATATTTTTTCTAATTTTTTTTCTTTGTGGCAAAAGCCACCAGAGCTTGCAGTGGCTTTCCTTAGAGAGAGCACACTTCCTTCAACTCCAAGCAGAGCTGCCTTTCTCAGCCAGCAGTGGATCTTACACAGCCATGTGTGGGCAGTACATCTTCCCAGGCATTTTATCCTGCTCAGTGCTCAATTAATTGTATCCATTTCCTTCCAGCCTTGCTTTCCAGTTCTAAATCTCTTCACTCCTCAGTCAAGACAGGGCATTTCCTAAACTCAGGGCTGTCATTTCCAGTGTAGCTAAAGGAATTCACATGTTCTTGTGGCCTGTGACAGCAATTTCTTGTTTGCAGACAGTCTGAAATTCATCAGCTTTGTCAAATGGAGATGCTACGTAAAAGCAATACTCAACATTATACAAGTAAAATATAAACTTTGGTGTCTGGCAAATTAGGCTCTTAATAAATACAGCTGCTGCTTGATTTATTTTGGAAGGATGTTTGGCCCTTGGCATATCAGTGAGGATCCAATGTTAGGCAAAATTCTCTCTTTCCTCACTCACATTTCTTTTACAGATGGGCCAAAGTTCATTGTCAGTAGTGTTTGAAACAATCAAAATGCTGCTGTTTAAGTGAAGAATATTAGTGTAGACATGGTCCAGTTCTCTACCTGAAATTGGCTTTGCACTGCTGTGCTATTTACCCTTATGATGTCATGTCAATATACTCAGGTTTTCCCAGGAGCCATAAAAATATTTAGTTTTACTGCTGCAAGACATTGCTATGACTTAAAAATACCCTGAGCTCCTGGGCCTGAGAATTTGACCTGACTGTCTTTGTCCTCCTGACACAAATCCCTCTGTGGTGCAAGGCAATGTCCCCTCTTTGGTGCGGAAGGCAGAGCTTTTTTGGCTGCTGCTCTGACACTGCAAAGCAATGTACTGAGAGTAAATGATTCCCACAGACCTTTCCATCTTCCCTACTGAAACCCACCAGGCATCTCTGAATATCTTTTCCTCACTGAATACAGAGCAGACGATAAAAAAAATCTAAAAGCACATGCACTCCATGAAAGTAAAGCAGAGCACTCCACATTTCACATGGTGCTCTCCGGAGGCAGGACAAAAAAAAATGAATAAACTGTCTCTGATAAATGTTAATGAAGCACAGAGACCCATTTTAATGAGGTGCTGGAGAGTGGCCAGTCTGTTGTAGCTGGGACATCATGAGCCACACAGAAAAAGGACAGGACATGAAGAATGTCTTCACTTTTCTCTAAAGTGTCCTTCTTTAAAGATTTTTGGGAGTTCTTTGTGGTTGTCACAGGGCATGCTCATGGATGCAGCAGGAGAACCCCCAGCTCCCGAGAGGCAGAAGAGGTGCTGTGCTGACTGGACTTTTCTTGGATCTGCCTGTTAAATCCTCCTGCAGCTGCTTGGGGAACACTTTTAAAAGGTCAGGAAGCACCACAAATTCCAAATGACAGTTCTTGAATTTGGCTCAGAATAACGTGGCTGGATCTGTCTCTGTTCTGCTGTAAATTCTGCTCAAGCAGGTTAGAGGGATGCTGCAGAACAGCTCTTCCCAGGGGTGCCCAAAAAACCTCTGGCCTTCCTCAGCAAACGAATCAGCTGGTGACAAGGCTGCTGCTACTTGCAGCAATAGGAGACTGGGCCTGGCTGCTCTGAAGCAGAATTTGTGTTTTGTGCAGCTTTTATTTTATCTGCCATCACCCAGAGAGATTGGGATATATAAATGTATTACATTTGAAACAGGAATAAAATATTAAACTGAATGCAATACAGAGATAAAGAAACACGTGCACAAGGTAAAATGCCAACTTTAGATACTAAAAATATCTTAAACCAAATGAGTTGGGGGAACTTGTGGACCAGCAGTCTTAAGATGTATCCCATATTATTAAATTAACCTCAGAATGTATATTTGGCTTTTGTTTCAAGCAGACTTCTTAAGGAGTTGTGGCTAATTTTCAGCATATTTAAGGATGTACACTGAGCCCTCCCCAAAGAGTAATTTCATTAATTGCTTGGTACTGCTGCTGCTCGGACTTAGAATCCTTTTTTTTAAATTACAAAGAATATTCAAGCCATGACATTTTCCTTACATGAAGCATGACAGAAGATTCCCCTCCATGATTCTGCTGTGGCTGTTGACACAGTCCTCCTCTACAAATTTCAGGGTATTTCTGGAAAGGGATCTGTTTGTAATAATATTTGTGTGCACATGATCCCTACAGGCCTTCACTTTAATCTTGGTTAAATAGCCAAGTCATTAAATAGTAATTCCTGGTGCTGGAAAAACATCATCCTCCCGGGAGACAAAACAGGAACAGGGAATGTGTACAGCACTGGCATTTTAAAGCTAATTTAAAGAGGATTTATCACAATTAGAAAAAGAGTTATTGAGGCATATATACACATTGTCTGGCTAATAGTGATTCACATTCCACCACTGTCATCAAGCTGAAGCAGAGGTTGGAAGGGCCAACTCCTGCCTGCCTGCAAACATCCACGTGGCTGCCAGGGCTCCAGCACAGCATCTCCAGCATCACTTCTCAAAGAACTAGTATGAGAGCAGCTGTAAGAAGTATTTAATAGCCCAAGACAACTGAGAAGTTATTGAAAAGAGAAATCCTGTGGCTTAAGGCAATATAATTAACCCTGCCTTCCAGTTCGGTTTATCTATAGAAAAAAGGCCAATGAAAATTTCATCAACTGTGCTGATGATCTGTGGGAAGAAACGTTTGTAGAAATGTGAATGCTGGCATGGTCGTGAGAACCTGAGTACATCTCAGAGGTGTCTCCTGCTGATGTTGAACACATCACAGTGCATGTACCAAGTTCAATGTCATTAATATTCCACAGGCTCCAACCTCAGCCTTCCAAGACCTCTGGTTCTTTGTCCCCTTTAGTGATTATATAGACATTGTCCCTGTCCACACTCAGACTGGGTTTTCCTCTAAAAGTGTGTGTGCATGTGGATAGAAAATGGGTGAATGAAAGAAAGAAAGTCAAGCAAATCAAGTGAGGACAGAGGCCAAATGGCAGGGGTTGAGCTCTCTCCAGAAGTGGCTTTCGTATTATGTGGAAATGGCAGCTGTGCTTGGTAAGGGCTGACCTGAAATCTGATCGCGGTAGAGAAAAAAAGGAATTAGGCCATAAAAAGCAACCAATCGGATGGATGTGAGAGAGGTGGATATTCGAGGAGCTTAATCCTAATAGAGAAGGCAACAAAACATACGAAAATAATCTAATGTGTACTAATTTCCAGGGAAAAAAACACTTCTAATAGCCATTTTGCTAGAGTGGCAAGCTCCACAGAAAGGGCAAGAAGTGACTACGATCTGGCAGACTACATCTTCTCGCCAGCAACACAAAACATACTGCTTATAGAAAAGAAATTAGTATAAGAACCTGATGCTCCAAATTTTTTTACTTTTGGCTAGTGGGTAGTTGAAGGTGACACATTGCAGCAGACTCCTGGTCTGGGGATCCATGTGAAATGAGTTTAAAGTCTAATGAAAACCCCAAGTAAATTACCTAAATATTGCCCCCAGATGATTGCTAAATTTGGTGCCAATGTTAGCAGTGGGGGTTTTTTCAGTGTTACATTTTGATGTGTGTTTCTCTTGGGATCATAAAGAGAAAGTACCAGGATCTTTAAAATACATTAGTCCAAATTTGGAATACTTATTTTATCCACTGCCTCCATGTGGAAAAATTAAATTTCAGAGTGTCCCATCCCACTGTGAAAGGGGAGTCAGGTAGGATTCTTTTTGAATAGATTTCTCGGACGAAAATGAAGTACAAATACGGAAATATTACATCTGAGAACTGTTTACTGATAAAAAAGAGTAAGTGTTCTTACCAAAGGAGGACAGCGAAGAGAGCAGAGAAGGATAAAAAGAGACAGAGAGAGGAGCAGAGGACAGGGACAGCGTTACGGCAAGAACCCGCTCTGTCCCTGTCGGCTCGGCAGACGGAGCGTGCGTGCTGCGAGCTGCAGTGAGTCTGCGTGCCTCCCGTGGCGGGCCGGGAGCCATTTCCAAACAGCAGCAGGCCGCGTGTCCCTTCCGTGGGCCGAGGACAGACTGCCGTGGCCACGGGCACAGCAGCTGCAGGGCCCCGGGGTCAGGGCGCAGGGTGGCGGTGGCCGTGGTCTGGGTGCAGGCAGCGTCCGCTCCGTCGGGGAACAGCGGAGCACCGGCTGTCGCGGGGACGAGCTGCCTCAGGGAAGTGGAGAAACGGGGCAGGACGGGTGTGGAGAGGGAAGACAGCCAGGGAAGAAGCAGGACCGCGGAGAAGAAAAGGCGAGGGGGAAAGGCGGGCCAAGCAAACCCTCCAGGTGAGCCCCCGCGCCCTCCCAGAAACACAAAGAAAATGGCCCCGGCTGTGTGGCAGTTCACCGCTTTTACGGGCTAAAGCTCCTCCCGTAGC
Source organism: Corvus kubaryi (assembly GCF_017639235.1). Classification (NCBI taxonomy): domain Eukaryota; kingdom Metazoa; phylum Chordata; class Aves; order Passeriformes; family Corvidae; genus Corvus; species Corvus kubaryi. Next base: position 1,488,213 of record NW_024581115.1, on the reverse strand, counting down.
CCGATTTCCCGGACGTGTTTTCCCGGGCACCCGGGACGCTGCTGGCAAGTGCGGGGCTGCGCTCGCAGCCCCATCGTGGAAGGTTGATTCCCCCTGACTGGTTCTCAGGGAAGCCTCCCGAGGGACAGGGCTGCCAGCACGTGTACAGCCCCTTACAGGAATTCTTTACCTCATGTGTAACATAGGTTGAGGCATAAATAAAAATCAGATTAATCAGATTGATCCCTCTCACATGGGTATCTAAATTAGATTTTGGAGTAAAGGGTCAGCCTGAGGGTCTATAACCCCATCAATAATGGAGTTTCTGTTCTAATATGGAAGTAATTCAGCACATCCTGTTTCATGTGTGTTAAAAACGAGGCCAGCAACCTTTAAAAGGTAAGCCTGTTTATGGTGAACAGAGAACAATTGGAAATGAGGCCCCAGGATAAGCCCAGGACCTGCACGACAAGCCAGAGTAAAGACAAACAGTGTATCGCACTGGGCGCTCCCCTAAACTTCGAGTTCCACAGGAGGTCCAAGTGCAGAGCACCTGGTGGCTTTTAAAGTCTTTGGTACCACCGGATTGGTGCGTTTCTTAATCCTCGTGCTGATTGGTCCCTTTCCTGTTCGCTGGTTGGTCTATACCTCCGTGCATTCCTGACCAATCATTTCTAAGTCCATTTCATTGGCTGGCTCGTTCTCCAATCACAGTCTAGGGCGTCGTCCTCATCCCTTGTACCCTATGAGGTAATGTGCTGGAAGGTTCCTTGTATTAAACCCATTGGGTCCTTGTTATACCCCCATCTAGTGGTTACATTCAGTATTACACCTGTACATCAGCACATTTAACTTAATAACTCATAACTCTTTAATATTACACTAATTATATCATTAACTCTTGAATAGCCACCTACGAAAGCCAACTTACCCATAACATGTGGATAATTTAACACAGCAATTTCTCTGAGACTGAAGGCTGAAACCCAGTAAGTAATTTAAAATTTTTTTCAAAAAAGTGAGATGTAGTAGTTTTTAAGCTTACCCGACTCACAACCAGGCTTTGTACCAAAACATTGGAATAGAATCATTTCACTCCTGCACTATTTAGAACATGTACTAGTTTAATTTTTTTCAAGTGCAACTATAAATTGTTGGCTGTGACTGATAAGCAGGGCAGCAAGAAACACACTGTCTTTGTAGCTTCCAAGTGTGTTTACTGCTATAAAAAACACCTTGGTCAGCTTGATGCAGACTTAAACCCAAGCTGCTGATGCAGACTCTTAGCAGGAAAACCCTCAGAGGAAGCATGTGCACAGAGGAAAAGCAGTTGATTGAAACAAGGAGGTCTGAAATTAAATGTGATGTTTCTGGTTTTTGTTACAGAACCAGGAGATGTGTCTGGCCTTATTCTTCTCCCACTGCCCAGCTGTTTGGATATATCCTTTCTTCTGTGCAATCATCCAGAAATTTTTCAGGAAGGTTTTACTTGTGTTTGTGGGATGTCGTAGACTAGATAAAAATTCCATGTGTGTTTCAAATGCATTTCAAATAAATTTAAAACGTGAAAGAGTTTGATCTTTCATCACCTTTCTGTATTAACTCTGTTGCTTAATTCTTCTTGTTGTCCTAGTAAAGCTGAATTTGCCCTGTCAGTACTTCAGGAGAACTAAAAGTAGGGGTAAGGCAGAAGCAGTATTAATTTTCTTATGCCAAGGGGAAAGCAAGTGTCTGCCCCTGTGGTCCATCTGTAGGCTAGAGCTGGAACAGCTCCTACTTATTTTAATGCAGTTTAAATGTGCCACTATGAGTGGGTTTTTGCCACTCTGGTCTCTTAAGTCAGTCCCTGCTTCGTCTTGCATCTTCAGTTCTCGTTCTCTTTTTTAGAGATCCTAAAACCATTTTCCTCGCTTTAGGATTCTTTAGTACTGCACTAAGTTCCACAACTAACATCTCTCTGTTTGTTTCTTCACTCTGTATCAGGAGGTGGAAGTCAGAAATAGAAGATCACTTGCAGTGCCACAGGGAAAACGTGGTGGAGTGAATGCAGTCTCCAGCTCCTTTTCTTTGTGGGATTTTCTCTCCATCCTCCTGCCCCCACACTCTGTAACCGTGTAGTGAATAATATGAAAAACAGGTAACCAACACAAAGCAAACATTCCAAAGGAAACACACAGTGAGAGAAGTCTGAAATGACCTAGTCTGGACATGAATTCACCCACCAGGTGAGCAAAGCCAGTTGCCCTTAGCAAGTAAGGGGTAATGCACTGCACATCTTACTCTGAGCAACACTAATCACTGTAACAAGCCTGGAAAACAAGTCCAGTGCCACAGATGTATTCTGCTTTTAGGCTATTTCAGTTGTTCCTTCACCAAATTAGCTCTCTGGATTCAAGAGAAAGATGCAGCTGTTTGGGGGGTACATCAAAGCTCTGTGACCCACTCTGTTCCACACCATAGACCTGCAGTGCTCTTTGTGAAGATGCCAATTCAAGTCCCAAAAGCTGCATCTGAGCCTGGTTTGGCAAAAGTGCCCAGCACAGGATGGGAGTGCAGCGTGGAGCTCTGCAATTCCACAGTCCAGCTGGCCCCAGATATGGACAGAACTCCACATGGACTCATTTGAGACTAGTTTTCCAACGAGTTTTGGTTCTGAATTGAAGCCTTTTCATGTCTGTTGTGGAATGGGATCGATTTCACACAGTCACAGAATGGTTGGGGTTGGAAGAGACCTCTGAAGAGCCTCTAATCCAACCCCCTGCTAAAGCAGGTTTACCTACAGCAGGAAAAATGAAGCACTGCTTTCAATTCTAGCATTTTTCTATTCATAAATACAAGATTTTCTAGATGAAAATTTGTTTTGAAATAAAAGTAAATGCTCTGATTTAAAGAGAATTGTTGAGCATTTGATAACTTTTGATTGGTTTTTTATTCCCTAAAATCTACTGGCTAAAATCATCGTTTCCACAGCACCTTAAAGGCATTCAGAAGGACTGAAAGCAGGCAGAAAATACTGCACCACAGGCCAGATGCTTACTTAGTGTTCAAAAAAAGACAAATAGACATAACCAAAAATCAGAATAAAAGGGACAACATTCACAGCTGCAGCACATGGCAGTGCTGGAAGAGAAGCTGCTGCCTGTGGAAGGAGCTGTGTGAGGACTGCAGAGTGGAATGACCTTGTGGGACACGGGGAAAAGGAAAAGGCAGCCTGAAGTTCTTGCCACGATTCTGAGGAAGAGTGTCTTCACATGCCCTTTCATTACTCACACAGCTGCCACATGTGGAGATGACTTCTTTCCCAAATGTACATTAATCAAAATGGTTAAATCTGCCACTTTTTTGAAAAATGCAAGACATATCAGGAATTTCTACCCCTGAATAGTATCCTGCTGTGCACAGTAAGTAAATCTTCCACTAGATTTGACTTCCCGCAGGAGCCTGTGAAAGGACATGGCACTGTAACCACACACTTGCTTCTGCATAGCAGGTTTGTGCCTTCCTGGAACAGACCTGCTTGTCAGCAGCAGCAGCTGAAATCATCAGAAGTTCTGAACAAATACAGTATTAGATCAATTTTAAAAAATTTTAGCTCCTTTTGATGTTTCTGTTTATGGGACCATTGTTCTTTTACCATGTAGAGCTTGCAAAGGGATATGGATAAAGCAGGAGAACAAAGAACTTTTGAGGTTAGGTTTTTTTCATTTAACAATTTAGGTTAGTTTTTTTCATTTAAGAATCTAAATTACTAAACTGTATGCCTAAACTCAGTGAATTTTAATAGGATTAAACCACATGCCGATGCTGAGTTCTTAATGCCTTGTCAAGAATGAGACCACCCTTGATGTTGATTAAAAATTAACAACTGTTTTATTAAAAGAATAATTTTAAAAAATTAATTAAAGCTAAAATAATTGTCCAAAAAAATTCACTAGTAAGGAAACCCAAGTAATAATCCCAAAACCCAGGTCTGCAGCAATTAGAGACCTTTAGGCCTAACCGGCACAAGGCCCCAGTGCAAGAAGCCTGCAATGCTGGGTTAACTTTGGCTAGTCCAAAGTTAGATAATTAAAATGGTCTCTCTGGGAGAGAGAGGCCTGAGTCACCAGCGTTGAGCTACGCCCACAGCTAATCTGAGGTAAAAAGCGAGTGCCAGTGCTGTGCACTGAGTTTTATAGCGTCCGTGCTCCGCCCAGGTCCGCCCACAATCCAGCCCTCATGGTCTGGTGCGATTGGTGGAGTCTTGAAGTGAGGTCATCTGATCCTGCCAATGGCTGGCTGTCGTCTAGGTTAAAGTTTGGGGATGATGTCACTTGCTTGAAAGGTGGGAAAATGTCCTCATTGACATTCATGTTGCCATGGAGCTGAGTTGCAGGTTAAGGGACAGGAGACTAAAAATAGCCCTTGACAGTTAAAAGTCTTCTTCTTGGAGCTGAGCTTAGAAACTTGTAGAACTTAAGGACAATTAACAAAAGCATTAAACTGCACTACAAACACTTCAAAAAAACCTTTTAAAACAGAACAATCAACATTTTAAGGAACTTTTAAAACAGAACTATAAACACTTTAAGGAACTTTTAAAACATACTAATTAACTTGGATAACTTGGGTATGTGCAGGAAACAATACATTTGTAAGTTTAAAGCTTAAGGAAGGGATTAAATTTGGGAATATTTTATTAACAGGGATTTGTAACTAGGAACTGTGTGATTAAGTGATTCTGAGAATTAACTCAATAACTTTAACTAGTTTGATGGGCATTTTAAGTATGTAAAGACTAATTTGGCAATTAAAACACTTAATATGCAAAATGTAAAACCAGAACATTTAACATCTTATCATGCAAAATCAGGGCACTTAACATGCAAAGGCCAATTTGGTGGATTTCATATATAACATGCCTTATGGAAAAAAAGAGATTTAAGGAAAACACCCAGTGATATAGCAGGACCTTTCTTCTGTATTTCGGAGGCTCAAGTTCAACACTCAACTATGGTATTAAGCTTCTGAAATTAATCTAGTTAGTTCTTTAGCATGCTGTAGAAAGAGAGAGAGAGAGATGTGGTCGTCCATGTTTTTAGATTTTACAGCAGTAATGATCCTTCATTTTCCTGTCCTCACCTAAAGTCTTCCCCATCCTTTCTGGCAGCCCTGGGGGTGTACCTGGACAACCACAACTCCTCCAGTTCCACACCAAGCTGCTTCAAAAGCTGATTATTTTCCTCAGTGTGTGATATCACAGCTATTTGGGTACTCTAATTTCATGGCCAGTGGGAAGCCTCATGAATAAAATCTCCTCGCAGTGGCCTGGCCTGGGAATGCTCCATCCTGTCTCCCCTCCAGCCCTGCAGCAGGTGAGGGATGGCGTGAGTGAAGCTCCTGTTCCCTCCCAGCTGAAGGGTATCAGCTCTGACAGCATTTGCTGATGGCCACTGAACCATAAGCCATACTATAAAAGTACTTACACTTTACTCACTGCCAAGGCAATTCATGAGCAGGTTGTGAGGGGAAAAATATTGAAAAGTGAGCAGGGTTAAGGAGGACGTATGAAAGTTTGGAGGGAGGAAAAAAGTATTAGGCAATGCTAACTCATCAAAATAGGCCCTGAAATAGATCATAAAGGAGATGAAACAGTAAGAGAGGCATCATAGTGGAAATAACTACAGCACCATCCATGTCTGTCTGGTGCACACTTTTCACTCACTCCCTGATTTAAAAGCAATTTTTGACATTTGGGCTCCATCAGAACACTTCTTGCCAAGAGATCACTGTATAGTTTCACAAGTGTTATTGAGGACTCACACAGTGTCTGTGGAGTAGATCAGTGAAGTTATCTCTTTTTTTCAGGTGAGTAAATTGCATCATAGAAGTGAGTGATTGTTAGGGACCGAGTCTGGAGAGCTGGCCGGATAAAGGACACGTACACCGATACGATTAAGCATCGTTCTCCCTTTATTGTTCAACTATGCAAGCTTATATCTACTTTTGCAGATTCACGCCCCGTCTCTCTAGATGGCCTCTAATCTGCGGGGGAGCCGACCAGTGTATAACTTTGCCAAGGATTCTCAGGGCTGCCTGCAGCCAGGGGCCTGTTCAGGGGCTTTTCCTCAGCAACGCTGGGTTGTCCAATCTTTCCAGGGGTATCATATGCCCCTGTTCCATAAGGAATCCCTCTACACATGCCCATTTTCTTTTTGGGCAACCCAGGCCTGGTTGATAATCTTTCGCAGCCCTGCTTTAACACAGGAAAAAATGCACGCAAATACTATAAGCCTAATATAACTACAAATAGCAATCGGCAGCCTTCTACTACCAAGGTACGCAGCCATCCGGTGATACCCAGACCCTTAAGCCAATCCCCTACAGGGTCATCTGTCTTCCGAAGGTTGTGCAGGCCCCTCTTCACCGCATTGGTAACAGGCTACTCCGCCCGTCCGGGGACCAGGAGGTGGGCCAGCGGCCTTCGCCCCCTTTTTACTTTGCGCCCCTCCTGTCAGTGCTGTGGCGATGACTTGTCCCTGCTTTTGCAGGACATTCTGCAGCGTTGCGGTAAATGCAGCTGTTTGAGACGACTGCTCCACGTGGCTAGCACGCACGAGCATCTCGTCTACTCCTGCTCCCTGGGGCAGCGTGGCAAGAATCGTCTTAGTTTGCCTATTAGCATTTTCAAAAGCAAGGGTCCGGAACATTTGCTCCTGGAGCTCTTCGGAGAGCTCAGTTGCATCCTTCAAGGCTGCTGACAGACAGTCGATGAACTGACCATATGGCTCTGACAGCCCCTGTCGGACTGCCACATATGGAGGAGACTTCTTTTTGGGTACTGACAACAAGGCTTTGTGGGCAAAAGTCTGTGACAACTGATGAATGATTGTGGGCATGGTCAGCTGTAGGTTCAAAAATGCTGCTAGCGAGGATTTTCTTGCTATTTTCTAAGTCCGTGAGAGATTTTTCTCTCTCACAGAAGAGGTAGCAGGGAATGTAAACAACCAAGCCACCTGCAACCTTGAAAAGTCTTGTTTATGGTATAGTAGAAAAATATTTTGACAATGGATGTTTTAGGATTTTGGCCAATCACCCCCAAGGGGTGGCTGGTCCTTTGTCCAATTAGACAATGAAGAAAAAAGTCTATAAAAGAGTTTGTAAAATAATTCAATCAATCAATCTTGCTGCACAATTCCTGCCTGCTGGATCTTCTCTCCTCCTCCTCCCTATGGTTGTGGGACACGGTGATATACCGTAGGAACCAGGCCTGCGGTAATAGTCAGCTGCGTCACCGTCGCTCCATAAGCCTCGCTCCCAGTTAGCATGTCGGCTTGGATCGCATACAGTGGGTCTTGCATACCACCTTGGTGTTTGCTAGTTTCTTCTTGTGCTAGCCGCTTCCACGTTTGCTCCCAGAGCAGGAACTCTGAAGAGGTCAACAACAATTGTGCGATGTTGATGCAATCATTAGGACACAGGACATCTGCTGTAAAGATAAACTGCAGGATGCTCCATGTAGCTTTGGACCAGAGGCCGTGCATGGTGACCGTTTGCTTCGCTTGCTGCAAGGTCTTCCAGTCATGGGGCTCCCACCTTGCAGTGTCCCCCTGTATCAGTACAGGGCAGGCTAGGGCATCTACGGCTTGCCAATCTCCTTCAATGTTTGCATTACAGACAACTCCATTCCATCTCCTTCGCAATGGAACAGTTCTCGCCGTCGGGGCGGGGCTGACAGAGGCAATGGCTGCACGTCCTCTTGCGGGAAGGGAAGGGCCATAGGCCCTGTGCCCAGTTCTCCCAATGGGAACGGAGGAATTCTGGTGGCCATCTTGACCAGTGGGTCCACAGGATGCCACATTGCTGATGGTGTGGTTTCACAAGCCTTAGACTCCAGCGCGTCCTGATGTGTAGACAATTCAGCAAGCTTCTTCATTACTTCATGCATCATCTCTTGGTGCTTCTCCTCCTCTTGGGGCTGACCCCCGGCAGCCCTGGCTGGCTCTGTCTCTGCAGGCGACAAAGCCGTAGAGGCTGCTTCACCATTGGATGATGATTCGCTGTCCAGCAGAGGGGGGTGGCGCGCTGCCGTTTTCGGCCGGCAGCTAGGACCACTCGTTTCTCCTCTGCTCGCCTGCGCCCCACCCCCAGACTCAGGAGGGTCTACTTCCGCTTTTGCTACCAGTTCTCCCTCAAGCTTCTGTGGGGTAACTTCCTTCCCTGCCGGGTCCAGCAGCTCCCGCAGTGAGCATACAGGCGCTGATGTCCCCTTCATCGGTCGACCTGCAGTCAGCCCAAAGAATTGCGCAACCCTGGACTCCGCCCTGGCCTCCAGCCACCGCTCCGTGAGCCCTCCCTCTCTTTCCTTTCTGGGGCCGCCACCCCCCAGCGCTTCCATGGCTGCCGCGGCCACCTTCCTCTCTGCTTTCATTTCTGCGAGGGTATTAGTCACAGCTTTCCAAGTTAATCCCAGAGCTTTTGCTTCTTTACCTTCCTTTCCACCCCCAATTGTGAACTGCCATAGTCTGTTTCCAACTTCCCACCACCCTTCGGTCAAAAACAAAAGCGAAGTGCATTTCAAAAACTCTTGTTCCTGGGCCCACATTATTAGAGCATAGAGATCTTGATTTTTTACAGTCTCGCCTCTCTTAGAGAGGATACTGGCTAGGAGATGAGTGCCAGCCTCGTATTCCATAGCTTCTTACCTGCGGGGCCTTGCTCAGTCGTGCGAGCTCCAGTCTCCGGCACCACTCAGCTTTCTGCCGGGACACTCCCGCTCCAGCTCTCCAGTCTCCTCACTGTCGGTGCGATCATTCGGAGTCTTGCTGCGTTTAGGCAAACTGCATTTAAGCAAAACAAGCCGTGTTTAGGCGAACCGCATTTAAGCAAAATGAACCACATTTAAGCGAGTAAAATCACTCGAGTCCCTGTTCGGGCGCCAGGTGTTCGGGACCAAGTCTGGAGAGCTGGCCGGATAAAGGACATGTACACCGATACGATTAAGCATCATTTTCCCTTTATTGTTCAACTATGCAAGCTTATATCTACTTTGCAAAGATTCACGCCCAGTCCCTCTAGACGACCTCTAATCTGCAGAGGAGCCGACCAGTGTATAACTTTGCCAAGGACTCTCAGGGCTGCCTGCAGCCAGGTGCTTTCCAGGCCTGCCTGCAGCCAGGGGCCTGTTCAGGGGCTTTTCCTCGGCAACGCTGGGTTGTCCAATCTTTCCAGGGGTATCATATGCCCCTATTCCATAAGGAATCCCTCTACAAGTGATTATTTTTTTTCTATTTTCCCTGAGACCACAGCAAGCCAGCTTTAAAGGAAGATCCCAAGAATCCTGGCTCCTGCATCCTGGTTTTATAACCTGCACTGCACTACCTCGGATTTAACAGAGTCCTGGTAAGTAATTTTGGGGCATTAAATACCATTTCTGATTATAAGTTGGATTTGTCTATATTTGGAGGTAGTCCTGGTGGATTAAGAGAGGAAGAGAAGGTGCTGCACAACAGGTTTGTATTTGCTAATGTTTTGCCAATCAGCCTAAAATATTCTTTCATAGTCAAGGGCTGCTGTTCTTACTTTGATGTCAGGAATATAGAGAAATATTTGGAAAATCATTGGTAATGCTGAAAGGCTGAAGAGTTTTCCATGTTACCATGCTCATGGATATCCCACAATTTCATGTGATGCCTCATCCTGAGGAAAAGCTGTGATTTTTGAGGATAGTCCAAAGACTCCTCAATCCCCAAACAAGAATTTGTGAATATCTGAAGTGTAACTCCTAAGAGGTGTAGCAGTGCTTCCCCCAGCTACAAAAATGCATATTGACTAAAAAAAAATTCATTTTACATTAGGTAAAGTGCACATTAAGCAAAACATTTTTGTTTGTGAATGTAGAGAACATACTGAATGACTGACTATTTATAGAAGTTTGTTGGATGATGGTCCTAATCCAAATTAAATCCCTGATAAGTTTCTTTTTAAAAAGAAAAAGGACTAAGCACTAAGATTTTCTGGTTAAAAATATAAAATCATTCTGTGGAATGTATGTTTACAACCAGTCATTAGAAATATAGAACGAACTGAAAAAAAATTACAGGGGAATAAAGATTGACTCAACTGATAGCTAAGTATTAACTGTGTTCATAAGGAGAAGGGAAATTACAAAGGACTTGGCAAACTGAGTTGTCCAAACTGACTGACTAAATCAAGAAGTTAAACATCCTTAGGCAAAGCAAACTATGCACCAGCAAAGGTCATTACTGTTTCCTCAAACAGTTTGGCTCTTTCACTTTGCAATCGAGCTGGAGTTTTAAATATAGCTTTAGTATGCAGACGTAAAGGTCTTGGTCTCTGTTGAACAGAGAGGCTTTGAAGTGAATTCCCTCACGCAGGTGTTAATGAACACAAGCAGGTTATTGGGGTGTTACTTGCAGCGGCTTCCCTTTGTGATGTGTGTGAGGGCTCCACCAGCCACACAGTGGTTAGAGATAAGAGGTCTAATTAGCTATGCTCTAGTGGGCTTGCCTTTAGGCTTTAGAAATAAAAGGGTTAAAAGAATAGCAGTGGAAAGATTCCTATATTTTTTTTTGTCTTCCATGGAGCAGTCTCAGGATCAACAGTATGCTGTGTGCTGCATCTGTGCTGTGGCACCTCTCACCATTGCATTGCTGTTTCAGGTTGTTGCAGTAGAGTTAATTTCTTTTATTATATTTGTATTCCATTGCCACAGGAGTTACTTAGAAACCTAGAACTGGTGAGAAACACTGAGAAACCAGCGATCACCTTGCTGGTGTGCAGGTAAACACATCTGTATTCAAAAATCTGTTGACAATATGGCACATTTTCTGCAATTGATTTGAGCAACGGGAACAACGAGGGTCTAACTGCTGCTTAAGTGCCACGTTCACAAGATGATGGTGCATTGTTAACCAAATCAAAGCTAAGACTAAGTAGCACTTGAAGCTTAATACCATTCAAGTGAGCCCAGTTAAAAGCAAGCACCAATTTCCAGGTAGTGACCTTGAGCTGTGGGTGTTGCATTATCAGCTGCAGCTGAAAGGGATTTGGTTCAGCTGAGGGCTAGGCACAGACTCACAGAAAAGAAATTATAAGTAACAAGGCACTGCATGAGAGGCTTTGTCTGCCTTGCTCTCAGTCCCCATTCCCCACAAAGTCAGAAAATTGATGGTAAATGCACATCATCTTATCGTTCATGGGTGGTTAGAGAATTCCAGTTTGAAAGGGGCTGAGGTTATTCTTGCCTAGCGGAATAAATGCTAACTATATTCCAGTCCATTTGTCTATAGCAATGGAAAACATGATTTATCTGGGATGTCAGGAATGACATTGCCTTTCATTATCCTTAAATAATGTTATGAGGCTCTGCTCTCCTACTAGGTAGGTTCACGTACTATCAATTTCTGTGCATTTATACACATGCAGAATTAGGAAGGTGGAAATTCCTCAAAACCTTGCTAGGAGAAACCTGTTAAGAGCTTATAGGAGATATTTATTTTATGTTTTAAAATTCAATAGACTTCAGTTAATCTGCCCTCTGGTAATCCACAGAACAGTGATTGGGCCAGACACTTAGCTGGTATCATGTGAATCACTCCAAATTGAGTCTAGAGACACTTCAGAGACAGAGTCAGAGAAGTGGGTATTTGCTTTATTCAGGGAGCCAGGTGTGTAGGGGATTGCTCCTCCTAACATGCACACACAGCACTCCACACAGCACAGTATATGGTTACAGTCATGAATATTCATTGCATTCCTTGGGATAGGAGTGGTTATACAAATTCTTCTCTGAAGTCATTAATATCATTAGCATATGTGCCACGCAGGTGCTGTGTACCCCAGTGGTCGCACTGAGGAAGGCTCTGTGTCTTCCTTAGGGGTCTTTCTGATGAAGGCCACTGGTCTTCCTCACAATGCACTTTTCACCTTTCCTCTCTGGAGCATGTGCAGTCCTTCATTGGCTGACTCAGCGGTTTCTGTGCTGGTTTCAACAGGTTCTGTTCCTCTTATCTTGACAAGGTGCATTCTGTTTATCCTACCCTGACAAGGCTAAGGTGTATTTGTGGATACAAAAATGCTGCTAGCAAGAATTTTCTTGCTATTTTCTAAGTCCATAAGAGACTTTTCTCTCTCACAGAAGACAGTAGCAGAGTTCTATAAACAATGAAACACATGCAACCTTGAGAAGCCTTGTTTATGGTACAGTAGAAAAATATTTTGACAATGGATGTTTTAGGATTTTAGCCAATCACCCCCAAGGGGTGGCTGATCCCTTGTCCAATTAGACTATGAAGAAAGTAGTCTAGAAAAGAGTTTGTAAAATAATTAAATAAATCAATCTTGCTGCACAATTCCTGCCTGCTGGATCTTCTCTCCCCCTCCCTACAGCTGCAGGACATGATAATATTTTATGGCGTTAATACGCATCCTGCTTCTTAAGCTTGTGATTAACATTTGCTGACTCTTAATAGTTAACTCGTGCTTACAGGAGTTACTATTGATCAATCCCTCTCAAATCTACCAAAGCTCTTCTGAAAGCAGCAGTCAGGCTGCTCCTCTAAGATGTAAGAGGCTTAGGCTCAATTCGCTAATTTACAACAGGTCTCTTGTGTAACTTTGGCCAAATTCCTTCTATCTAGATAAAAACAAGGGTTTACAAACCTTAGGGTAAGGTAAGGGTAGCAAACAAAGTTCAAATCTCAATGATGCTCAGACTTCCTACACAATGCTTAAGAGAGAAAGGCTCAATGGATGGAGTGCAGAATTAAAAACACAGGGGCTGCATACTAAGGAGGCACCCTCAGCACCTCACCTTCTATGTGCTTTAGGAAGCCAATTCTATGAAAGAAGGCATAAATCTCCTTGTGAGAATCCTCTGTTGCTGTTTACTGCAACAGCAGAGCACCAGTTTCTTACTGCTCCTGAAGGCAGGTGGAAATTAGGGGCTAAGCAATTCAGTTCAGTCATGACAAAAGACTTTGTGGGCAGGCATGGAAGCAAAATTTTTCAGTCTCTGGTCAAGCCACAGCTGAGAACATTTCAAGCATCAGTTCCCTGGAAATAGGCATCAGAAGAGGGACTTTGGAGAAATTAACAACTCCAACATTTAATCTTCCTATTGTTGCTTCAGAACCTCAGTGTGGGATTGAAAGGTAAATGGATTAAGGACTGTAAAGCATTCAGTTATTGTAGCAATGGGGATCATCTAAGCAGCTAAAATTGATAGGTGCTGTCATTTATAATTGCTGAGAGCTTGAGCACCAGAGTGTGTTACAAGTGAGTATAGTGGGAAGGTTTGAGGCCTTCAGGAGTAATAGTCTGATCTCTGATCCATACAGGTACAGCTGTCTGGGGGGCAATTGTGTGCAGATAGGCCAGCCTGGAAAGGTCTGCCCTGCAGACAAGACTGCGGAACAGGCACTTCCACAGCAGTGATGTAAAGACTGGGTGTAGGTGCTCTGTAAGCAACTGGTCAAAGAAGCAATGGTGTCAGTGCCTTTTTGTAGCTTTGTGTTTCAGTTCATTACGGAAGAAATCTTTATTGTGGACATAGTTCCAGGAGTAAGTGAATGGAAAACATTTTAGGGGATGATTCTGCCACAAGAAAGGGTGGAGAAGTGGGCCAGGCAAAGATTCTAGAGGTCAAAGGTAACTGAGAAACAAGGCGAGGAAATAGTAAATCAAATAAGGAATGTATGGTTGGCCCTCTGTGAAATGAGAGAAATTTTGGGGGGCAAATTCTGCAGAATTACCAGAGGACAAGTATCTGAGGAAGGTGAGTGTGTGAGCATGCATGCAGTACATCAGGAAACAAGTTTCATGCTTCTCTCCTGCAGGATGTTGCCTTCTCAAATGACATCTCACCATGAGCTAAAAAGTTATATGCTTCCTGTTACAATTCATAGCATTTTCTTCATTCTCATCTTCTCCCCTTCTTCCCATTTGACCCATGACAGGTGTTAATATTCACTTTGACTATTCAGGAGCATTTTCTGACACAAAATCTCAGCTTGAGAAAAGTGTGGCAATTTATAGTTGAGTTACTTATTGCTGGATCTCAAAAGCTCCTTAAAGCAGGGCTGCCAGAAGACAGTGGTCTGTCAAGTGTGTCAGTGTGAGCCCGGGGTTGTCCTCAGTGATGAGAACAACCTGCACCAAACCATGAATAGTTAGTTCCTGGCTTTGGGCTTTGTATGGAACCAAACATGCAGGGAGAGCCCCAGCCATCTTTCCTTATCCACTGGATGTGTAAATCCCTACCAAAATTCAGCAGTGGTGCTTAGAAAGCATCAATGCAAAGCCAAGGATTGTGATTCTCTTAAGCTGAGAGGCCAGAAGTACAGTTCAACTCTGCATTTCTTTTTGAGCAGAGCTATGTGTACTGTTTAGGAGTCTTTCTGCTCATAAGATCAGAAGTAGGGAATGCAGATAAATGACTGTCATTGCAAGGAAAAATGAGTGTCCTGAATTACTAGAAAATACGGAATAATTGCCTGTTTCCAGGAACGACTACATTAGCAAGCAGCAGCAGACTTGGTGTGATGGTCTAGTAGGGGAAGACCTCTGACATCTTGATTGTGGTGGAAAAAGCAAATAATCAAATAATTTTGATACTCTTCTGTATTAAATATTTCAGTAAAAAACCCCTCCACTGCTGACATTACTGCATCATTACCCAGACATAGCTGTGGTGAAAGATGAAGTACAGACAAGCAGAAATTTCCAGTTTGTCTACGGGTCTTGTGCTGTCTCTTAAAGTGAGCATGCACAGTGCCTCCCAAACCATCCTCTGCTGTTGGAAATACCAGTGGGATTCCTGCAGCGTGTGAACTATGCCTTTTAGACATAACGATAATTGTTTCACACTACATTAAATTACTTGTAGCTGCACTTGCAAACACCAGTGCTCCAGCTCCCTGGGTAAAATGTACTGCACTGTTTGCCAAAAACACCACTGTGGAGGTGCAGCCAAAGCAGGGAGTGTATTCTGAGGTTTACAGCTGTTCTGAACAGAGATTCAGAGATCTTGACCTTACGTTTCAGAGCAGCAACCAGCCCTAATTCCACCCTAATACAGAGGATGTACCTTCTGCAATCTCTCCTTACTGAAGTTAATTTCAGTGAGCTCAGGCCCCATAACAGGTAACTGTCAAACAGTTTCTATAAACCTGCAGTGCAAAGGAGCTCTGAGAAATGTGTGTGTTCCTCTGTTCCACAAACTCGAGGCTCAGGATGGCACAGAGGTAACAGTGCCACAAGTCTCCATTTAGGCCATGTGTTAATCTGTGAGCCCCAGATTAACAGCTGGGGCTGTGTAGCAGCCCCACAGGTCAGAGCCACCTGCACTGACCATGTGCAGGTGTGATGGAAGTTAAATCTGAATCCTTTGTACTCAGAAGGAGGTTCAGTCCAACCACAAGCAGCCTTTGTTTCTGTGTCCAGATTAAGAACCAGATGAACACTGGCCTCCCTTAGAAACAGGGGAAGATTTTCTTCAGCTTTCACTGAGTTACAGCATGAAAATCTGCATTTATTTGTTTATTCTATTAACTGGCAGATATATGGCCATTTCTTTCCATTAAACAAGTTGCAAAATTTTCCTCTACATCCTGCTCTCCAATAGGAGGAAAATCACTGCCTTTCAAGCGGGGTCTTTTGGCAGGTCCTCATAACTGTCTCCACTAGTAGAAAGAGGTTTTTGGGTTGGATTTTTCATTTCCTAGCTGTGAGGCAATTAATGTGTGATAAAACCTATAGCCGAGTGGAAATTTTTCCAACAAAACACGTCTGATGAGCAAATACTGACTTGTCAAAATCAAAACTGTCCAAAATTCTAGTTCTGAAATTGTTAGCATATCTGGTTCTGCATGCTCAAAATGAAACCTAACGATTTTTTGTCTTTGAATAATTTTTGGATACACTTGGACGAGAAGTGTAGTTTAAATTGTTGTTTTGTTAAAGAAAAATCAGAAACATTAGGAAAATCCCAACACTTTCTCATTTTTATATGGATCTAACACATGACAAAAACACAAAATGGATTTCTGAAGAGGATCGAGCCATAAATTGCGTATGTATGTTCAGTTTAAAAAACAACAAAACAAAAAATAAAACACAAAGCATACAAACCCTGTAACTTTTTCTTCCCAAGCAGAAAACCACCACAACAGAGACAGAACCTGCATCCAAATGACCTCACTGTCTACTGAAAGCCTCTTTCCTCAGTTCACCTGACACTCTCCATGTCACCACAATGGATGAGACTCACTGAGACTGCAGATAAAGACTCCCATGGAACAGAATAATTGATGGAGAGCTCAGAATCATGGCACTAGTTTCTTCTAGTTTTCCTTAATATCCTGACCTTCATATCTTTTCAGGCCCTGCCTGTGTTTGCTGTAATGCATTTATTTCATTCAAACTTGTTTCAAAACTGCTTTGTCAGGTAATTGAAGTTATTAGTAAAGTTATGACAACATTTTTTATCCCTTCTAAGAGATGAAAATTAGTGTTTTTCTTCATGAGAGATGCTCAGTGTAACAATAATTGCTGAGTAACCAACTATTTCCATTGTTTACCTTGGCATCACACAATTTTTCTTAAATTAACAACCTAAAAAATAGTGGTTTTTACTTTTGGAGGAAAGAGGAACAAAATTACCCCAGCAAAAGCTAAAAACTAAATTAAGAACACACATTTATAAGCTTTTTTAAAAACCAGAGCCAAACCTGTTGCAATTGTTATTTTTATGCTGAGAAGTCCCCCTGCACTGCAGAAGAGTAACTGGTACTATGAACACTGCTCACTGAAAAGCAGCTAAACCTCCACCACTCACTTGTTTAATCATTCCTGAGTTTTTCTGCCAAGCACCTGCCTTTTAATTTGCTACAACCAACCTGAAACATCTGTCAATTTTTTTTTTTTTCCCCATGTATTAATAATGCTGTAATTAAAATCCAGCAGAGAGCTCAGCTGAGACTCCTGGTTAATTAGCACAGGAAGGGGACATCTGAGCAGTGTGGCACTACATGGCTTGGAGAAGGCTTGGATTGGAACCAGGGCTCTGTGGGCAATGAGTTTCTGCCAGTCCATGAAGTTTTTGGATGTTTGTTCCAGTAGCCAGCACATCTAATTGTGGGCAATCAAATATTGCTGAAATTATTTAATTTGGATGCAGTGCCCAAAAATTATTTTCTTTAAAGGATCTGAGTTTAGTTATTGTTTCTCTCTGAGCACTAAGAAAATGAGAAGAAGCAGTGCTGAACTAAGCTCTTACTGAGAGATGTTTTGCACTTCAAGTGGCAGTGGGAGTGTCACAAAGAGAAAAATGAACTCCTTGGTAAAGGCCATACCTGCTGCTAATGGGCAAAGATTGAGGATTTTAGTTTCTTCCGGGATTGATTTCCACGCTGATAATTGCAATGGTGCCCAACTAATCAAGATTGTTCCTGGTACTGAAAATACCAGCTTGATTCAGGTTTGATGCTTGTTGACTCCTGTAGCTTAAGTTCTTAAACCACACACTCGATATATAAGGATTTGGAGATCGGCTGATTTGTTTTGTTTTGGAACAGCAGACAAAAATATTTGTAGTTTTATTGCATTTCAGCACACTTAGAGATGAAAACATCCATCTGAAGATCTCATCATTTATCAAGTAATTTTTTAATTTTAAAACGTGCACAGATTAAGCTTTTTCAAGCTTGCTTGTTGAAGGCAGAGATTTATCTTACAGCTTGGAGTGAGATATAAGAAATTTTTATCATGACCTTAAATAATTTGAAAATGAAATTAAACTAAACTTGTGGCACACAGCAATGTGTACCATGTGTAACCTGAGTGTCCTGCTGTGCACCAGTGCCATGTAATTCAAAAAGCATTCCTGATTTAATTGGACAAGTGTGTTTGACAACTGTCCAAATTCCCAAAGGATCTCCTACAAAATAAACTTCTTTAGGTAGCCTCTAATGCAAAGAGAAGGTTGGTTAATTCATATATTCTTTATTGTTACCTTAAATGAGAACCACTTGTTTGCCACTTTCCTTTGATGATAGAAAAGTTCCCAACTTCTCATATGTTAGTTTGCTCTAAATCTGAATTACCAAGTTCATACCTAATTTTCAATTTTGAGCTTGTTTTTGTGCAGCAGTATATATATAGCTATATATTTATATGACTATATATACACATATAGCAGTTGCATCCTATTAATGGGAAAACTATCTACAGTTCTTGTAATTTAAGATTAAGGGAGTCTTTATTTCTTTGTAAGTTTTCCTGTGAGAGTTAAGCTGAAGATTCTACCTTCCAGTGGATAAGATATATTTAATAGTTAACCTCCTACAGGAAACTTAAGTCAAGACTCACCATATTCTGCAATATAATAATAATTTCACAATTTCTTTATAAATCTAGAATCCATTAGAGGAAAATACACCTCTGGAAAGAAGCTCAGGGAACTGGATGATGGATGCATCTTTGTCTCTGAGAAGGTGAACTTCAGAAAAGGCTTAGGTAAGTTTCCTGAATATACAACAGAATATTTATCTCCAGCTTTGATCCAGGGAAAAAGGAGAATTATTTCCTGAAAGGGAGGAGAGGAAAGTTTTTGGATTAACACCACATTGTAAGGGTAAAATCCCAGAGGGAGGTAATGTGTAATATCTTTTAAAAAAAACCAAAACGAACTGAACAACAACAACCACAAAAACCAACCAAACAAAACCCCCCAAAAACCCCAAACAAACACAACCCCCGGCAACAAACAAGCAAAAACCAGAAAAATAAACCCCTGAATAGATGCAAAATACTTATTTCCTGCAAGACTGTAGCCTCAGCTTGATGCCGTGGTGATGTTTTGCCTTTTCTTTTATATACCTTTTATGTACCCTTTTATATAGCTTTTATGTATCCTCAGTGCCTTTAGTGTGCATGTTTGTAATTCCTTAAGCTCAATAATTTAGCATAGTCCGACTGTTCTGTTAAGCCAGGAGACCAAATATCCTGGAGGCCTCACAGCTGGGGCAGAAAGTCCTATGCTATCCTGAGAAAGCAAGGTCCTCCCTAGAACACATCCTGGAAACTGAGATAGGCCCATCCAGGGGGGAGTTCCTTGGGATGGGGGGATATCACGCTATTCATTATTCATATTCATTATTCATATTCATATTTTTGGGGTGCGTTTTTGGGTGCATTTCATGGGCATTTTGGGTGCATTGCGGCGCATTCCACCTGGACAAAGTTATGCACCTTAAGGTTCCTTAAATGAATACCAAGGTAAAAACCCCTTTTCCCTTAAACAGTGTTTGGTTCTTAATTTTAAGACCAGGGAAAGGTAACAGGTAGACATGATTTTAGTTTTAAATTAGCTGAGACTCCTGGAGTGTGTTATTTAAAAAAAAAGAAAACCACTTGAAATTCTCAGTGTTTTTGGAGGGGGAGAAATACAGATTTGTCCAACTTCGCCTGAAAGTCCCAGGGCAGTGACAGCTGCTTAGGGCATGTGATCAGGGAAATGCAGCACAGTCAAGAGGGAGAAAACCTGACTCTCATCCACAAAAATGCCACATCCCTGACCCTTTCTGACCTTTTGAGAGCTTGGCATTGCATTTACTGAGTTGTTTCTGTTTCGGTTTTTTTATTATTATTTCGAATTGTAAGACAGCATTGCAATGCTAACGAGCTGCATCTGAAGCTCAGTGTGTAAAAGAGAAAACCCAACATGGCTGAGAGGGAATTTTCCTATGACACCCTTCACTTCAAGCAGCTGCTGCAAGAAAAATGAGGAGATTCCTTGACCAAGCTTGCCCTCTGCAGGCCTCTACTTCCCTCTGGCAATGCCAGATCTATTCCTTTTCTACACAGGCAAATTAAATGTGCTGCTCACATAACAGAATTTGGATTTTTTTTTTTCTTTAATAAAATAGTAATTACTAAAATAGATATTTGGGGACAGCTCTTAGTGCAACTGAGTCCCAAACATTAATTTAATTTGCCCAAATAGCTCCCGATTAGGTTTGCTGTTATCTGAAGGCAGTGAGCTAATGGAGATGATGCAGAAGGGATTTGATTTAACCCTGGAGCTGTTTGCTCAAGTTAAGCTCCCAGCACAGGCCATAACCAGCATCTGGTCTAATGAGCCACAGTGAGAATCCCACCAACTGCATCTCTGTTGTACTGGATAACAAGGAAGAGTCACACTAAAATAGGCTTCTGGTGAAGGCAGTGAGAGTAAATACAGCCCTTGGGAGAGAGAGGAGGGAATACTTTGCAGCTCCTCACTTAATGTCTGATGAATAAGGACTTTTTAAGAATCTCTCATTTTTAAACCAAAAAATCATCACAAAGGTTTATAATTTTCATATAACATAAAAGCAGGTACAGGTCAATACCATAAATCAGTTTATGAATGAGAGTTGTTCAAGTATTTCACACAATGTTCTCTGTGTATGTGATTCTTTGAAAATAGGACTGAAACCTAAATAAGATAATGGTGTGATTTTTTTAAAGCTAAATTAATGAGATATAACTCTGAAATGTAAAGCCAGCAAAACTAAATTTTAAAAAATCTCTGCACAGCTATAGCAATTTGGGATTTTTTATTTGTAATTGACATAATATCATCAAAATCTCTGGTACAAATGAAATTACATTGACAATCCTGCTTATGTTGGTATAATACATGCTAGATGAGCTGAGGCAGACAAGCTATGCCCCTCAACACTTTTGCTTCAAAACATTTTGCAAAGAGAAGTTATTTAACCTCTTCCTTCTTTCTTTTTATAACACACTCTATGTGCTTGCAAGAGGCAGAAAATGTCCATTAATAGTAATAATTAGGTGTAATATTATCTCTTCAATAACAGTAAAATTGCAAGGAGTGCACTACGACTCTCCTGGGACTCTTTGACCACCAACCCATGAATTCTGAGGATTTCAGCCCTGAAAAGGCTGGAGAGCCAGAGAGGTTTGTTTCAAGCAGAACCTCAAGCCCACTAGGAGTTCAGAGATCAAGACCAAAAGCTGATTTCAATGAGTAACTTTAATCAGTAAATTCCAGTGAAAAAATGCTTCATTGGAATTTTTTCTTCTGAGTAGCTCAATAAAATATGCTCTTTGAAACAAGATCTGACTCACACTGCAGTTTTAACAAGGGCTAATTTAAATAGGCTCTCATTTCAGTTTTGGTGTTAAAGATTAAATGAATTAAACACCTGAGTTTAGAAGATGCCTTTCAAAATTCTGCAAACAAGAATAAATAAATGGACTCCTGTTTTGACAGCTGGTGTCTGGCTTTTAGCCAAATGACAGGATAACAGAAGTGTGGAAAATTGAGATGCATTCTGGGCTGCGTGATGAATTCCACCCATTTACTACAGGCTGAGTAAGAAAAAGACTGCTACATTCATGGTACATAATCAATTTTCCTAGGAGTTCTTTGATGACTTGTTTTTCATAGAGATACTTGCAGGTACACCAAAAAAACGTGGTTTTCTCCTCCATTCCCGTTAAAACCATCCAGTAGATGGGGCCACAGAGTTGTACAAAACGCAAAAGAAAGTAAGATTAGTTCCTCCTAGGAAAAACTCTCATAGTGCAAACAGAGCTTTGTTAATCCGTTAAATTCTACTGTCAGGCAAATAATTTATTTACTTATATCGTGTCCTGACTGTATGACTCATTAAGCTGTACTCAAATGCTAGTTAATATGATTCCGTGTGTGTTTGATGCTGAAATATTTACAACTCTCAGCCAACAAAAATTACAGCTGAGATCTTAATTTTCATTCATCCTCTATTCGTTCCCCGGTATTGTACAGGTATGAGATACAGTCAGGCCTGTGATGAAGTGACACAGTGGAAGTCTTTGACAGTAATTGTAGCAAGGAAGTCCCACATGTGGAAAGGCGTATGTGGCAAGGAGGAACGTGTTAGTGGTTGCTGCAGAATATAAAGGATGACTTTATGAGTGTAACTTGGATGCACCGTTCGGATTTTTTTCCCCGTTTCTTTGAGATCTTTTGCGTGTATTCTTTTAAAATGTGTGGATCAGAAAAAGAATGTGGGGGTTTGAGAGCACCTGTAGGGAGGTTGCAGGAGTAGGGGTAGCCCCGGGGGCTGCGCAGCGGTGGCTGCAGAGGTTTGAACTGTGTCTGCACATGGGGTGCAGCGTGGTACCAGCAGCAGAAGGGGCTCTGAGGGTGTTTCTGAGTTTTGCCTCACGAAACGCCAAGTTCCTCGTGGATTCAGCTGTGAAATCCCATCCGGGAGCCGGCTGAGCCACCGCTGCCTTTGAGCGGGGGGCTCGCAGGTTTCCGGGCCATGGGGCAGGAAAATGAGCCCGTGGCTGTGTGACCCGGGGAGGTCAGGGGGTGCTTTGGGTCCGGGCCGGGGTGAGGGGCTGACCCGTCCGTGCGGCTCTGCCGGGCGGGGCTCGGCTGCCGGAGGCCCCGGACAGGGCAGCCCCGGACAGGGCAGCCCCGGCCAACCCCGAGTCGCCGCTGACCCCGCGATCGGGGGGAGCCCGATCCGGAGGCATCCCCGCCCTGTCCCGGCGGGTGTCGGGGAGAGCCGTATCCCAAGGGATGCTCCGGTGGGAGCGCATCCCAGGCGGGTGTCGGGGGGAGCCCTACCCCGGGGGATGCCCGGGTGGGACCCAGCCCCGGGTAGGACCCAGCCCCGCGGGGGCGGGGCGGTGCCGCGACCAGGTTCGAGGGGCCACGGCAGCACCTGGAGGCGGCCCCGCCCCAGCACAGGAAGGGAGCGCCCGGCGGAGCGGGAGGGAGCGGCTGGATCCGGTGGCGGGGCCGGGGCTGCCGCCCCGCAGAGCCCGCGGGACGCTGCCGGCAGCGGCCATGGCTTTCGGGAGGGCTCCGAGGGACCCGTTCGGCACCGCCGTGGGCAGCCTGGTCGGTGAGTAGCCCCGAGCGGTGCCCCCGCGCCGCCCTTGTGTCCCCGCCGGGCGCTGACCCGCGGCTCCCCTTGGCCTTTCAGAGCGGGCCACGCTCGGGTCGCTGCAGACGGAGGAGTGGGGACAGTTCATGCACATCTGCGACGTGATCAGCGCCACGGAGGAGGGGTGAGCGAGCGGGGCCGGGGGCAGCGGGGCGCGGAGGTGGCACCGGCGTCGCTCGAGGGCAGGGAGACATCGAGCAGCCAGCGTAGGGCGCTGATGTTGAGTGACCCGAAA
Source organism: Corvus kubaryi (assembly GCF_017639235.1). Classification (NCBI taxonomy): domain Eukaryota; kingdom Metazoa; phylum Chordata; class Aves; order Passeriformes; family Corvidae; genus Corvus; species Corvus kubaryi. The sequence continues at coordinate 1,465,044 of NW_024581115.1, read as the reverse complement.
CGAAATAGCGCAGGGAGCAGATAGCTTTAGTCCGCAAGGAAAAGCTTTGCCTTTCGCGGGGCCATCGAGGATTAGGCTCGGAGGTTCTTCCCTATAGACACACGCTAGAGAAGGGCGGTGACAGAGGTTTCTCACCTGAGTTTGACATGTTTTGTACAACCTGTTACGCTTGTCAGGCTGAACGGGTACTCCTGCAAACCCACCTTGAAAAAGGCTTTGAGCACTTGGTTGCCTGCAACACTTTAAAACTCTGGGCTTTTGCCTTCGAGTTCCCCAGCGTGCAGTGTCTCTGTCAGGCTGTGCCGCAGCAGGGGTGAAGCGAGAGCTGGGGTCCTGTGCAGTGGGATCCATTCCGTCCCGGTGTGCACCCAGGGCTCCCAGGACTGAGGTGCTTTCTTGCACTGAACGGCCACATCCAGGTTTGCTCAGCCACTTGTTGCTCTGAGCTTCCTTGTTTCCACCTGTAAAAGGGGGGCAAAAGGAAACTCGTCCTTATGTAAGATCTGCTTCAGCTTTGCATTGTAAGAACTCAGTTCTAGCAGTGGCATATTTTAATACATAACATATTCTCCAGGACAATGGAGTATGCTTTACTTTCTGCACAGGTGTCTTTTTTTCTGTATCAGCTTTTCTTTCCTCCCATTGTTTTGGATTCCACACTCTCACCCGTGGCTCTTAATGCTTGGAATGTCAGTAATAATTACTTCTTTCTGGTTATTGCCATAAGCAACAGCACACTTTGACCCTCAGTTTTTATGTAAAGTTTCCATGCAACAGAGCCTTTTTTTAATAAACTATTTCCTCTTGTGCACAGCTTAGGCTTGCAGAGGAACTCCTTGTAACTTCCTTCTAGGCAGCTACTACTAGTCACAGTCTGTAACACGATAGTAGGAGCAGCAGAACTGCTGCATCTAATTAGGCATATGGTTGTTTTATTGCAATATACAGCTTCTGACCAGAGCATTTCCAGATGCTTCAGCGAGGGAAGCAAGCAGGAGTGCAATTGTAGTACAGCTCTCTGCAAGGGAAACTTCTTCTCCACTCTCATGCTCCTATCCATCACTTTATGCTCTACTGATGTGCCTGGGTATGACATAAGATTAAGAAAAATAGAGAAATGTCTTCTTCTTTTTTCTTTTTTTTCATGAAGTATAGCACTTCAAACTAAGAAATGCAGTAATGGTAAACACCCACTTAATTTCATTGACTTTGAAATGTTTTCAACAAAGATTTCTTAGTTTTATCTTAGTGGAACATTGTGCCTATTGCTCCATCTTGGATTCTGGAGAGATCCTAAAGAGAAGTTAGGACATCTTGTTTATGTTGATCATGAGTGTTGGGTTGGCCCTAATAATTGTACACTATAGATAGTCCATATTAACGAGGCAAAACTGCTTCCCTCATGTGATAAGCTCGATACCATCTTCCACCCTTTTCCTCCTACACAGATAGTTAAAAGATACGGGGTGTATATATAGAAATGAAAATGGCTGGGTTAGAAATACCCCTATCTCTGGGCTGGAATGGGTTGTCCATCCATCCATCTGTGGTAATTACTCAGATGAGTTAAGTGCATCCTGCAATTATAAGATTGGAAGTTGTCCATGACACCCCTACTCCTGACAGCACTCCCAGGAGAATATTTTGTAATTGCATCATACTTGAAAAGTACCAGTCAACTCTTGATACAGCTGGCAATTGATACTCCCTTTCATGGCAATAAAAGCTAGATAAGTAATTCTATTGTACAGCAGTGAAAAAATATTATTTTGTAACAGACTTTGCAGAGGAGAATAACTTTATTTCTCTGCACAAATCTTTGGAGTAATGCGCAGTCTGCAGTAACAAACCTGATTCACTGCTTTGTTGCTCTACTTCAGTGCTGAAGAGATTTTGCTGAAATCAATGGGGCAATTGCTCTGGTTTATGTGGGTGTAAACACAGGGGACAGATTTGGTCCTGTATCTCAGGCTGGTATTTTTGGTTCTTGGATGAAGTTATGAACTAGAAAACTTCACTGGTAACTTTTCCTTCTTAATTTCTTGTCACAGGCCTAAAGATGCAGTTAAAGCACTGAAGAAGAAGCTTTCAAAAAACTGTAACCATAAGGAGATCAGGCTTACCTTGTCTGTAAGTACAGCTATGTTTATATTAATTAGACACTAAGAAGGCAAACATTCTAAATGATAAGGTGGCATGCAAATTACCCCTGACACAACTCTGCAGGATGTTTTCAGTCTTTGTTGTTTGTGTATACAGCACTGCCACAGCTCAGATCAGATGGTTTGGTGGCATTCCATGGACTTCTGGATGATGTAAATTCTGGTTTGGGTTGGGTTTTTTTTCACTTGTTCTGTGTAAAAGTAGTATAGTTCTTATTTGCTCCAGTGACTGTCCCTCTGTGAGAGCCCCACCTGTTTGTGAAAGACCCGGAGGTTGGGATATTACATAAAAGCTACATTTGACCATTCTCTTACTCACCCTGTTAGTTGGTTAGTGAAACTAAGCACAGTGTGCAATGTGGTGGAATACGTGATACCTGCTTTGTAGAAGGAAATGTTATCACAAATAAATGATAAACTTGAAGGAAAAGGTAACCATGGTGAGTTAAGTAAGGGAGTGGCAGGGTGAGCTATGTGAAATTCAAATGTTATGGCTAAAGGTTGGCGTGTCTGGGAATATCCTCACTTGACATAACCTGGCCTCTAGAATCTGACAGTGTTCCTGAACTGCTCCTGGGTTTGGGGAGGTGTTGTGATTTCAGTCAATTTAAGATTTACCAAGTATGTTAACGCAGGAAGTTCTAATAATGCCCTAAGTCCTGAGTTTCTGACTTGAATTACTCTTGGCTACCAATAGTGCATCTGTGACAAGAGTCATATTATTTGTATTTTAAGGTCTTGAGGATATTAGTCTGTCATTAATTAGCTAAAAGTATTTTCTTCACCATTTCCTTTTTTGAGGTTTTAGAGGCCTGTCTACGTCACTTTGAGTACTATTAATCATGGGTTTGCTATTTGTTGTGTAAAATCATTATCTATATCAAGATATGCTGCGAAGTGATTAAGGAAGATGGGTGATGGATAGTGCCAAATTGTAGCTCGCTTAGCAATTGCCCAAGTGTCTCCTGACAAGTTAGAGATGAAGATAATTGTGTTAAACATGTCAATATAGACCTTCAGCTCACTCCACTTCCGCACTTCTTCCCTTGCTTCCTCCTCCACTTGTCTCATGAGTCACATTTTTGTGTGTTCTGTGTGTTTGCATAATGGAAACACTGGGTTTCCACTGTACCTGCAATCCCTCTATCAGGTCTGTCTCCTGCAGCCCTTCTGCAGCAAGGTCCTGTTCTGATTATCTGACACAGTCTCTGCTGCTAATCCAGGGTGTAGGTTTAGGAGCTGTTTCCTGGGCATTTACAGTGCAGATATACCCAAGGTGATATTACAGCTTAGCTTTTGAGTATGTAAAAGTGGGAGAAGGATCTTGTTCTGGGTGTATCCAAGGAAGAACTTTACCACACTGACCTGGAAGTTTGTATTGCAGATGGAGCATGCAGCAGGTTCAGCTGGGAGTGCAATTCCTGTCCTGTTCAGCCCCGTTCTCTGTCCTCACCCACTCCCATGCACACCTGTAACTTGCCTGCCAGGCAGTCACATCCTCTTGGCCCAGCTGCTGTTTTCTGTCCGCAGAGTTCTTCTCTCTATATTCCTTAATCTTGTTTCCTTTTTTAAATTTAAGTAAGTTCCAGACTTTCCTCTAACTCTCTCTCTCTTTCTGGGTTTAGATCTTACATAAGATCTTCTATGCTTTGCCTCTCCCTCTGCCTCTGGCTTCTTTCATTTTTCTTTCTTTTTTTACCAGTACTGCCATAATTTTAGCATGTGTAAAATCTTTCCTTTGATGACCTCATTGCTGGCCATGTGTGGCTTTTACCTTTCCCACATCACTCTTCCCATGTGCTGTATCTTCTGTTTTTATCTTCTTAATTGCCTTAATGAAATTGTTCCTGTTTTCCATTTTGAAATGCTTGGTTGACAACAGCAATTCATTGCAAGTGGAAAAAAAACCCAATTTTCAATTCCTTAAACACAAGCCCTTCCCTCCCTGTGCAACTCTCATCTCTTAAAAACTGTTTTCCTCCCAGAGTTTTGCAAAAATAAGGGTTCTTTTTGGATGAACTGTTAATGCCTGTATTTCTTACGGTAAATGTGGTCCTCCAGCTTTTGAGACTCTACATCAGATTGTCTCTCCTACCTACATTAGCTACAACTAAGAAGGATCTACAAATCACATTTCTTTTGAAGTGCACTTTGATCCACTTTTATCTACTCCACCTTGACATTCTAGAATTTAATATTTCTAATGAAGCTGCTTAAGGAGCTCATTCCCAGAGGGTACACACAGAGTGGAGTGTGAAAGTCTTCATGGAAGCCGCTCAACTGCACATGTTAGGCCTGATTCTGTTACTGAGATGGGTTAAATCTCAACAGTGTGTTCCTCCTCCTTGCTCTTGGATGCTTCTTTATTTACTTGGAGGAAGAAGGCTGAGTGCCAGCTGTATAATGTGCTGGCTGTGGCTTGGCTTCAGGTGCTCTGAGCTGCTGAAGTTCTTGTGAAGTCACATGGATGGAGGTGTTTGTGTGTTAGGCCATGGAGTTGCCTCATACTTGGCCTTTGATAACACGGAGAGATCAGGGCTGGTGCTGGAGGTTGCACAATCAGAGTGAAGAGGATTAGAGCTTTCAGGCAGGAATCCAACAGACTGTGTGTGTGTTACTTGACTTTTTATTACTGGTAGACTTTAGATGCATAAATTCTGTTTATGTAATGAACAGTGAGACAGCTGTTCAGTTACCTCCATAGGTCTCCCTTGGTTTTGTAAAGCATTTGCTGCAGTGCCCCAGTTCTGATACCTCTAAGGTCTTAGGAGCTGAACAGCACATGGGGAAATTGTTTCTTGAATGTATCCCTCTCACTCCAGCATTCAAAGCAGTGGGCAGAAATTTAAGATTAAATTACTGTTTCACCTCTGTATTACATTGTTGGAAAATATTTTAAAGGAAGTCATTTTCCTAGAGAAATTGTGGATGCCCCATCCCTGGAAATGTTCAAGTCCAGGTTGGATGGGGCTCTTAGCAACCTGATCTAGTGAATGGCAGGGGAATTGGACCTAGTTGATCTTTAAGGTCCCTTCCAACATAAGCCATTCTATAATTGCTTAGAATTAAATTTTGAAGGGTATTTTTTCCTAAGAATATTTCTACTTTTCCTTTTAATCACATGTAATTTTTCTGATGCAGAAAAAATTTAGCATGGCACATGTGACCTTCAGATTTAATTTTTTTAATTAACATTTCACAAAGCAGAGGATCTGAAAAACAAAAACATGAGAGAGTCCTCCAGCTCCTCAATTGAAAGAGTACTACTCAATTTTATTATACTTTATGGTATATGCTGACAAAGAGAAAAAGAAGAGGACATTGAGTGGGGGCAAAAGAAATCCAAATCTCCGTGTTTGAAATGTGAAATCTGAAAAACTCAAGACTTCTGAAAATTCAGTGGTTTTGAAATGCTGAACCTTGATCAAATATACCCAGCCCCTGCACTGTAATTGATGAGTGGCAGCTGAAAGAGCTGCTCATACCGGTTTGGTTTAAATGCTGGCCTTGGAAACAGCATCTTGCAGTTCCAAATGTCGGCTGGGCAGGCATTAGGATGTGTTCAGTGGAGTGTAATCCTGGACATGGATTAATGGCTTGTTCCCCTTGAGTCTGAAGTGCAAAGAAACAAACCGTTCATCTGGGTTTTCTTGCAGCCACCTTGGGTCTAAGAAGTGTCCATCACAAGCTGCATCCATTGCTCAGCTTTATGGACCAAACCTGGCTGCTTTAGATGAGCAGTGAGTCCTGAAACCTGGGTGAGGTCTCTGTTGATAAGGAACATCGTTGACTTTCTGCTATACTCACCAACTTCTCACTTTTCTGTTTCTGCCTCAGTTTGGCTTCACTTCTCTGTAGATGCCTTTTATCATTTTAGTTCTGTGATTCAGTCCTGTAAACCAGAGGCCTTGGATTACACCGTTTGCCCCCATTTTGCTCAGTGCAGATATCTGGGATCAGTTATCCTGGAACACAGCAGCTCTGTCAATTCCAGCACTTCTCACATCCTGTTTGTTATTGACAGGAAGTTTAATGGTTTGATTGAAGTTAATTTGCCAGTTTTGTTATTAAAACGTGTCTCTATTGAGTTCCCATTGTGCTGTATGGAGCAGTGGTTGGCTTGGCCAGCTTGGATCTGTTCCTTCAGTGGAAGTGCTTGCGACTATGAAGTCGTGTTTGCACTGGAGTCCTATTTGCATGATAAATACCCATACTGAAATTATAATGAAAGGTGTTATTAGCATGAAAGTGGCTTGTTCATGAATAGTCCAGTTAAAAATAATGGAGTCAAATTCTCCTTTTTCTTATACCAGCTTAGTTTTACCCTGAGTAAGTGGGCTGGGGTATCATAATCGAGTGGAAGATCCAGATCATTCGTTCAGTACTTTCATTTAGCGGGTAAATACTCAGTCCCTTAAATAGAGAATTAATAATAGGGAGTACCATAACAAATTTGCCATGCACTGGGTTGAAAATATTTTACACAGACCATCTTTGAAGTACTGCACAGGCAAATGACTTTGCTTATTTGCCTATGTTTCATGTACTCTCCATGAAAAGCAATGTTTCGAGCCAAGATATTTTTGTAATTATCTTTCAGTTAGCTTTTTGCACAGCAGTCTGCCAGTGTCTCTTTGTTCTACCCTGTTTTCATTTTGGCAATATATTTTCTTCTGGTCTTAAACCTGTTATCCTGTAAGTTCCTGATCACACTGAGAGAAAAATCCCTGAGTCTTGACGTTAGAAAATTAGTTACTAAAATGATTTCACTTAGTCAAATGTAGTCTGCTCTGAATAGAAAGTATATTTAACATACTTTTATCAAGATCACAGTATCATCCCTTTAAATATGTGTATCCTTTTGAGAATATGTCCTGTCTGTTACATGATTCAGGGGAACTTTTGTCTCAAAACACATGAAATTTTGCAGCCTTTTGTTAATGTCAGCCCTTTACTTCCACCTTTCTATCTTCCCTCTTATGTTGGGAGGGAAAATGAAACTATAGTTGAGGAGAAAGAAGCACAAGAGTGACCATTTTTGTCTCTGTGGGTCATCATCCATCTTCAGATTTGGGCCAGGTGAGATGAGTTCTGTTCCTGATTCTGCAGCTGATCTGATTGACCCGAGTTTCCTGTCAAGTCCCAGGTGACTGAGATGTAATGGCAGTTTTTGACATCTCTTCTGGAAAATGGGAATTACAATCAGCCACCTCCAGATGTACCAGGGAGAAGTGTTATGTCCTTACCACATCCTGCTGTGTTTGACAAGGCAGTGCTTACAGGGATCCTTGCTCTAAGCATTTCAAGCAGGGTTTTGGAAGTAGACTTCCTTCATTAAGATGAATCTGACAACTGGAACATTTCAGCTCATCTGTTTCAAATCAATGTGACCTTTGAAATGCATGGAGAAATTGTGCTCCAAGTTGGTGAATTTGTTCTTTCCTATTTTATCATTAGTCTCTCACTTACAGGGCAGATTAGAGGACAGGCATTTAGTAATCTTGATTTTCTTCTCCTGCAGAGCTCTTCAGAATCTGTCAGACCAGGGTACCTATGTGCTAGGCAGTGAATTAATTCTATTGCTAAATCTGTAAAAGTAACTTTTTTAAGATATGGGCAGATTTCCTGCTGTTAAGGTACTGTGTTCAGTAACTGCTGTGACATAGAAACAAGTGTGACCATGCTTCTCTGTTAAAAACAGTGGCACTCTGGCTGGCACAGCTCCTTTGAACTGTGCGGGTATCACAGAGCACGCAGGCAGCTGCTGTTCCCCTGAAGTAACCTCATCAGGCATTCTAGTGAGCAGTAATCTGTTCATATCCATTCCTACTCTTCCCCATAGTTCCTTGAAACAAACAGAAAGAAACAAAAGCAGTCAAGTTGTGGGGTTTTTCCCCCCTATTCTTTGTGTAACCAAAGGTTTTTTGTATGTGCAGCTGCTTGAGATGTGTATGGAGAACTGTGGCCCAAGATTCCAGTCTTTAGTTGTGAAGAAGGATTTCTGCAAAGACAAGCTGGTGAAACTGCTGAACCCAAGATACAACCTGCCCATTGATATGCAGGAGAAAATCCTGACCTTTATCATGGTGAGTGTGGAGTAAACTGTGAGTGTTCAAAGTGTCTCTGCTGTGTTGTAAATGTTTAATTGTGCAGCCTGTTTAAATCCTGGGAACCTCTTCCTAAAGCAGGCCTTAACTTTGGAGCTGTTGTGGTTCCTGCTGCACTGAATGGAGTTTTCCAGAGTGGAAGAAGGGAATGACCTGTCTTTAGGACATGTTTTAAAAGCATTTGTCTGACCCACTGACTGACCATTTCTGTGACTGTTACTGTCCCTGATATTTCAAAACCAGGTTTGGGCACGAGGTTTCCAAGGGATGGTGGATGTGAGCGAAGTAAAAGAAGTTTACCTAGAATTGCTGAAGAAAGGAGTGGAGTTTCCATCCTCTGACACCAGCAGAGGTGGATCTAAGGTGAGGATATACAAGGACACTTCAGAAACAGTATGTGTTAATTTTATGGGACACAGAAGGTGTGTTTGATCTGGGCTTTTTATTTAAATGCTCCAGGGCAGAGTATGACCAAACTACTTAAGCACGTGAGCAGGAATCAGTTTCAATTATAACAGTGAAGATAACAACAAAGAAACCTGACCTATATAGTAGTTTATTTCATTTCCAAGTACAGATTCATGGATATGTTCTCAGAAATGAAGCATCTCTGTCTTGAGACTTTGAAAGATCTGTGCATGTTGTTTACTTCAAAATAAATGAGTGCTTAGTGCTCCAAACTTGTCAGCTTCTGAAAGCCTCAACAAAAATGAGTAAGATTTTCACAAAAACACGTACTGTTCAGAATATGAGCATCATCTATCTTTAAGATTAAATTGAGAATTGTAGAAATCTATAAGAAGAGATTATTGTCTGCATATCTCTTCAGCTTTGCACAATCCATGCACAGCCTATGTCATAGGTAGTGTTGTGTGGCATTTAGGACATGAAATATAAGTATAGTTTGAGCATTGAACTTCAGCTGAAAATACAGTACATGGTTTAATGCCATTCTTTCTAGATTGCTTTTTTTTTTTTTTAAGAAGAATTTTCACGAGATCTTTGGGCACTGTGAAAGCCTTCCACCACTGTGTGGAATCTTGCAATTACAGAATTAGATGTCTATAATCAGTGCAGACAGGAATAATTCAGATTTATCCTGAGTTTGATCTGCTGATTGAATAGTGGAGTACACAAAAGCTTATGTATTTAAAGGTTGTTCAAACAAGCCATGTGAAGAGTGCTCTCAATAAATACTAATTTTTTCCCTCACCTAGTACATTAGAGATTATTTTGTCTACCTCAGGTGCTTGCCAATTGAAATCAGTGGCAAACTGTCTGTTTATCTTAGCAGAGCTGAACACAGTTTTTACCTCAGTCTCCAGGAAGTGAAGGGTTTGTAGTGTGTAATGCAGGCTGGGATTTGCATTTGCATTTTTTTTAGCAGTCAGTTCAGATGCAATGCAGGTGAAGCTTTCTCAGACTGTTCCTGCTTTTCAGCCCTGGAGGCTTTTGTAGTTCACCTTCTGCAGAGACCCACACTCAGCCCCCGAACCCTTCTACTGCTTCCAAGTGTCATCCCATTCCAAAATGTCCTTCATTGCAAAATTGCATTAGCACTTTGGGAAGGACTCTTTGCTCTTAGATGACTTCATAATTCCTTGCTAGCCTGTTCTTGAGCCGTTCCCACTTTGTCCTGTGATGGAATTTACTTGCAAACGCTTTCTAAAGATACTTGATTTCCAAGCTTCATTTCATTACAAAATAGACATTAGATTTATTTTTGTAAATAGGCCTTGCTCAACAAATTCCATGGGAGCACTGATTATGAGGAAGCTCTTGCCCAGTTGTGTAGTCTGAGAGATGGTCCTCTCTCAGCAGGATGCCTGCTGCAATTTTGTTCAACCCAAGCTCTGTTTTTTTGTGTTTTCACAGATTTCACCCCCGCCTTGTGCAAAGTCATCCCCATCCTCTACCAGTCCTGCCAAACGTTCCTTCCTGCCTCTTCCCACAGGCCCAACATTGTTGTTGACTCCGGAGCAGGTGCAACACTACAGGTTTAGGGGAGGGTGGGTCCACCTGAAATGTGCTGTGAATGTGTGACTTGAGCAGCCTGGCTGCCACTGGAGTGACCCTCAGTTCACGGGGTGTAGCTCTGGGTTCTTGGTCTTAGGTTTGTGGAATTACTACTCAAGTGTGTGAATATCTAATCACATTTTACAATTCTGTTATGCAAATTGATAAAAGCTTGTTCAGAGATAAGCGAGAAAGCCAAATTTACTTTCACACAAGGCTTGTGTGAAGAGGTTGTTATAAAAAGCAGGAAGGAAAGGACAGTTCTCTTCCATTTCTGCTTGCCTATGTAACTAAAAGGAGGAACAGTAACATCAGTGAGAGGGATTAACTGTAAGGAAAACAAGTAGTGCTATCAGGCTTGGATCTTAGTTTGATTGCACATTTAAAAGCTGAACTAATTCCATTCATTTTCATGGTGTGTTACCAGAATAAAATAATGCTAGCTAAGTCCATATTATACCTAATGGAGAAGAAAGTGTGTATTAGAGGTAAGAATTATTCTGCTCGCTCTGTTCACTTACACAATATTTTCCTGTTGAATTCCAACAGATTGGGAAACTGTACAGTGAACTGGATATGGCAAAAATGAATGTGAGAGTTATGTCATCAATATTGAAAGAAAATGTTCCTGGCTCTGAAAATCTGGATGATATGAATCTTTTACAGGTACCTGATAACTCATTGATAGGGGCTATTGGTTTGGTTATAGTTGCTTTCTAAAGTGTTATGTCTTGTCTTTTAACATCTCAATTTAGATTGACAAATGGAACCCAACAGCAGGTTTCTATCTCTCATTTTGCTCAACTTGCTTTCATCTCCTTCACCTTCCCTTGACAACTCGATAGTCAGGAAAGGACAATACAGCTTGAAATGCAAATATAAGCTCTAGGGAATTCCAAGGGCAAAGGAATTTTATAATGGAGCGTTCTCTGTTGAGCATGTTCTGTCAAACAGCCCCAAGAACATTCCAGCTGAACGCAGTTGCCTTGTGGGAGAATAGATGATGACACAGTCATGCTCTCATATCCGTCCTGGAGTTTGCAGAGCTCTCTTTATTATCACCAGTCCCTTAGAGGCAGACTGAGGGCCAGTAAAGAATATGAAGCATTGGCTTTATGTGTGTAACCTCAAAGGTTGGGAGCTTGCTGTGCTACAGAAGAATCCATGTGCTCTTGAAGTGTAGCCTGAAGGAAGTGTATTGCAATAGTCTAGTGATGTGACAGTGAACCTGTCCGTGTTTCTTCTGTGATATTATGTGCTTATGCTGTATTTTTCTGTTTAGAAATTAAAAGTACAGTATTACTTTAGCATTGCAATAGTGACCTGTGTTAATGGAACCTTTTTGGTTTCATATTGTCTGCGAGAACTTAAAAAACTTTTACCACATCCTCCTGTTTCTTACCTTACCTCCAAACTGCTACAATGAGGAAGCATTTTTGGCAGTTTTGCAGCATTAAGTGTTTTGAAGAACTGATCTAATTTTTGCAAGCCTTGAGTGCACTTCTTCTGCCCAACATAGACATTTTCCTGTGCAACAAACCCTTACTGGGTGCTGTTGAGAATACACTGGTTTAATATGCTTGACCATCTCAGTCCAGTCCATGACAAGGCTGGGAAACAGAAAAAGTTCATCTTTCATTTCCTGTCTCCTGCTGTGGCATTTCTGTATGTGGCACAGATTCAGCTGCCCACAGTAAACCAGTGGATTCTTATTGACACTCCCAGTAATAAAATTGTTGGCAAAAGGTTGAGGACAGGGTGTGGAGTTCCCATATGTGGGAGAGTGAATGAAAACTCATTCCTTTCACTGTTGTTCTTTCTGTTCTTTTTCTCCTGTGCACCAAGTGGTGCAAAACATCAGGCATGGCCAGCCTTTTCCTTGAGCAGTGTTTAATGTTCTCTTTTTGTTTGGGACACTACTTGGATTGGACTTCTGTTGTCACAGAACAAAATCCTTTATTAAAAGAGCTGCTTGTTTAGACTTTGAGTGAGTTGGAGACATTGATTTCAGTCCCTCAATAAAAACTGTAACAAGGTGAACTTGATCAGTGCAATGTGTTTTCAGTTCTCTATCTTCGTTAGTGGCCAGGCTCCTCCCTTTCCACACCCTGTGCTGGACAAGGCTTAAGATACCAGATTTCACTGGAACTAATGTGCTGGCCAATAACTGTAGTTAAAGAATAGCTCAGGATCAGCCAAGAAGCGTAACAAACTTTTGTACTGGATGGTGAATAGACATGGTGAACAGATAGTGGATGGATGTGCAGGAATTTGGGTCCAGGTCAGCAGCTGGTAAGAATTAACACAAATGTATTGGAATCACTGATGATTGTTATCCCAGCTGCTACTCCATCATTGTAAAACTCCAGTTTTCAGGCAAATCTGTGCCTGAAATGAGTGTCTCAATTTCCTTCTCTGTTGAGTATTGACACTTGCAAAGGAGAGCTAGTCTGCCTGTGTAATGGAGTCATAAGAAATACACATTTTTTTAAATGTGTATCAGGTAGTAAAGTGTGGAGTCAGGTTTTAAATGTAATTACAGACATTAAGCTGAATACATTTTTGTGTTTTATCCTGGGCCATGAAGATACAGTACTGAAAAGTACAGCACTCTACAATCCTGACACAGATTTAGCAAAGGGGTGAAGATTTCTTTTTCCATAAATAATTGATTTACATGAAGTATGTATTTTTTGAGGACAAATCAGATCACTTTGAATATCAAAGCAATTTCTGAATAGTAGTTTGCAAATAGAGTAATTTTCCCCCTCCTTTGTTTTTTTTGTTTCTTTAAGCAGAGCCAGCCTGCATTTGCAAATGCAGAGTGAGTGAGAAAAAATGTTGGCTGAATTAAAGTTCCTGTTGCTAAAGAATTTGTTTCTTTGAACATGCAAAATCTGCAGAGGGGAGTAATATAAACAGACTGTCTTCCACTTCACCAGACAATAATGTAAAATTTTGCTTAATAATCTCTCATAATTCTCCTATCTGTTAATTCTGTAAGGTTTGTGTTACTTTCTCAAAAGTCCATAGATTAAGTTTATCCAGACTTCCCATTTAAAGGAATAGCTAGAGCTGGAGACTTGTCACAGAGCACTTCTGACCTTCAGACTAATATTTTCTTCAAGCAGATGTTGAACAGGATTGCATCCAAGTATCCTGCTGAGTTTAATCAGCTTCAAGCAGGATCAAATCACATTGGCTCCACATCACCCAGATGTGTCTTTGTTATTTTGCAATTTGTAATTTAGGCTTTAGAGATAGCTATATCTTTAGAAATGACAGTGGATCAAGAGGTAGGGGTTAGGTAGGAGTGATGTGGTGGTGGGAGTTGTGACCCTGCACTGGAGAGATCAAAGATGTGGACATTGTTCTATTTGCAATGGTTGGCACCCATGTGGTTTGTGTAAATTGAGGAATGTTACCTGTGACTGCAGTGCTTGAATGTCTTACCATTCATCTCCAGAACTGACATATTGAGAGACCACAGTTACGATTTTTAATTTTTTTCCTTCCCTTGGTTCGGGCAGAAATTGTACAAGACCTGTCGGATGATGCAGGAGAGGATCATGGAATTGCTGGTGACAGTGGAGAATGAAGATGTGGTTGTTGAGCTAATACAAGTAAATGAAGATCTGAATAATGTCCTCCTGGGACATGAAAGGTAAGTGCAGGGCTTTTCTCCTCACATTTGGAATCCTACCTGAATAAGTGCACTTAATGGGGAGATGGTCCCTATGCCTAGTGTTGATTTTATCCTTAAATTCAGAAAAGAAATATGATTGCAAAAAGAGAAAATTATGTATCTTCTGCCTCCTAAACACTTCAGAAATGGTTCAGGAAAGTAGTTAGGAAACCATAGAGTGGGGTAAAGCAAGTTAACAGCATGGACAGGAAATCAGATGGAGGCACGCAAAAATAATTTTGGAATTTTTGGTAGAGTCCAGTGAATTTGTCAACAGCTGCTACAAATCCTTTGGTGCTGGTGCTCATCCTTATCTCTGTTAAGTGTCTGTGCTTCCAAGAAAGAATGCTTGTCCTCCTTTCTAAACAATTTTGACAGCTTTACTGCAGGAATTGGCCATGGAGCAGCCTTCTGCCTCATTGCATGCTTAGGAGAGTTGCTTACTGTTCTCAGCTGGATTGAAACACACTGTTCTGCTTGTCTTACAGCAGAAAATGTTTCTTTATTTCACACATGAAAGCACAGCAGTACTCCTGTTGACATCCTGGGTGTTTGTCTGTTATGGCACTGCTAGCATGGCTGGATGCTGGCAAAACTGAAGTCAGTTTTCAACTCAGAATTCCAGTGTTGTTCCGCAAAATATCACAAGTATACTCCTGGAGAGTGTTCTGATTTAATAGGAGATACCCCTCCATCTTAAGTAGTTGATCTCTTTCACAGCTAAAAAGTGTTCTAGGAATCATTATGCATCAAGTGCAATTGTTCTTTATTAAATTTAGCAAATTTATAGAATTTAGTAATCTTTTTAATCTTCTTCTGAGTGCTGCACTGAAAATACCACTAGTTCTTCTAAGTGTCAGGCATAAACTTTAGGCCTAATAATGACAACAGTAAGTTTTCATGTGCCCTTATGTCTACTGTAGTGTTAGTGGATTTTACAGCAGCTGCCTTGAAAGAACTGTGTGCTCACTTCTTCCTTTAGGAGGTTTTTCCTTTTAATAATCAGAAAAGGAATTCTATTCAACTTTTGTGTAAATCCACTGAAGTCAGATGCGGGCTTACATTTTTGTTACAAATGATGAATACTGGTGAGGCCAGGAACCTTGAACTGTGAATAGCAGCTTGTGGGCATAATTCAACAGATTCCTCAGTAAAGACATGGTGATGGAAAGAGTGATTAATTTGGACAGAAAACTACTGTATTCTAGTAATCCTATGGTTTTTATGTAACAGGTCTTCCTGAGTGCAGATCCACTGCACTTCAGAGTGGATGAGTATAAAAACGTATCTGGTTCATTTTGTGTTGCAGAAGATTTGTTTTTTGGATCTCCCTCTGAACTATGAGATGTGTAAAGGGCCAACTGATTTTGATGATCTGCATCTGTTTCACGCTGTGTGTTGTTGGAGGATGAGTCGTGCTGCATTTTCTGCTTCTGATTATTATTGTAGAATCCAAATTAAATCCAGAGCAACCTCCACTGTACAACCAACAGCTCATGTGTGTAACAGTGCTTCCCTCTAGTGTCTCTGCAGCTTCTTGGTTCTTTCTGGATTTATGATAAATACTTTCTGCTCTACAGCTGGAAAGGTTTTTTTTTCCTGCTGCTTCTTCATGCATCTATACTCTTTCTGGGCCTCCCTAGTACAGTGACCCTGAATAGCAAATGCAGTTGGATAAACAGTCTCCTGTCTGTACAACTCGGGGCTTCTGGTGCTGAAACACAGAGACCTTCTGGATGCTCAGTGTCACCTACCTGGGTCTGCTCTGGACCCACAGTAGCAGTGTTATCACTTCTAGTACAAGTGCAGGTAGATTTTTTTTTTGTTTCCATTTTTAAAAAAATTATTTCAGAGATCTGCACTAATGAGAGGGTTGTGTGCCAGAACAGGTGTGTGGTTTGTCCTGGGAGGGCATGAGGGAATGCCCAGAGCTCTGAGGACAGAAGGCTTCCTGAGACTCAGCTGGACGAGTGTTGTGGTCAGAAGGAGCTGGATTTGGCACAGAGGATGTTCACAGTTACCTAGCTGGTGTGAACAGAGGCAAACCACTGTCAAAGGAGCCTTGGTTTTGTTTAGGAACAAGCAGATGGCCGTTTCCAAACGTGAGGCCAGGAACAAACCAGCTGGTGTTGGTGTAGGAGATCCCAGGACCACAGCCCTGGAAGGGGAGTCAGATTGCCCATAAAGAGACAGGTGCTCCAGGGACAGCACTTGGAGTACTTGTTCAGTGCTTCTGGAGTCTTTTGAGAATCAAACGTTGATTATTACTGGTTTCATATTCTGAAGGACATCATAGGAATGTAAGAATAAACATTTAACTCTGCACCTTCAACAGGTTCTCACGGAACAGAGTTCGTTTCCTGGAGAACCAGAGGATACAACGTGAGCGGGAGGAGGTAATTAAGGATGAACTGCAGGACTGCAAGCATTCCTTTTGCTCTTCCTTGTGAAATATACACTTCTGATACATGCAGAATTTTATTTTCTAGTTGAGAGGTACAGGAGACAACAGACTGACACTACTTTTACTGATTTTTCTAAAGTCTCACTTGCAGAATTTCATGCAAATTCATGTAACTAAAGCAGCAAATAATGTCAAATCTAAGAGGGAAGCTTGGGTAAGAAAAATGAGGGAGAGATCTATTCAGATGCTGGTTTATTGCCTCTCCAGCTAAGCACAATTATCTGCCATACACAAAATGAGAAACCATAGGTTCTTTTCATTTGCTTTCTGTTAATGATCTAGAAACTGAAATACTGTTGCACTTTGAGAATTCACTCTTGCTGCTGATTTTTTTTCCTGAGTCAAAGCTTTTTCTGAATTGTGACTAATGGCTTGTAGCAAATCTTTAATGACTGTCCTTTATTGATTGATAATTATGGTTGTGAATTATATTGCCCAAAGTAGTTTTGCACATGTTTCAGCTTCTGCTAAGCCGTAGTTATGCAGTCATCTAGGACTCGATATGAAAATGCATTGTAAATGCTGAAATACTGCTGACAATTACTAAAAAAAGGTAGATGATCTTGTTTTTCTTGAAAAACCCCTCTTACTACATTCTGGTTATGTAGGTGGATGGTTTTGCTTGATGGATGCACTGTTGGGTTAGTTAATAGCCCAAATGGTGTAGTCTGTGCATTTTTGTATTACTAAGGAGACTGTGAGTTTAAAATGCATCATCTTTTACTTACTTATTTTTCATCTGTTGTGAAAAAACCTGTATGATTCAAGCATGGGGTTTTATTAAACCTTTGGCTGGCTACATTTTTAATTCCAACACATTCACAGGAGAAAGGAAGGGAACTCTTTTCTATGTCCTAGGAAACATTATTGTGATTTTGATTTTTTTCTATCCAAAATGGGACTGGAAAAAATCAATCTCCTAAGTACGTATCAATCTTATTAACACAAGTAAGTAGCAGGAAAAGAATTGTACAGGATCGATCAAAAGATAAATGTCAGTCCTGTAACTAAACGAGTTCAGAATAGCTTTATAGAATCGAATCCTTTCTATTTTCTACTTCAGAACTGGTTTTCTTTATTTTTTGAAACTGATCTTCTCTGAAATGCCTATTTTGTTTCATCAGTTACATTTCAAATACACAGAGTCCTGATCTTCTCTTTTATTTACCAATTTTTAATACTAAGATTTTAAAAGTTTATATTCTGTGAAAACAGTAATTTGTTTAAAACTGTGTAAGTTCCTTAAAAAAAAACCCCAAAAAACAGAACACCAGGAAAAACCCAAAATAACTTTCTCTCTTTCAAATATTAAGCTGTACAGGAAACAGCCATCTGCTCCCTCAAGTGACCTACTTGGCCTCTCCATAGATTCTCCATCTCCTGTGTCTGCAGTGGTGCAAAGTGACCTTGCAGTGTCTCCTTCAGGCCCAAGTAGGTGGTGAATGCCTCTTTCCCTTCCATTCCGCTTCCCTAAAACAAACCCACAAGAGCTTAGTGGAGGAATCAAGAAGGTCCTTGTAAGAAAGAAAACAAAGATACTCCTTAACTTTAAGGATGTTCCTTAAATTTTCTTAAAAGGAGAATTGAAATGTGTCCATAGGAACAAAACTGTAAGGTAGTATAAGGTTGCCTGTAATTTTTTAACAGTAATTTTTTTCCCCCATTTTATAGATTTGAGCAGTAGAACATGCTCTGTTTTCTATTGCAGTGAGGCCTGTAAAACACTCTGGTAGTTTCTACCTCAGCTTGTTCTGTAGACTTGGAAGGAAGAAACAGGAGTTTTTTCAGGAGTGTTAGAAAGACTTGGCTTCAGGTACCCTGAATTACTGTTTGCAGAATCCCCTCCTTTACCCACTTTAGAGAAATCCATATACTAAAGCTAAAGGTGTGAATGTCCCCCTGGGAATAAATGCCTAGAATTCCATTTTAGTCCTTTACAAATAGCAAAAAGAGTTTTAAGTAGTATCTACCATGCAGAGCTCTGCTGATGCTGTAGAGATAAATATCTTGGATGTAAGACTTTTCAGAGTCATTAAAATTTTGCCTTTCATGTGATAAACAGCAATTCATTTCAGACTCTTTATAGGCCTTCCAAACAAAAACTTTACTCTTTCACTGTTCAAAGTACAAGTAGCTACTTTTGCATGATAATGTTTAAATGATCATTAATTATCGCTTTGAATTTCAGATGGCCTATCTGCACACCCTGAAGATAAAAGCAGGCCTCATCCATCAATTTACCCACAGCTGGATTCAGCACCTCCTACAAAAGCTCATCAATCCCCGTGAGTAGTTTCTTATCAAGGAATGGGAATGGATAACAGATCCTTAGGGGTATTAGTGCTCTGTAATTCATCTAATGAACATAGAAGGCTCTGAGGACACAGATTTACTACTTTTACATATTAGTCCAGTAAAACAAGTGAAAATTCCCTCTGTGCTAGACACTGCTTGAGAGGGTTCAAAATACACCTTTGCCTGCAGCACTGTTTTGTCATAAATAGACATAAATGTACCTGACTTTCAGCAGGGAAAGGGAGAAACATGAAACAGGTCAGTAAAAGAGTTTAAGACAGGAGAGGTGTCCTTATAATGCCTGTGTGTTGGACACTGGTCCATCTGCCCATGCTGCTCTCAGTTGTGACACACAGGAAAGACAGACCAGCCAAAAAAATAATGAACAATCAGAATAAACAGTTTTGATCATTTCTTACTTACATTCAGTGTACTGCTCTCTCCTAGATTTGCAGCTGAAGCACAAAACAATAATGTAAGCAGCCCACCTGGACACACATACAGCAATGTGAGTAATACTTAGGTTCAGGATGATCATTCTTGTCTGGCAGCTGTCAAACGAGAACTTTCGGATTGACCCCAACTGCTGTCCAAGTGGGATGCAAAGATCTCCTCTGTGCTCCCTTCTCCATACCTCAGGGAATATTCTACTTGGTGATCAGGTCAACTTTCCTCTTTTGCTGCCACAGATCCTAATGTGGAAGCCTGTTTCCTTGGGTCCAGCACAATCCCAGGGCAATTTGCAGAAACCACTTGCTGTTATTTGTGTTTAATTTGTTGCTATGCGAAGCAAGCTGAGATCTCCTCTTATTGCCATGATGTCACTCTGGTGTATTTTCTATCTCAAATAAGATATTAACAACAAACATACAAAAGAAAAAAACAGAACAACCCAAAGCCCCCAAAAAAAACACAGCCCACCAAAAAAGTCACTTAAACCCCAAGTACAGTGCAGGGCAAATGTCATGCTGCAGAGAAACACCCATGACAGAAGGAATGGAAAGAATATGAAGGGGCTTTGAAGTAATGTTATGAAGGTGGTATGAAATAAAAAAGATGAGAAGCAGCTCCCAAACAAACATGCACAGTCCTTATTTTAAACTGCAAGTCAAAGCAGATGTTTGAATCTGTGTAGTGTAACAAATCACACAGAAGTAAATTATACAAATGTGCTATAGAACACTAAAAGTTGCTTTGAAGTTTGTGTGGAGAATGAAGATTAATTGGGTTGCTAACTATTGGCCTTAGAATTTTACCTGCAGTAGTCAGAGATTAAAGGTAAGTCAGCAGTTATATAAGTGAGGTCAAACCAGTTCTCATAGAACAATCTGTTTATGCATTGTTTTGCTTGATGTCCTTAGCTGGCGACTCTTCTAAGCCCAGTGCCTCTGAACCCAATAAATCTGCAGACTGGACAGACTGTGCCATCGAATGGACCATCACCAGCAGGTAATAAATACTGCAAATCACCTCTTTCACGTTTCATTTTCTTGTTAGAACTTAAGGCCTTTACATAATGACTGGCAGTGACTAGGAGCAGCAACAAACATTGACAAAGTCATACTGCTCATGGATGCTATTACACACCTGTCCATTTTAGCATTTAAAGCAGCTGAATCCATAGCAGATAATGTGCTACTTTCAGGAAGACACAAAAAACATGCAGTAATCATGCTGTTCATTCTCATTTAAATCTGGATGTGTCTGCCTGTCTTTATTCTTCAGCTCCATCAAAGAACAAGTCACAGTCACCTCATTATTACGAGATAATGGAATTTGATCCCTTGGCTCCCACTGAGTAAGTAACTTTTTAAATATAATTTTAAAATTCAGAGGTGCCAAAGGCAAAACGGCTTTTTCTTCTGAGAGGGAAAGCAGACCTCTCTACGTAGGTTGAGTTAACTGACCAACTGCATCACTGATGGAAATGACAGTGGCTGCATTTTGTATGTTTTCTTCCAGTATTTCTGGCATAAACAATTAAGGAATAAACTGTAGTGTGCTCATTAACTGGCATCTGTAAAAATGGAGGAGTAATCCTGGGTCAAAATTACTAAAAATCCTATCCAGTGATACAGAAAGGTGGAGGAAATATGGTCAGGGTCCTGCTGAAGGAAGCTGATAGAACTTCAACACAGGTAGTTCTGGAATAAGATAACAGAAGGAATTCCTGTTCACAGCAATCATGTTTTTTAAAGAATGTTTTTCTACTGCATATGAAAAAAACCCTCAGTTTAAATACAAACTACAAAAGGGAATGGATGCTGTGTCTCTCCAGAAGGCCAAAATAGTGAGACAGTGAACTAATACAAAACTTAACAGATGGCAGAACCCCCCTTTCTAACAGGAAATTGCAAAAAAATTGAGCTGTCTATACAAAACTTATTTCCAAGGAGCCATTGAATTCTGAGGTAGGGAAATCTCAACAAAGCTTCCATTGTTTTTTTTTAATTAGTGCAGTAATTGCACAGTGGTGCACTTGCCATTTGCGTTTTGCAGTCCTGTTCCCAAACTTGTTTGATCAAAAGTAACAATGTCCAGAGGTGCCTCATTAAATGTAAGATCATCAGAGCAAGGTTGGCCCTTTGTTTCCGTGGAGACCTGGGCATCCTGCAAGGGAAGCTACACTGTAAACTTTGGGCAGGATTTCCCTGGTGCATTTTGTCAAAATGAAATGTGATATAGGAGTCACCCTGCTCCTCCTCTTTCAGAGCTATTTATGAAGAAATTGATGATGTGCTGAAGACAGACGTTTAAAAGAACACAGACTGAAGGTGGAGGTGGAATCCTTTCCTGAATACTCTCTGGTGCTGGTCCTGTGCAGTGCTTCCTGTAACTACAAGTGAATAACAGAAAAGATTTTTGCATTTTGATACAACAAATAATTAGTGTTGGAGTACTAAGCTGTGTGCAAGTTGACGAGTTACTTGGCTCTACACCTTGACAATTTGTCCTAAATGTTCAGCTGTGTGTTCTTCAAAGTCACTTGAATGGTTATTTTAAAGTATTTTGGGGGCCTTTAAAATGGGACTTCCAAATTCACCTGTGTATGAAGTAACACTTGACACCAGGCACAAGTAAACAAAAAGGACATTACATTCACAGAAACTGCAGAACCCAGTTTCTCTTTTGGCCTCACTGCTGTCTGTGTTCATCTCCCTAGAAATCTATCAGGGGGTTTTGATATATAAAATGTTTTTCTAAAATTGGCCTCTTGATAGATGTCTGAAGACGTGCAGTGTTACTTTCCTACATCCTTAATACAGATTTTCTTTTTTTATTTTCTTCCAAAAACCCCACAGTATAGTTGGATTTTTGTCTTGGGAAGAACCTAAGCTGGGACACAAAGTGCTGTCATCCATAATTAACAGAGCAGGAAAAAAACCTGCTTGCTCCTGTGTTGTTGTTGTTGCTTTTATTGACTCAGTAAATATGGGAGGGGGATCAGTTATTTCTTTTGATGTTCCTGCCCTGCAGAGATTGTTCTGGTGAAGGAAAAATTAATCATCTACAATGCAGATGAGCAATAGTTACCCATTTATTTTGTTTAACCCTGTTAATAACTGTTTTGTCTTTTAATAAGTGCCTTATCTATTTTAATGCTAAATGTAAACTGTGCACTTTAACAGGTATAGTTCTCTGAATTTATAGCTAATACAAAATTTGAGAACTTAGTTCATGTTCATAGCCGATAAGCTAATTTGTGAAATAACTGCATTTTAAACATTCCTTATGTTTAAGGGATAAGTTCTCAGCTGGTTTTGCAATTTTTGTAGCATAAAATCCCAAATAAAAGCAAATGCTGAGATGTAAACTCTCATCGCTTCCAACTTTTTCTCTATTTGTGTATTCCTTGAAACATAAATGTAGGTAGCTTTGGAAGTATTTTAGTGTGAGTCTGTGCAGTTTGCTGCAGGACCATCAGAACCCCTTGCTTCTATTCAAAACACAACCTTGACAAAGTTGGGGGTTTTGTAAGCTGAGGTGAAAAGGTGAGTTACTTTACTCTTAATTTTTCTTGCATATTTGCAGTGGTCTGGACTGCAGCCTGAGAAAACATCTGAAAATAGGATTTGAGGTGGATTGTTTTTTTAATTTTTCCCCTATAGCTTAGTTGTATAGGCAGAACCCCCACCGTGAAAGGTAACAAATCCAACTGCCTGTTCCAGTGTAATCCATAATGGGTGATTGCTGAAGAAACCTCTCTGTGTTTAAAGCAGCACAGATAGATGGAGGGGAATTGGCTAATTACCAAGGTTAGAGCCTGTGTTACAGAGGGAATGTGCTCAGCATCTGTGCAAATTTGGGGGTTCAAAACTCGGGGGGAGAAACCACATTTTTATGGAATTGCCACTTGCCAGGGGGATACTCCTTTTCTTCTGAAGAATGTGGCCAGAATAAAGCAATGGGTGGAGAACTCCCATAATCAGTTCAGCTTTTAGAAGGACAGTGGACTAAAGGCAACTGAGGTAAGAAGTTTTTTTTTTCCCCTAGTCTGGAGTCAAATATTAGTCTTGATACTCCTTTTTTTTTCCTGAAGCATACTGGAATTACAAAGCTTGCTGCTATCTTCTGTTGGGGCCCTGCCCCTGGTCAGCCTTGTTCCCCATTGGTTGTTTTGTGTTCCCCTGTGTGGGCAAGGACCCTCGGGTCCTGTGACTGTGAGAGTTCCTCGGCAGATCCTCAGCCATGTGGCTGGAGAAATAAACATCTCTGAAACATCCATCAAGAATTGGTCCATACATATTCTTTTCTGCGGGCCTCGTTGTTTGATACACGTGTTGCAGTTTCCCCAGTGTAACAATCTTCATACAGATGTATTTCATCTGTGTGGGCTTCACTTGTTCTGCTGGATAAAATGCATTATAGAGACGAAATGATGACAAGTTTTCAATCTTTAATATACAGTAAAGACCTGTATGTCATCCAGAATCTGTTCAACCAACATAAGTAACTGGTACAATAATGCACTGTAAAGGTAGCATCCATTTCTTTTCAAAAAAGCATTTTTTAAACTACTGTATGCGAATATAATTGAGACTGAAGTAACTGGAAGTTAGTTCTGAAATACTCATTGCCTTTTCAGAGTCCAAGCTAACCAACACTAGCCTTACTTTATTAGATCTTCTCTGCTGGAAGGGGTACAAAGACCTGGCCCAGCAGAAGAGATACTGGCTGAGATTAATTTCTGTCTGAAAATGAGCAGGTTACTTGAACTTGCTCTGCAACTCGCTCCTGGTTTGCAAGGCAGTGATAAAGTGTTATTAGACCTACCCCACAGATAATGACCAAAAGTTACATAAATAGAGGCTTACGTGTTCTGATGGTAAAGAGTCCACCTGAAGAGCTGCTGCACTGCTGGGCAGGCTTTGGCCAACTCAGCCTCTGAAAAGGCTGATTTTGGTTTTTGAGGAGACACCTATGTTGTTCATTTAGCTGCAGTTCACAGCAGCTGTTTATGCACTGCCATCCCCTCAAAGCATGTCAGACACAAGCCCAGCTTGTGTCTTGTGGAGGTGCTCAGAGTACAGCCCTCTGCAGAGGCAAAGAGCACTCATTAGCAGCACAGATACTTCAAATGAGTGGGACACAACAAGGAAATAAGATGGTGTTTCCAAATGGAAACCATCCCACAGATCTGATGCGCTTACACTTAAATTACTGTTCTCATGATGACAGTTTAGAGCAGTCTGCTCTTACCAAATTAACTACTGATTCAGTAATAACATGAGAGGGTGCATCACCTTCTGAATCATAATATCCTCCTGTGCCAGGGAGGCTTACACAGAAATACAGTCTAACTTTGTTTAGTTATGGAATTACCTTAATTTATTATCTGGGTTTACCTTTATCCAAAGTAACTTAACATGCAAGTTATTTTCTGGAGCCAGCAATGGAATTTTAGATGCTTAATCAACTGATTTTTTTCCTCTGTATTTAAATGAAAATCTTAATTTACACATTGGTTTAAAAATTTGCCTTGCAGTATTCAGATAACATCTTACAAAGAGATGGCCTGAGAAAACCCTCTCTGTTTCAGGAACAGTGTGTTCCCTTCCACTGTCTGATGAAGAAATACTATCCCTAAAAAATAGGGATACATTAAGTTGGTTTCAAAAAAATGTATATATACATATGCTTTCATAACAGCATGTGCCCATGGTGGTTTAATAATATAATTTCATACTGCACAGTACTCCTGAGTTTTTTCTTCCGAGGAAAAATGGCCTCAAAACTTGCACTCACATGTAGCAGAAGTCACATTTCGTAGAGAAGGCCCATTACTGATACCCAGGAAGTGGCAACTTCTGTCCTTCCTTTGCTTCAAAGAAGGTGTAAGAGAGGGTGATCAAATCAACTTTAGCCATTTTAGGGTCCTCTGCAAACTCTGGGTCAATGTAGAAAAAGACAGGCATGTCCACTTCCTCCTGAGGATTTAGCCTCTGTTCTTCAAAACAAAAACACTGGGGGGGGAGGGAATCCACAATTAGACAACAATAGTGATGATAAATTATATCTCTGCCAACATGAGAGAAATCTTCATGGTTAAAAATAAACTCTCAGTCCCTGGACACCCCTAAAATCCTGGGAAGGATCAATATGATGAGCAACAAGACAGCAATTCTGTTACGATGGTGATACAGGAAAAAAATAAATCAGCTTAATGAACTGCGTAAAGGTGTCAAGGGGCCAGGCCAGCTCACATTGTTCCTGCCCTCACAGTGGTACTAAATAACAGATTTTGGAGCCACTCTGATGGATGAGCAGCTTGGTGTAAGACTAAGGCTAAGAATGAATTGATGCACTTTATCATTTGAAAAAAATCAAGGTATTTTCTTAAAATGTTGGCATATGAAGAATGGTGTCCAGGATTAAAACAAAAGAGTTAATTTATAGGTAACTGTTTTCGTTTGTGTATAGGAAAATGCAATCTTTGGTTTGTTCACACTTACTTGTATTTTATTGAAATACTGTCCTGCTTCAAAGGGAACAACGTTGTAGGTGGAGATTCCAATTACTGGTTTGTCAGTAGGGTTTTTTGCTTTATAAAATGCCAGTGCAGTCTCTCCTGGTACCACCTGTGTAACATAATTGTACAGTGATTTTAATTTTTTTTTTAAATCCACTGCAGCCCTCCACCCCTTAAACTAAGTTCTTTAGACTTTATCTAGAATTCATTTTCTCTTTTGCTGTTTCGAATTGGTTATTTCACGAATATTTTTGATTACATGCAATTCACTCATTCAAAATTAATAGCTTCAATACTGTTCTATGTATTTTTAATCTTACCCATTTTGCCTGAGTCTTCTATTATTCTCAGCAGTTCAGCAGCACACAGAGCTTTTTTAATAAGCAGATTTATATATGGTGTGCATTTAATTTCTGAGGTTATTCTTTCAGTACTGGACTCAGAATCTATTAAGAAGCATGACTCCTTATTTTGAGAACTAATTTGAAACAGAAAAGTTAAAATATTTGTGATTTTTTAAATTAACAATACCGTTTCTATAAGGATTGGGGCAAGAGGAGAAACACTACAGGTTTAGATATACTGTTATACTATGTATTTTTAAGTGTATATATATATAATTTTGCAGTGTATATACCATGTACATGTGGTGTATATACCAGGAAATGTATATGTAAATATAGTTTCAGTAGCTTTTTTGATAGCTTCATGGGGTGGCAGAGGGGCAACTACAAACAATGTCCTGTAAAAAGGACATTGAGGTGCTGGAGCATGGCCAGCAAAGGGCAACAAAGCTCGTGAAAGGTCTAGAAAACATGTCTTGCAAAGAACAGCTGAGGGAGCTGGGGTTGTTCAGTCTCAAGAAAAGGAGGCACAAGGGGAACATGACTGCTCTCTAGAACTACTGACAGGAGCGTGTAGTGAGGTGGGGATGGGGCTTTTCTGCCATGCCTGCACTGAGAGGACCAGAGGAAATGGCCTTGAGATGAGATAGGGGAGACTCAGATTAGATATTAGAAAAATTTTTCACTGTTGGTGTGGTCAGGTATTGGAAGGAGCTGCCATGGGAGGTGGTGGAGTCACCATCCCTGGAGGTGTTCAAGAGGCGTCTGGACCTGGCGCTGGGTGATGTGGTTTAGGGGTTACAGTGCCGGGTGCCCTGGATGATCTTAAAGGCCTCTTCCAACCTTGAGCGCGGCTCTGCGCGGGGGGAAGGCGGTGACTCACGTAGATCTCGCTCTGCTGCGGTTTGAAGTTCCACTGCATGCTGGCGTGCGTGTCAGCGTTGAACGTGACCCTGATGACCCGGTCTCGCACGGGCTCCATGCGCTCGATCCGCTCCGCGCCGCGCCCCGCGCCCGCCGTCCCGCCGAGCCCCGTGGCCTGTCAGGGAAGCGCAGTGAGGGCCCCGCGCCCGCGGAACCGGCGCCGGCCGCGGGCCCCCCGTACCTGGCAGTAGAGGCGGTAGAGCGGCACGGCCGCGTACGACAACCCCACCATGCCCACGGCCGCCGCCGCGATGTAGCCCAGGGCTGAGCGGTTCCGGCGCCGCCACTCCTCCTCCTGCTGCCGGGTGAAAGGGTTGGAGCTGCGCACGCCGCGGGTCCCGCAGAGCCCGGGCCGGGGCAAGGCCCCGAGCCGCAGCCCCCGGCCGCACCCCGCCCAACTCCGGGCGCACAACGCCATGACCGCAGCGCGGGGGCTCTCGGGACAGGTGGCCAAGGAACGGGGCGGGGAATGGGGCGGGACAGAGGTGGGAACAGGGCGGGAGTGGAGGCGGGAAGGTAGCGGGAGAGGGCGGGTCGAGCCGCCATCGTATCCCCGCCCGCCGCGGCCCCTCAGAGCGCGCTGAGCGCGGGGGTTCCGCCGGAGCCGCCTGTGGGTGCTCTCTCCTCGCTCGCTGGCGGGACGGCCCGGGCGCAGGTTGTGTACGAGGTAACCGGAACAGCCCCCCGGCCGGCGGGGTTCGCGCCCCCGGTACTGCACTGAGCGGGCTGTGCTGGACGGCAGCGGCACTGAAAGGCCGGCAAGGAGCGGGGTCACCGGAGGGGTGGTTGTCCCGCAGGGACACCGCACTGGACGTACGTGGTACGAGGGTACTGAGGGATGACCTTGGTCCCGCAGGTACCTGGTTATCCCTCAGGTTCTGTGCTGCCGGCCCCAGGACGGGCGCTGAGCGCGGGGCCGCTCCGAGTGGTCACTCCGGGGCCCTGCAGTTTTTGCCCTTTTGTGCACGCTTGACGCCGGTTGTTTGTTTGTTCCTTTTCCCCACTGGTGCTTTGTTTCACGTTAATTCATTGGTAGGGATTTGTTGTCCAGGCACAGATACTGACACGCTGCAAAGGGAGCGAGCGCTGTTTGTAAACAGCAGCAACCTCAGGATGGGCAAAGTCAGGCAAGTTCACGAACAATAGTTTTTCATATGGCTGGTGCCATGCACTGTAACAAACTTTGCTGTAGCAATACTTGAATTTACTGCTTTAGAGCTGTGCTTCTCTTCTCCTGTGGTTGTTCCAGTAACGTGAATCATACAAGGACTGGCAGCTCCTGCTACTGCTTCATTTTCCATGTTGAATAAGAAAATGGTAAAGGTTGCAGTGTAGCCATACTGTGGTATTTCCACTGTGTTTAGATGCCTGGTTTTTTGATCCTTTAGCGAGCAAAACCTGAAAACGTTTGCTGCAGGAGCATTTGTGGTATTCCAAAGTGCATTTAACATCTTTTTCACACAAGATAATACGGACATGCAGGAATTAGTGTGGTTTTGTGGAGGCTGACCACCTGGGCATTCTGCCGTATCTTGGCCACGGTTTGTGGTGTGACACTGGTGCCAGGAGGACCTGTGCTGTCTTTGCCTGTGTGTTGGGAGAGTTCCTTGTCCCTCTTGTCTTGGAAATAATTCCTGTTCTGGGCTGTGGCATGTAAGGGTTCAGCAGTGTACCTCACAAGGTCAGGAGGATTTGCTGCTACTGATACAAACAGGTATTTTTTCCATTAATGCTTTTGTTGCAGTTTTTGAAATGATTGTAGTTCAGTACATCCAGGGTTGTATTTCTTGTCAACCTGTTGTAAGTACTAATAAAAATACAACGTGAATTTCTGGGAGTTTGCTACATTAGTGGTGTGTAAGCCCATTTTGTGTGTTTTGGCCTGTTCCACATACTTCATGTGAGAAGTTCAGAGACAGTAAATACCAGATAGTAAGTTAAAAAAACATGAGAAAACAAGACACACAGAACACCTTATCATGTTGCAAGTAACATTCCCTTTCCAAGTAACTTTCAGTGGAAAAAAAAAAAGAGATTGTCTTTGCCTTCAGCAGTTACATTACTTCATCTTAGAATTGTAATCGGTTCTTTCCTTTTTTACAAGATTTTAATCACAAGGGATTCAGGTTTACCCTAATTTCTGCCTTATAAATTAAGAGGAAATTAGGATGTGAAATGTTTTGATACTACCTGCAGCAAAGTCCAAGTCATTAACTGTTTTCACCAATGAATTGTATCCATTTTGTAATGGCAGTTGTCTTTTTCCGGTTTGATTTCAACTAGTCAGTAATAAGATTGTTTTCAGTGTCTGAAAATTAAAATGGCCATGTAAATTTCAGAAAGTTGTTTCTCCTTTTTTGTTTTCTGCAGTTTTGATCCTGGGTAGGAGCCTGTTCTTCATGTGTCAGAACTCTTCATTTTGAACTTTTATTTAAATAAGCTTCTAAGAAGATGTCCAGTACAGATCCCCTCACAAATACAGAGAAGGAGTAAGTACTCTTTTTTGCCTAGATGCAGAAATACAATTACTGGATTATAATGTGAAAATTCTTGCAGTTTCATTGGTAGGATCTTGCTTTGATGAAGTCTTAAAGAAAAATAACTTTCATATTAAAGCAGTCTGCAGTAACATCGTAGAAGAGCTGACACCAACACCAGTGAATTTACACATTAAGGGAGAAAATGTCCCTTAAGCTTTTCATTAAGTTAATCAGCACTTGGTTGGGACTAGTTTTGTAGAGATAAAACCCTGCATAGAGATTTCTTAATTTAATGCTTCTGAAGTATGAAAACATACTTGTATATAGTAGATCACTTCCTTGTACATCTGCAGTACCTGCAGTAGCACAAGATACGGTATGGAGGTTTTGTGTCACAGTGCATTAATTTTTCAGAATACTCTGTCTCTATACCTTTAATATTTAATATGTAGTGCTTAGGAACCATCATATTTTTACCAATGTCATGGGATATAGAATAATAATTGTATTGATTCTATAAAACGTAATGTTATCCACTTAAGAGTTGGATCAGATTCTGAATGTCAAATCAAATGGATTCAGTCATGATTGAAAACTGTAACTCCAGACCGTTCCCAAACTGCCAAATAACCACGCCAATGTTGTCATCAAAACCAGAATTAAAACCTCTTGCTGGACTGATCACGTTTGTTGTACTTGTGCAATAGAATCCAGCAAAGAGTATTCAGAAAAATTGTAAAACAATTTAGCATAGATTTAAAATTATGCCACCTCATAAATAACTTGATTATTTTGAAAAACAAAACCACATAACATTAAAAAAAACTAACTTGCTTTTCTGGGACCTGAAGAAGGCAACACTCTGCTTGGCTGATGGAAATTCGGGGTACGGGATCACAAAGATATATCTTTAAGACAGCTGTGGCTTGCTAGAGTCACGTGAAAGATGAGTAGTTTACATGAGTAGTTCCTAGCTCACTGTATTCCAAAGGCAGTTTTTCACATAAGAGATGAACAGGAAAGGCACCTATAACTGCACTTCAGCTACACGCTGATGGCAGACTGTAATTTTCTGTACTTTTATTTTTTATGGGAGATGGTCTCGATGCTTCCAAGAATGGACTTGGTTATATTTTAACTGAGGTTTACCTAAACTTTGAATCATACTTTCCTTTTCTGCACAGGGGTTAGCCTCAAACCATTCCTGCTTCTCCACTATTACAATGTTGCCCAAGCTTTTTTCAGGCTTAACAATTGCCATATAATGACATATGTTTTCTTTTAATCTTTATAACCTAATCAGCAAAATGTATTTTGAATAGTGAGTGGGTTTGGATGGATCATATTGAGTGCTCATCCATGATATTTGATACAGCATTCCTTTGCCTGTAGTCCTTAAAATCAGAATTTAGGGTTAGTGAACCTGAAAGACTACAGTTGCATAATGGATTTGTATAGGATTTTTGTAAAAGGCCTTTGGTTTATTTAGAACAAAAAAGATCCTGTGAATCAAACTTCCAAAGATTTTGCAGATCTTTTTGTCATCTGCTAAATTACCCTGTAATCCATCTCAGTTGCTAAAGCATTGCAAAACGTCCCATGGGAAAGGCAGGTTGTAATTACAAATGTTGCCAGAATGGAGTAGTTTTCCAGCTGTTTGGAAAGGAATCGTACTTAATAACAAATGGTAACTCTTGAAAATTTAGTTTTACTCATTTATACTAAATTTCATGGAGTTTTGAGTTACAATTTTCCTAGATCTTTCTGTAAGTAAAAAGTAACTTGTGTTCTTCTGAGCATGTTCTTGAAAGGCAAAGGAATTGCAAGAGAAGAAATGATGCTGTTGTTCATTAAAAGCAGCACAGCAACAGAATTTGAAGGTAAAGAGGGATAGAAGCCTCGGGGGTGAGTTCAGGAAGCTGAACAAAGCACAGTTTACTTTGAAGAAGGGATGGAGGAGCAAGTGATGTATTACTGGTAATAACTCTAATAAAATGGGAGCAATAAGTTTAATACTACTTTATATCTGCTTAAATTGTTCAGAAGTTTGTCGTGTCTGGTTTAATAAAAATAACTTTCTGCTTTTTAACAAGGAAAATGCAGAGCCTTGAGCCATGTGTTAATTGAGGGGTTTCTGTAGCAGAAAATGTGACATTGGTTGGTCTGAGTGATGTATTTTGACAAATGCTCCTGATATTGATACCACAAATTGAACTCCACTGTTGTTAAGATAAGAGGTAGTTTTGTTGGAGAAGAACTGTTGGTATTTTATCTTCTGTAACCTTGCCTAGAGCCAATCTAATTGATATGAGGCTTAAAATACCAATGGCTTTTGTGTAGTTCCAGTAGCACCAGCAGAGTGAACTGATTGAGAAAAGGCTACGAAGGGGCAAATTTTCATCTCTATATGGATGTGATCACTGTTCCAGTGGGGCTTTTCACATTTTGGCAACTGAGAAGGCTGCTTTATGTTCCCATTTCCATCTCTGATCTGCTCCTTAATCTGTGGTGTCACTCTGCCCCTTCTGTGTGTGCATTGCAGGCTCTCAGGACTGACCTCTCTCTATTTGAACACTGTTCAGCACGTTGTCTCTCGGCAAAGGGATCCTTTCCCCAGAAGGATTATCTGCTAATGAAACCACAGTCACTGCAGCTTTAAAAAAAAAAAGGTGCCTGAGATAAGCATTTGCATTCCTGGCATAGCAGAGCCCTCCTGCTGCATGGCTCCAGACCTGACAGATGCCGTCTGATCCCAGGGTTGCTCTTGGCTAGAGAGGATTCACCTGTCTACTTAAAGCCCTTAGTGAATGCAGGGTAGTTGAGTTTAATTTCAAGCTGCAGTCTTACCATCTTTTAGAGAGAGGGGGAGTGGTAGGGGTGCTTCTTCTGAGGCAAGCCTGGAAGAAAATGGTCATTAACCAAAATGGTGTCAGGTGCTCAGAATTTCTGAAAATGTGCATCTCTCTGCAAGACCAAGCCTCTTGTCAGCAAGGTCTGCCCTCTGGGAACAGGGGTGATACATTTGACTCTGTCTTATTCTCAGTGTAATGACATAAATTTGGCAGTTTCATTCCCTTTCACAGAAAAGCACATCAGCTTCCATTTCTAGGGAAAATATATAACCCAAATTCTCTGTTGACTTTTGGCTGCTGTATTTCGAAAGTCTACAAACCAAGTTAGATCATGTCACAGGCCAATACCATGATTGAGAATGAAAAGTAATAGCATAATGGCATTCATTTCATTAATACTTTCAGTCTGCTTTGTTGGCTTTCCCTTTTGTGTGGCTGTGCATAATCCAGTCTGCTAGGAAGATTGCTTTAGAAAGGTCATGAATTACTGCTTTTGACCTTGTTTGCAGGGAGCATGTAAATAAATTTTTGGAAGAGCAGGAGGAAATCAGTTTCTTTTAATCATCTCACTTGCCTTTGGCTGCTGGGATCTAGACTGCTTAATCACAGTGTAGTAAATTTTCTCCTTTGCATTTATCAGTCTTAAAAGTTGCTCTAAATGGCCATTTCAAAGAGAGAAAAAGTAAGCATTACCTCCCTAGGTGAATTAGTGCATGTGACGCAGAGGCTTTCAGAGAAGATTAAGTAGGCAGAGACGCTCAGCTGGAGCTGTGTTTGGGTTTTTTAGCTGGTAGCAGAAATCATCCTGCTCATAACCTTTATCCGGCTGAACTGGAAACCTCCAGTGTGTTTTGGTTGCATTGTCCTTGTTTTTCCTGGCTTGCTGAAGGATGTCCTTGCTTTCTCCAGGGGCTGAAGATGAACCAGAGCGTTTTGATGGTCTCTCTCTCTTATACTGGTATGCTGAACCATTCAGTTCCGAGGGTATTGCTCTAGTCTGTAACTGGGCAAAGTACATGACAGATAATTTAAAAGCTGTGGGCATTTTCAGCTTCTTTTCATGAACAGCCAGAGTTTATAATTTAGATTTTTCTGTGTCAGTAATACGTGTTTTGTGAGCAAAGTGTATTATTCTTCCATTGATAAAAGCAGGTAAATGTTTTATTTCTGCACATAAATGACTAATAATTTCTCAGGAATAGAGATCAGAAGAATATCTGGAGCTGTATGTTCTGATAAGTACTAGAAGAAATAAAACCCAAAGTTGTTGAACTTCCTTGTGTATGCTGCTAAAAAGTAATAGAAGCAGGTTCATTTTAATTGCCCTTACTAGAGCATCTACACAAAATGTTGCACATTTAGCCTGTTAGCATTCCAGAACTTCAGCTGGAGTATTGAGTTTAGTATATTTTAGTGTAAGACGGTTATAGTGTACATTTTGGTGAGTTTTGCTTGTTTATTTCATCTCTTGCCGCACATCTTCTCTATGTGCTAAAACCTTGCTTACAAATACTTTCGCCTGACCTCAAAAAATGAGTTGCAACATCATGTCATCAATAACATGGTTATTTAATTTGCATCTTTTTCTACAAGGAGTTGAATTATTTTTTGTTACTACTGCCAGCTGGTTTAGGAGCCTATTTCCTTATTTATACTGTTCAGCATGGTTCTTATGTTCTGGAGAAGTATTCTAACATTTCAGGAATATTAAATAATGATGACATAAAATAAATGTTGGATGGATGGGTGCTGAATCCAAGTCATTTTACAGTGAAATTGTTAAAGCTTTGTTTATTTTATAACTATGGCAAGTAGCTTGACTTGAAGATCTAAGTTATATGGGGGAAAAAGACCCCCAACACTGAAAGTCAGCTAGATGTGATATGCTAAACAAATTTGGAGCATTTGAAAATCTTTGTCTTTGCTTTTATGGGATAAAGTAATTTTAACTGCATGTACTGGAGGGATTTAGTCTTTAGAGCATAAAGAGACCTGAGTACCTTGTAAAAGTTGTCTGTCCAAAGTGTCAGTTCTTTCTAATTGTAGGTGGCAGCATCACAATTCCAGTGTTTCAGAGATACCTTATTCCTCTCCATTGTGCATTATTAGTTGTATATTCTCTGTGTCCTCTTTGTCAGAATCCATTTTATGTTCGTTAGGATCTCTCTTTTGAAAGTAGTGCCTGTTACTTTTGAAAATGTAGATCCTTTCCTATTAACTGGCCTGTACTTAGATTTGATCATATTTCGTGATTGTTTTATATGGTAGTATATAAAGAGGTTCTGCAGTTTCTGGTGAGCTCCAAACTTCAGACTTAAAGTCTGAGATTTGATCTTTTCAGACTTCACCAAAGTAAACCTCTGTGTTGGTTTGTATGAGGTTGAAGTAACTTTTGTTCTTGCTTTTTAATTTTAACAGAAAAACTGCCATGTGAAAAATGCTGAGAGGGGATGGCAGAGCAAGACCAATAGCAGTAGTAGCAAAAGGCAAGAAAGGAAAAAATAGAATAATTGCCTATTTTAAAGATCAGTGTACCTTGTTTAAGATTTCAAAGATGAATACAAGTCAGGACAAAACATGAGTAGTATGCTGTCCTTCCACCTCAAGACAAGTTCATGGGATAATTGCAGTGACAGTACTGGGTAGTAATGCAAAATACTCTGTTCTTGTCGTGGAGTAGGAGGTTGTCCAGAGGGTAGTCATAAGCAAATATCAGACTTGGGGATTTGTTCTTCCTTTCAGGCTGTGGTTAAGTAAAAGCAGTTTGGTTCACTTTTAGCCTTACAAAGGATGCCTTATGCTCTGACATATCATGGTAAGGTCATGTGCAGTCCTGTCAAATACAGATCCAATACACCGGGTCTTGTTATTTCTTTTTAGCCTATGAAACAAATACTTCAAGAAATACTAAAAATTATACAGTGCTTGAAGCGTGGGTTTACTTTTTGCTTCTAAAGGTTATTAGAATTATGAGAATTACTAGGTCTGTTCTTGTAGCCAGCCTTTCCTAAAGCAAAGGCTAATTTTGCAATTATTTGGAAATAGGAGGTTTTGGGGAATCGTTGCTTTTCAAAGCTAGTGCTTATCCCATGATACAAAAAAACCTCATCCAGTTTTCTTCTACAAAACCAAAAGAACTGCAGATGTTCTTTAGAATCTGGATCTCTTGGCTGGTGCTAGAATTTTAAGAACATATGGACCTTCTGGATTTCTCTCTTCCTCTGGCACAGCACCTTTTAATGATGTACTCTGGCTTTTTGCAGATGTACCCAGTTCCAGGTATGGAGTTCAGGCTGTGTGCTGGATTAGGTTGTGTAGAAGGATTTGGGTCACTGTGTCCTCCACTTTGATCTTCTTTCCCACCCTGCTAATGAATTCTCGTTGTTCCATTTCACTAGCACCCTCTAGAAAATACAACTCTGTCTAATGTAGAACAGTATGTAGGTCAAAGCAGAAAAACCTCGGTGGTGCTTCTGCTCTTTTCTAGAAGAGATCTGCTGAGTCGTCTCCAAAAATGATGCAGTGAAAGGACAAAAGAGCTATGATACAACTTACATTTTTTTTAACCCATAATTCATCTAAATGAAAATAAAACCTGGTAAAGGATAATCTGGATATATTGTCATTCTTAACACTCTACGTTGTCAGAGCAGTGTGCTGGTCATGAGTCTGATGGAACTGTAAATTTCAAAACTCTTAATTTTACTTTGTATTCTTTTTTAATTCTATGGCATGATCAACTGTCCTGAAAATATTCCTCTGCCTTTAGACAATTCCAAGTGCCATCCTGGTGTTTTCCCTTGGGGTGGTGTCCTGGGGTGACTGTATGATACTGTATTCCCTATTGTCTGCCCTATGCCAGGAAGGTACACAGAGGATCAGGCAAAAGATTTTGGAAAGAAGTCTTTTTTACAACAAAGAAAGAAATCAATGTTGAGTGAAGAAATTAGGAGACTTGGGAAAATATTATGTTCATAAATAGCCACAAAATTATATTTTAGGTATCTTAGGAAATAATTTTATGCACTGGCTTAGCCGTGTGTTCAAGTATTTTTTTCAAATATTTTGTTCAAATATTCATGACCTGATGAAGACTGATTTTATGGTACGTTTTTATTGCCTAAATGTTAAGGTGGACCAGCTTGCGGAATTTTGTTTATATGTAATCACAATCCTTTTATTATTCAAAATGGGATTCACAGTTTAGCCTGAAATGCTTTGGAGGAAAAGGAAGTGAACTCTGTATATTTATTATACCTTTCCATCTGGTATGGTATTGTGATGAGTAGATTGATTTTTGTTTGGGGAGATGGTGGCTCAGAGATATCAAACAATTTGAAGTTGTCAGTGGAGAAAACGGGTTTGGGTTTGTATTTGAGTTGAAAACACAGTCACTGAAATTTCTTTTCTACTAACATAGCTCTACCTACATTTCTGTAATTTAATGACTTTTATTTTGTTCCTTAGGACCATTATGGGCCCTCATGGAATTAATCGAGCTGTTCATCGCATCTCTTTCTCTGATTGCCAGAATGGATTAGGTAACTAAGACTGCACATTCTGTTATTCAAAGTAAATCAAACCTAAAAACACCTGGTGAGCTTTGCCAGCTCACACTGGCATCAGGAAAGTTTATTTGTCTTTTATGAATTTGGCTGCAAATACATTTAGCACAGTAGGTGGAATAACCAATTTTTCACTTTTGTCTTTTTGTTTGTTGTGCAGGAGTTAAAATTATTGGAGGTTATCGGGCACAAACAGCAGAAGATTATGGGATTTTCATAAAGAGAATTCTACCTGGAGGGGTTGCTGCTGTAGATAGTAAGAAATTTTAACTTTTTTTCCTACAAACACACTGCATATAAAAAGCTGTCAAAAGAAGTCTTTATTTCACTTTGTGGGTAAGGATATTTAAAATAGTATGGTTTAGTCAGGATCCATGAAGTTTTGGCTTACTTTAAGGTAGAGAAATGAAACATGGACCTCTTGTGGAAGAAGATTTTAATGTGCTCAGGTCTTGAAAATGTGTTCAAATCTAAATATGGCTGGTGAAGGCAATTGGCAGTCTTTCAGTGCTGCTGAGTAAGTGTTGAGATGCTGAATCACTTTTAATTTATAAGGTGTAAGAGTGAGGTTTCCTGTATGGAACCAGTATTTCTAATTAGTTCTGGTAATTTTTATTACTGTTTTTTTTAATGGTGGTGTGCTGGTGGTTGAGATCAGTGTGCAAAGAAGAAATTACACTCAGAGTTTGCAGTAATTAAGCTACAGATTTCCATCCTAGGTTTCTGATGGGATTCCATCTCGTCTTGTGCAATATGATTGTTTAAAGTAATCTGAATCAACTTCAGGTTCCTAAACTTGACATTTTCAGGAGGTTAAAAAATAGAATTGGTTCTAACAAATCTTTTAGCTGACTTTATTAATGTCTAAAACATTAATATATCTACACATGGTAACTTATATTAATGTTAAGAGCAAAATTCAAATAAAAATTTATTCCACAACTGGGAAATACAAATTCTTGTCTCCCAAATTTATGCTGTGTGTAAATAATACAAATAGCTACATAACACTTATTTTCAATGCCTACTCTGTTGTTAATAAGACTGATTTTTAGTTTCTAGTCTTACCACAATTACCTCTCTTATTTAGGATCAGGTGCCAAGAGTCATAAAGCTTTTTAATGCATTAAGTCACATAAAATTGAAAGGAGAAGCCCTGGTTTAATACCTGGTTTAATACAATATGTTCACCATTTTCTTGTTGATTCATCAATCACTCTTGGTTTCATTTAAAGGCCGTTTGCTCACTGGCGACCTAATTTTAGATGTCAATGGAGAAAACTTGATTGGAGTAACAAATGAAAGGTATGTTTGTACTGATTCCTGAACGTTTATTAGAGCTTGGAATGTTATATATTGATTATTTTGGACGTTATCAATGACTGATTGAAAGAGCACAACTACCCTGAGATTCTTGGAGTTCAACTGGCAGGTATTTTATCCTATAGATCTAATTCAGCAAAAACTGTTGTGGAAAAGTTAAGGATTTTATATGCTTCTATAACACCAGAATCAGCTGGTTTCTTAGTGACACAGATTACAGAATGTGTGTGAAAATAGCAGAAGCGGTTAAAATATGTTTATAACTATCTGCTGGTTCAGTACTGGTGAATGTAAATGATGGTAGCAATCGTGATGGCACAATGAAGGGGAAAGAAAAATCTGTAGATGGTTTCTGTAGCTGGATCTCTAAGAGATCAGTGCAGCTTTTAGTGCTGGAGATGGAGATTGAAAATTCAAAGAAAAATTGCCGTTATGTATTGTTGCGGGAAATCCTGAGCCAGGCACACCTGAGCAGTAGCTTTTGGTGTGTTTGTGTTGCTGTTGATCCTGAAGGAGGCCCAGGAAGGCAGCAGGATGGACCAAAGGGGGATGGGGACAGAAGGGAGGGGAAAGAGAGGTCAGTCCCAGTTTGTTGCTGTCAGCAGATGCACCACAGTCTGTCTTTTGCTCTGTTCCCCAGTGCTCACTTTGAGTTTTGCTGCTGAGCTCTTTTCTCTGTATGTGGCTGTGAAAATTAACTACCTTAGCAATTTGTCCATTTTCCTGCTCTTCTAGCACTCCCCACTTCTTGCCAGCATCCTGGTATATTTATTTGGCCTTTTTCTCCCCTCTTCTAGGGCTGTTGACATCTTGAGAACAGCCTCAGCCTCTAATCACATGTCTCTGCTCGTTGCTAGAGATGAAGAAGCAAAGTAAGAGGAAAAATTGTTTTAACCTCAAAACTAATAAAAATCCAGTTCTGTTTCTCTGGGTGGGTGGGTGGGCTTGCATGTATTTTTATTTCAGATTAGTTTTAATTGCAGAATTGTACCACATGTCACATTTTTCTGATGGTACTTGATACCAGTTCATTCTGAGATCACTTGCATCACTTCAAGTAGCAAGCTCAGGCCAACTTCAGTTTAAAGAGAAGGATTGTAATGTTATGTTTACAGCTAATACCATTAAAAATTATCAGCTGTGATAGTTTTTGAAATACTTCTCACATTTTAAAATAATGACAAATGAAGACTCCGTTAGAGCTACTATAAAACTATAAGATTTAAACTGGTCTTGCCTTCTGAAAAAAGGCAGATTCAGTTGTGTTTTCCCCCTAGAAGTTTGCTTTTCAATCTCTAATGAGCTTTGAATAGTTTGGATAAGTAGGTTAAACTGTTCACTGCAGCAGGTAGTCCAAAATATATTCATTTTAAGGACATTTATGGTAAATATTGCTTTAACTTGACTGTTGGACGTTAAGCATATAAAGCAATATTGGCAGAGAATCATTGGCAATGTGAGAATCCAGGTCTGTATCCCCTTTTGACTTAAATCTCGGGAGAAAACGGCTGTTACGTAACTATTCCTGATAACCGTTGTGAGAGTGTCTGCTGTTACTTGCCATCCCTGGGATGTTCCACTTCCAGAGTAATCTCCCCATAAAGGATTTTCCCCTAAATTCCTTTAGCCTTTTGTCTGAGTTAAGCTTCCTCTTTCTGTTCCTTTATTTTTTTTGTATTTGACATACATTTAAATCACTCTGTAGCCTCTGATCTCTTGTTTTTTCAGACTGCCTAGATATATGAGGTCCACTCTTAATCTGCTTTTATCTAAAGCATACTGGCCTAGTTCCTGTAAACTCCTTGAATAATTAAAATCCATCAGTCCTTTAACCACTCCAAGGGGGAAGTGCAGTAGCCTGGGCAGAATTTGCCACTCCATCCAGTCCCTGACCAGCCACCTGTGAATTCATTTCTTGTGACTTTGCATTCTAGCCTTAAAGTATGTTTGGTTTGCATTCACCTGTGTTTATGTGTGTGCCCTGGGGCCAGCATTAGTACAATAAATGTTGTCCTTTTTTAAAATAAAGTGCACCCAGGAGTTTTGAACAACCTTCAGCAGGCAAACTGGAATTACCTGGAAATTACTCTCCTTGCAATCAGTTAATTTATTTTCTCTCTGACTAATTCTGTAATATTAAATTGGTGATGTTTCTGACTTACATCACTCTAGATTATTTATATCTTCTAAATCAGTTATCACTGAGGTAATCAGAGCTCAGATTATAAACTTTTTTTCTTAAATTAGGCTGGATTCAGTATCAGATGAATCAAGTGTTTTTGTTTTCTCTTTAATGCCTGTCATAGAAGATGTACGTAATTGCCAGTCTGTTACAATATGATTGGTGTCTGCAAGGAACTTCTGCTTTTGATTTTCAGTAGTTAATAAATATTTCTTCTATCCCCTTGTTTTTGAGGAGCCGTATCTTTGTCAGTTTCTTCTGGGTTCTTGTTCAATGTAATTGAACTAAAGGCATTCTTTAAAAACATGAGTATGCTATAGATGTATAATCTGATTCCCTCTAATATAAATAAATTGTTCTGGACCTTGGTAGTACCACTGTCTTGTTATCTGTAGTTGATTGTATTACAAGTTTTTAAAGTTTTGCAATTCAGGGTAAAGAGAGGCAAAAATAAAGTTTTTTTACCAACAGTCCATTTCATCCACAGTCTGTTGTTTTCCCACCTTTATCCTGCATTACTTTTTTTTTTTTTTTTGCCTTTTCTGACCATTTGACAGGGCCTTCCTCTTTCAGTTGAGGTTGAGCTTCCTTCTCTGAGGAGGAGCAACTGTTCAGTACAAGCAGTGCAGGTTTCACAGGGTTCATTCAAACTAACACCAAATCCTGACAAAGACAATATTTTTATTGGCACAGGAAAGAATTTCATGACCTGATGGATAAGTATGGCTCTCACAGTGACACCAGCTCTGCAAGAACTTCTCCAACACATCAGTTAGCTGGTGAGAGATCACTTCCAGCCTGAAGCAATCCTGGGGGACAAAATCAGCCTTGGGTGGAATAGAAACTTGTACTTAAAATTCCTAATTTGAGGGGAGGTGTGTTGGAGGAGGTCACTGAAAGTCAGACAAAACACACGTGTACCTTGAGGAATTTGTGTGTCAGTTTCCTCAAATCTTAAATATACTGATGTCTATTTTCAATTTAATTAATGATTTATGTGAAAAGTTTTTGGTATTTCTAGCTGAAATGTGCCACAAAATATGAATAAAAATTTCATCTAGAGCACCATGAATTCTAATCTTTCTGGAAGTGCTGCCTAATTAAGATGCCTTTATATAGCATCGAGGAATTAGTTGAGATTTTGTATTTGGCACCCAATTTGAAAAAAATCATCACTTGTTATGTTTTAAAAAATTATTCTTGGAGCCCTGGGCAGCTCTCAGTTCTTAACTGTGTAGACTTTTCTTTGGTTGTCTGATTGCTTAGTTTGTCTGTTTTCTAGTATGAAAGTGGTCCTACTGAACTTACTTACATGAGCTGAAGTTTTGTGCTTTTTCCCAAATACGGGTTTTATTTTTTTTTTCTTTTTATTATTTCTTTTTTTGAAGCAAAATCTGTAGACAGCCTTTCTTCTGGGTCATCCTCAAGGTCGCAGAGTCCTCAGTTGCATCCGAAGGAAAACATAACCACCAGCAGCAGAAATAATTCTGTGCCAGCACCATCCCCAAAGCTTCCAAAGTAATCTCCAAAACTGACTGTACCTCTTGTGTGTGAGCTGCAGGAAATGCTGTATTTGGCTGGTCAGGAAAATTTGGGTTGAGCACTAAGTGTTAGACTTCGGGTTTATTTTTTTAACTTTAGTCTTGTAGCTCGTAATACCGTTGACATTGCAGACTTTCCATTTTAGTAAGTTATTTTTCTATATATTTATTGTTTATGTGGTAGAAGTAGATTAATCAGGTTGATTTTTTTAGTGTCTCCTAATGAATTAATGTTCCTGGTTTAAGTGTACCCAGGTACTCCCACGAGCCTTGGATTTATATAGTAGAGAGGAGTTTCTAGCCTTGTAACATAGGTATCAGTTCTTGTTGTAATTGTCAGAAGTGCCTGAGGTTGCTGATTTTGTAGTAAATAGTGTAATACTTGAACACTGAGATTAAATGTCCACTATTTCTATTTGTTACTGTAATACATATTTGCAAAACCAGTAAGATAAAGATAAGTTATTGCTTCAGTCTTTATATTATCTACTTCTGTGAAGTAATTCTACTTTTCTTTCTCTTTGTATCTCTAGTGATAGTGCATTTCAGATTATCTCTGTTTGCAAAGGAACAAGCCTAGGTTTGAATATTGTGGGAGGAATTAACAGAAATGAAGGGCCTTTGGTATATATTCAAGAAATTATCCCTGGGGGTGATTGCCATAAGGTAAAGGCCTTTTTTCCCTTCCTTCCCCTTTAGACACCTGTATTTTTGCCTTAATTTAGTACATGTTTGGTATGTTACATCTACAGTCATATTTTAAATACTAAATGTGTTTTGTGTTCCTCCTTGCCTTCTCTTTTAACAGAATTATCTCACTGCAATGTAACAGAGTTACATGGTAATGAAAATTTATTCAGAAGTTCATTTGAGGTAAATGAGGATCTTATTCCTCAGTTTGTGTATGAGAAGGTACAAAACCAACTTCTATAAGAGATTGCATAATGCAAGGTAAATCAGGAAGGATGGGACAGAGCTACAGATGGCACCTCTTTTTTATTTTCTTGGACATTCAAAAAATCTTATTTCCCTGAGACTTAATTTAGATGGATCCTTGCAGTTGGAAAGCAAATTAGAAAAAAATATTCTGGAAGTGCAGACTGATAAAGTGTGTGAATTGGTGTTGATTACTGTTTTAATTTATGACCAATGTAATATGTATATCAGGGGGATTTGTCAGTGTAAAAAGTAAATAAATAATATAATTGCCTGGTTCAGGTACACAGAACTGTTTATCCAAGTGTCTCTTCTGGCATCCTGAGTAATTATGGTTATTTGGAAGTGTAGATAGCCAACTTTTGCCTCTGGCCCAGCAAGAGGGGACGATCTCAATTCATGAACAGTGATTTTTGTCCCCAAACAGTTTATAACTATTTGTTACTGAATTTTTGTAGGCTAAGTTAAATCCTAAAATGCCAAGCTGGAAGATAAAAATCCAATGTTTCTCAAAGACCTATTTCAGTAGATTAATGGTAATCATTCCTCTTTTATTTTCTCCTATTTTGTTGTGGGTTCTAAAATATTTTTCTCACTGTGAATTTGAGGCCTATCACACCTAATCAATAGACTGAGGCTAAGACATCAAATTTCAGTAGGCTCTAATATTAGCAATAATAGAGGTAATTTTCCAACCCTAATTATCCTGTTTGGGAAGGTGAAGCAGGAAGCATATTTTAAACCTCTGCCACATGAGGGCACCATTGAAATGGATATATTTGAACATGCTGGATGAAAGCAAAAAAAAAGATATACAGCTTTTTTCTTTAACCAAAACCAAAACACTGTGTGACCAAAAAAAAAGGTAATAGGCATGGGTTTGAAACAACACAGCTAAAATTATGGTATGTGGGTGTTAAGTAGGTAAAATTATACTGGTTTTGAGAAGGTATTTTACTTTTTTCCTGTGTATCATTGTCTGTACATATTTTTTTTTTCCACATAGATTGATTTCGTAGGAGCTGAAAAGCAGAGACATGTTCTGTGTAATGTGATGTGTATTACATTAGACAAATGTCATAACTAACTCTGTAACCATAGGTGAATTGCATGAATTTCCAGTTAAATTGCTGAGGCCTCTGTTAAAATGTGAGTAAAGAAAGCTGTCTTACTGAGAAGTCTAGCCTAACATGTTTAAAATCTTGTCTTAAGAGTCTCTGGGACAGAAATGTGAGATGTTCTTGTGCTAGTAGAGAGCTGGCAAGTAATTCAACAGAACCACAAAGTTGACAATATTATTTCTGTCATGGTTTTGACTGGTGAATCCTAATAGACCTATCTGGTTTTCTCATTAAGTTTAGCATGGCCAGTGAGTGTCTGCAGAGTTCCATGGATTGCCATGAACATTTGCTTTTGAAATGCAAATTAATCCAGCTCAGAGCTGAATTAATTAGTAAAGAAGCTTCCTAAAGTCAGATGGGTTGGTGCTGGAAAAATCTGTTTTTTCTTTCCTTGGTTTTTTTTTAACAGAAATATTTATCTGGATCCAAAGTTCTTCTTTATACAATTTCTGAGGTCTGTTCTCTCTGATGAGTTTTTATGATGACTGCTTTAATAGTGAGGGATGATGGTTTAATCTGCTTATTTCTGGAAGATTGTCAGGCAGAATGCAGAGCTGTTCTTGATATTTCTTGTCCTAATAGAACCAGGGGAATGTGTCCAAGTGCTGTGACTATA
Organism: Corvus kubaryi; assembly: GCF_017639235.1. Classification (NCBI taxonomy): domain Eukaryota; kingdom Metazoa; phylum Chordata; class Aves; order Passeriformes; family Corvidae; genus Corvus; species Corvus kubaryi. The sequence continues at coordinate 1,420,461 of NW_024581115.1, read as the reverse complement.
CAGTTCTTTCTGTAGTGTTAGCAGTTAATTTAAAAGTTGTGGGTTTGGTTTTATATTTGTTACTTTAGGATGGACGATTGAAGCCTGGGGATCAGCTGGTGTCCATCAACAAAGAGTCCATGATTGGAGTCTCCTATGAAGAGGCAAAAAGTATAATCAACAGAACAAAGATGAGGTATCTGTTACTGTCGAACAGCCAACCCTCCAAAATGGTTTAAGAGATGATATTTATGATCAGATTAATGTGAAATGTGTTTTTGTGTGCTTAGAGGAAATACGAGGGATACTAATTTTTTTAAATATTCAGTTGTAATATTATTTCATAGAAAAGACTCAAATGCACCTTTCAGGCCTGCAAAATTGTGATACTTTAATATTTAAAAAAAAAAAGACAGTATTTGTCTTTGTAATTAATGATGGATAACAGAACATCCTTTTAGGAAAATAATTAAATAAACCCACACACAGTGTTTGGAAACATGTAATTTTTGTAGAAGTATAATCTTATGAATAATATAAGTGTACAATATGTTGAAATTTCTAACATTTTAATTTTAGGTTTGAAAATTTTTGGGAGATAGCTTTTATTAGGCAGAAAAACATCCCCAGTCATCCAGAGAATCGGCAGCGTCCTTTCAGCCTCTTAACATCTTCTGTAGCACCTGGAGAACAACAGGCTGCACTTGGTCCTCTTCCCTCTCCTAATGGGAAGTTGCTTTCAACATTCCCTCCAGATGCTGTGAGTGTACTTATAACTCCTGTTAGAATAAACTCAGCAAATGGTTGCTTTTTCCTAATTGTAATTGAGTTTCCATTTTAGTAAGAAAATTATTGTCTATTTTCCTGCACAATATTGTCTTTGGAATATCAAAACTTTTGGAAAAACCCATGTTGTATAACAGGAGATTAAAGCACACTGATGAGAGGAAATAGTTGACTTGGGGTAAGAAAACAAATTAAACAAGCATTAACTGTGTTCTTAGATACCAAGTTCTCCTTTATTGTTTCTCTAAAGTTTTGGAATTAGATATAAATAGTTATATATTTCAGAGTTTAAAATTCCCTGTTTACTACATATGTGTGAGTACAGTGCAATCTCACACTTGCTCTGTGATGATGAGATTTTTGCTTAAAAAAAGTCCTAGAAGGATGTGGGGTTTTTCCCCTTTCTTTTGACTAAGCAGCAATTGTTTTAATTCATACAGCTCACCATTAGTGTAAAGAAATAATGTTGACCGTGAGAAAGATGATTTTAAGACTATTATTGCAATTTTTGAAAAAACTTTTCAGTTTATCGTATTTTTAAAGCTAAATAAAGTATTGCCTTAGAAGAAGGAAGAAGAAAATGTTCTCAAACACAAAGTCAAAACAGGTGATTCTCAAATCTTCTTATATTTGTACTTAAAATTCTTGCCCATTTTTCTTTCTTATTAGGGATATAAATATTGAAGTGGGTTGCCTAGAGAGACTGTGCTATCTTCACATATTAAGATTTTCAAAACTCAAGGTTTTAATGAGGCCCTGATCTCTTTTTTTCCAATGCTCTTCCTTCTCACCACCACCCCTTCCATGCCTTTCTTTTTCTCCTGGGGTTGTTTTTTTCTGCCCCCAGTCTTCCTTCCTGTCCCTTTTTTCATTAATGTCTATTTCTGGTTTGGCTTGTGATCTGCTTTAGAAATGGTATTTCATGACTTTTCATTTCCTCTTGTAGATGGAAACGGGAGTCAAGATGGGAGAGCAATCTCCAATTACTGCTCTAGACGGCAATCCTGCTGATGTGTCTGCCACGGGTAAGTGCTCATTTAATTCCCTGCCATCCTTTTCCTTGTTCCTTCAATAACAGTCAGACAGAACATAGTGCATAGTGAGACTCAACAGTCTTCAAAAAAAACAGGAATATTGCACTGTTTTTATACTCCTAAATAAATAAAGGACTGAGATCAATGGATTTTTAGTAGCTTCTGTCAAATATCACTTACATTGTCTCTAACAAACAGCTGCAGCCAAACAAAAAAGAGTGATCACAACATTTGCTATACAGCAGTAATGATAATAGACTCAGTAGAAACCAGATAATGAAGACTCACGTATAGATCAAGATTAGGTTGCCATAGAAACTGTGCTTTCTTGATTTGATGAAATTCTGGGGATGTATGCTGCTTGCATGGTTTTTTTCCTTAAATCAGGGCAGCATATTGAAAGGATAGAAATAACTTGCAGCCCTCTTAACAGCTTTTCAGTTCATAACAAATACAATATATAGTGTATGTTTGTGCTTTAGAGTCATGACATTCAAACAATGGCAAGAGTCACTGATCCCATCTCTAAATATCTATTTTGAAAACAACATTTAAGGAAAAACAGAGGTTTTGAAATTTGCTCAGAACCAAATCTGAGCTGAACAATTGTAATTCCTGTGGGAAACAGATGTGTTGTATTTAGAAACAGTGAAAATGCAGGAGTGGCACAATAATGGGAGTCCCCATTGACACTGTGATAGAACTGACTCTTTTCAGTATTTCTCTGTGCAGACCTGAACTTTATTCTTTTTCGTCAGGCAGTAGGAATTAAGCATAAGCTGAGCTTCTCAACTTGATGTCTAATGTACTGAGAAGAGGAAGAAAAAATACACAGGATCTGATTCATTCCAGATGTCTCTCCACTGATGTTATTTCAATTGTTCTTGCATTTATTATAGCCCATATTAGATATTCAGATTTAAAATGAAACAGCTCACATATTGCAAATCGGACAGTTGGTTTCCTTCGTTGAAGGGTGACCTGACCAAATATGGGCTATTGAAACTGGAAAAGTTTTAGTATTGAATACACCTGGAGAATAATGATCACACAGTTTTTACATATTGACCATGAAAAACACTACAACTAAATCAAAGGAACAAGACAAAAGTCTTATTTTTTAATATATTCAGAATACAAGACTCTTGGTTAATATAATTCAGTACACTGGAGCTTCATTGTTTGAAGACACCAAGAAGGCCACAGTCTCTTTAACACATCTGAATAATGTAGGTAGTAGAGCAGAAAGCACAAATACTTGCAGCTCCAGTTTGTACTGCTTCTTGCCATGTTTGATTTTTTTCTTATTTAACAGCACATCCTTTGTCAAACCTGCCACTTCTTTCATGCTGCCCTTTTTCAAGGATAAACTTTCAAAGATAACCTTGAAAAATTAAAGTATTTTTTAGATGAGATACTATTTTTTTAACACCTTATGAAAAAAATTAGCATAGTTTCAGGAAGTTTTTGCACAAACTCACACATGAGGCTTTTTCATTCTGAGCTGAAGTGAAATTGTGCCAATTCCACCAAGGTTCTAGCCCACTGTCTTCAGAATTTAATATAGCATGTGAGAGGTGTTAGTGTCAGAGATTTTCAAGATGTTTTGGTTTATGCTTTTGGCATGTAAAGAGAATATAAATGGCTTTGAGCTTGGAAACAGATACTCTGTGAAACTTAAAAAATTTTTTAAAAAAAGAATTCCCTGCAATTCCTTCTGTTCCTTTAGAGAGAATCTCAAACTGCAAGATCCTTTACTTGTCAAAAGCTGGTTTTGGTTTCAATACCTCTTTAATTCATTAAGGAAATGATGAATTAAGATCTACATTATGTTTATAAATAATGAATGCAAACAATTATTTTTTTTTATTTGCATACATCTAAAATCCAAAGAGTTTAAAAAAAAAAACCCATGCAAAGTTGTGTTTCTGACTGTGAGGGTAGAGGGGGCTGATGGATGATGGCCTGATGGACAGGAGTTCTTGGAAAAGTGTTCCTTCCCAGGAAAAAATACTGAGGAGCCTGGGGAGTTCAGCCTAAGCTCTCTCCACACAGCCCATGGTTGGGAACAGGTCATTCCCTCTCTTTCCCCAGTGTTTTCTAGATCACTCCATGTGGGAACTGTCAGTTACGCTGAGGGTGTGTCTTGGAGGTCTCTCTTGGAATTCACAAGTGTGTTTCCCCTTCTGTTTCCTGAGTGTCTGTGTAACTCTGAGAGAAGAGAAAATACCACGAGGAGAAGCCATATGCTTGATGGATCACTCAAAGTTATTCCTGGTTATTTTCTGTTAATTTGCTACTTGTCACTTTTTTATGCAAAAAAAATAGTGGAAGTGGTTGATACCCATAATTTTTGTTGATTACAATTATGTCTTTTAAAAGAAGAAGTCAGCCTAAGGATTAACATGTATTTTTGGCAAGTGGGTATTTAGCTGGCATCCACTTGATGAGCAGAGCTTCAGAACAAATTTTTCAAAGCAATAGTTACAACTACATCATTATTACTTTATTTTTTTTATTTCTTAGTTATTGCCCCCAGCCAGAATGATGATTATGAGCCCCAAGGAAAGAACTCAAGTATTCATCTCAAAACAGAAAAGCTGGAGAGGGTAAATACTTAAAATCTTCTGAGTTTTGCTTCTTCCTCTTCATGATGCAGGTAAAACCTCTAAACAATATTTCTAGGCTGACAAACTCTAAGGTATAAATGACACACAGAATTTTCTATTTGAGTAGCTCTTTAATGTTGCAGGCCAACATTTCAGTTTATACATTGGGCAAATTACTGTTTTTGTTAATCTAATTACTGATTAACTCTTCTGGGAATCAGAACATCCCTCAGGATTTTTAAAGCAGTTACTAAGGACAAAGGGGTTTGCTTATTACACTCATCTGTATTCAAGGTTAGATAATATCTGAACATCTCTCAATGAGAAGGAAAAGTCACAGAGTGGCTCTGGAATAAAAGTGTTGTCAGTGAGAGTGTACCGGGATACAAAGGCTCTTTGAAGTGTAGCTCTTTAATTATTCCCCCATGTCCCTGCAGTCATTATCCTTAGTCCTTTCTTTTTTCAGTCCAAAATAAGTTTTTTCCTTCCAGGCACTGAATTATCTTGGGCTTCAGCTCACAGATGAACAGCAGCAAGCCCTAAGGCAGCAACTTCATAAAGATTCTAAAGGAACAGTGTCTTTTGGAGGTAATAATTTGTTAATTACCATAGAAAATAGTGAAAAGTAGGAATACAGAAATGGTAGATAATAATGATTATTATATTTTTTGTCAGTATTGGGTTGCTGCTGCAAATAAAATGATAGTTTGAGGCAAGAACCTTATTTTACTGTAGAAAATAAGCTTGAAATTTTGAAACTAAGTCATGGGAATGCAAATCACAAATTTATCTAATTAAGAGCAGCCTTGGGAAAGTTTTATTTTGTGCTCACAAAATCCTGAACTTTTTGTTTTGACAATAGGGAACTGTAATTTTTCCAAAAATTACTTGGGAGAGTTTTGATGGTTAGGGAGGCTTCTTGAAGCAAGTAAACTGACGGATCATTTAACTTCAGTCTGTGGGAAGCAAGAACATTTCAAGGATTGCATATAGAAACAGATTTGCAGGGAGACCATCATAATTCTTTCAGCTAAACCTAATTCTGATAGGATTGAGTTGCTGTTGTTGGTTATGACAATTTTGGTCGATGACACTGACAATTTTAAAATATTTTTCAGAAACTGTGAGACATGATGGTTCTGATGCTAAAACTGATGGAAATTTCACTTTTCCTAAAGTCTATGAAAAACACTAGTGTGTGAAAACTAGTATTTTGTACTTAAACATCCAGAAAGATCCTCAGTGAGAAAGATACTGGATCTTCTGTCAGATTTTATGTGAAGTAAACTGACCTTTATATTTCCACTTTTCTGTCATAGCATAGCAGAATTTTTTAATTAAAAATGTATGGGTTATCCAAGTCATGTTGATTGTGAATGAGGGAGTGTTTGTATTTAAAACTTTCAACTTGGTCAACATCAATTTTACCAAGCATCTGTCAGGGGTTTAAAGGGCCTGAAAAGGAAACCATGAGCTCAGAGCTAGCAGGAAATTCTTCCTTTTTCCTGTCTCCTCTGGTAAGGCCAACTTCTTGGGAAGGGCAGGTGTATATACCTGGTGTGCAGATTTATTTCATTTTTCACAGACACCTGCCAAATGCAGAACATCCCAGGTACTTTGAAGGTGAACTTCACACCGCCTTTGTTTTCTTTTCTCCTTCACAATTTGATTTGAGGACATTTCATCCCACGGTGTGTTTTGGGCATTTTTATTCTTACCATCTTTAACAGAGCTTTCTCTTTGGAGATATCTCTCTGATTTTCCTATTTTCCTTTAGAAAGCTTCAAGGGCAGACACTGCATTTCTCAGAGTGGCTGTTCTTGGTGATATTGGAGTTGTGTTGCATCAGTGATCTGTTACTAAGCTGAACTTCTGGGCTACAACAACAAAATCTGAACTGTTTTTTTCCTAGATTTCTTTGAAGTTTCAAGAAATCTGTTGTCCATGCAATCAACTGCAGCTGATGATGGCCACAAATCTGTCACCTCTAGGGTCAGTGAAGTTGCCAGCTTACAGGACTCACAGGTAAAATATGTGCCTGGTCAGTGTTCTAACAACTGGGAGGAGATTATTGGAGCGTTTATTGTATGTAAAATAACTCCACATCTTGGGCAGATGTTTAAAACAGCTCGATAGCATGGGGTTCTTTAAGATAGCTTAGTTTCTGTGAAGCTTTTTTAAGCTTTTTTCTAATTTATAGAAAGCAATTAATGTAATTTAATTCTGGCTTGTTGTATGTCTGGACAACATTGATTTACTGAGGTCTCTTAATAAAATTTGGGTTGTTAAAGCCTGTGTGAGTGAGAAACAACTACTGGGCACAGTGATTTGAACTACTGTGCTACAGTGAAAACCATTTTATTCTAGAAGTGACTTCTAAAAAGAGCATTTTTAGTATATGAACACTAAAATAAAATGCCTATTATTTAAAATATTAAAATAGTGATGTATTCTTGATAATTTAAAAAACACTTTATTAATCCACTTTAAAAGGAAAAGTAATTGTTCCTTTGGAAGATAAGTTGGTTAAAATTTTCTTAAATGTTTTTAGCATTTTCAGATCTATAACTCAAAATTAAGATTTTCTTCTCATTTTATTAACAAGAACTTTTAATATAAGATATTAAAGATTATGGAAGACACAGTTAGCAATACATTCTAACCTTAAGTGTTTATATACACACAGTTTGTAACCTGTGATTCCTTGGAGGGTGATGTGGAAAGACTTAAGAAAGAAAGAAATGAAGCTTTAAAAGAAATGAGTAAATTAAAGGTAACACAATTTTTATTTGCTTTAAATTATTCAAGAGACTAATTTTTTTTTGAGTTTGCATAGTAATTTTCTTTTTTTTTTTAATTTCATGTGCAGTTTTTCGTAAATAAAATGGCAGTGCAAGCAGTCTTAATCATGTTTGAAGACTGCTTACAATGTATTTGTGGAGACAGTGAATTTTAGCTGTTACACTGAACGCTAACACATTTTTTAATCTGATCCACAGAGAAATGAGACTAAGCAGACATTTCACAGAAGTGAATTTGGAGAAATGACTGATTTGAATGGCAGTTTTATTTTAAAATGTGTGATGCTTGTAACTGCAGAGTCTGAGCATGTGCTGATACTTCTGAAAGGAATCAGAACTGGAGGATAAATTAATCTGTGTGCAAAATTAATACATATTTTCCCAGACATTAGAAAATTCCCAAGACTAAAGCAGTAAATACTCTTATTGTTTATTAATACCCCAGGTTCCTATCACATTCCCATGGTCCTGAATTTCTGTTTTAACAAACCAAAAGATATATGTATTCAGGATACATAACTCTGATTCTTGGACAGGAATACTGAGCTTGGGATAAAGACAATTAAAAAATTGCCTCTTGGTCCAAAAAAATTCTTGCTGTAAATTACAGAAACATTGGGTTGAAATGGCCAGAGATCTGTTCTCTGTTCTGTGCTCAAGGATTCTTCTTCAGAGAGCTCTGTACTGAAATGAAAGAACCCTGTTTACATTGAGCACAGTGGCTGCTGACCCAGAGTCCCTAAATTGCTGATGTGGAAAACTGACAATGATCAATCTATAATTAATTGCCTTATTTCTTACACTCTTTTACACAAATCCCAGAAATGTTCAGTAAATAATCCTAAAATACTCAAGAAACTTAAAAAGCATCAATGAACTCACAGAAAAGTTAGCTTTTAGAGATGGTTTTATCACAGGTTTTGTAAAAGCTGTTGCTAGAAGTTAAGTATTGCTACCTGTAGTTTTGAAAGAGCTGATTGTTTTAGGACCAAAACTCTTCTATTATTCTTTTTTTTTTTTTTAAACAGGAAGAATTGTCTGAATCTGTGGACTTACAGAAACAGTTAACAGAGCAGCTACAAGTAGTCAAGCAAGTATGTTGAAGTTTCTAAAAATTACAATTATTTAAAAATTTTTAATTGTTTTTTTTGTGAAAGGGAGAAAGGAGCACTTTTTGTCTTGCTGCTCATACAGACTATGCTTTCACACTGATTTCAACACAAAGTGCTTCTTGTGTTACTACAGAGCTTTTGATTAAAAGTGGAGAATTGATCCTTCAGTTTTCAGAGCAGTAATATATTTCTCTACTATTGAATTGAGAGTGGAACTCTAAGACCAGCTGGATCAATGAAGTGGCATAATGATGTAGTAGAACCTTTCTGGTCTTAGAGATTTTGCTGGTTTTAGCCAACAGTGAGCCTAATTTACAATCCTAACATTAACTATTTTATATGTCAGCCAGTCTTAAGTGTGAAAAAATTACCAGGAAAAAAAATTGTAGTTAGGGGTTTGTGAGGAAAGCCTTGTTTCTGTCTCCAAATCTATCTATAATTATGAGCCAGTAAATCAGAGTATGTGGCCTCCTTGTGTCTCTTAAAGGAAATTCCCAATTAAATGTAAGTCTCATGTCATTTATAGCCTGGATTCAAAACCAAGTGGCTTTCTGGTTCCCTCTTTCTCCTGAACACCCTGTCAGCTTTTTCCTTCTAATGAGCCTGGCTGCCTTCCTTCCCTCCTGCACTGCTGCACCTATCCTTTGCAGGTTTCTCATATCTGATGTCATGTAAAAATGCAAGAGATAAAGTTTAAAAATCCCATGTATTAAGATTAGTCTTATATTTTTGCTCATAAGACTAGTTGAGCACCTTCATTATCACCTTTTATTCCTTGAATGTAAGAGAGCTGCTTGGAAGCTTTTTCCATTAGTATTGTGTAGTTTCCTTCTGTACACTGTGGGGAAATAAGTTGGGTTATCTTCTGGATAAAATTTAACTGGAAGATTGTTCCAGTAATGCACTTGGAAGTTCCCATTCTCTAATGGGTTGACTGTGTTGTTCTAGACCAGAGCACTTGTTCTGTGTATTAGTCCAGACTAAAGCTATTACAAAGTACAATCCCCAGTACAAACCTGCTTTTTCTGGGAAGGCACCCTTGGACAGGGCTGGTTTAAGATGTTTTAAGTGGCAGCAGTGCCCATTTGCCACCACTCGAGGTCCTCCCACTTTTATTTTTCTCAGGTACTGTCGTGTGGTGATGAAGTTCAGCTTTGCCCTGCAAACCTCCCAGGGATAAATACTGATTTTCTTGTAGGCATTGAAAGGGTTCCATATAGAGAAGTCAAAGAGAAATAATAAATTATATATAATTATAGCATTGTGTGATTTGTTTTAGGACATGTAAGTGGGCTTTTAATGGACATTTTCTTTTGTTTATACTTGGTGTATTTTCAAGTGTTTCATATGTATTTTTATATATATATTTCTGTTGTTTAAAACCAATATTGGCACTGAGATTCATGGTGATAAGTTTTTTAGAAATAGGCTACCTACAGTACAAGTTGCCATTTAATTTACGGTGTGCATTCCTGCTTGAGCTGAAGTTTAGTGAAAGGAGTTAATGAGTGCATTATTGAGCCCTAATGGCCTGATTAAAAGTAACAATCAAAGTAAACAAAAAAAACCAATTAAAGTCTATGCGTAAGGTCTTCTGACTTCAGTGTAATTTAAGCATTTTTTAAAAATGACTGCTTTCATGAAAAACCGAAGGTTTTAAATGAGGATATAGGTTACCAGTCATGTATTGGGGTATATTTTGTGGTATTCCTATTTTCTACTAATTGCGAATTGCAGAGATTACAGATTAATTAAGACAGGGGTACAAATATTCTGGTTAATAAACATGCTTTGTTAGTACCAATTCATTAAACAGTGCTTGACTCAGTAACTAACAGCGTGAATAAACTCTTAAGATTAGAAATGCTGCTAAACTTGCAGTAAGGTAGTAATTATTTTCTAATATTGGTATGTGACAATTAAAATTCATTAATTGACCTATTTTAGCTTTGAAGTTGTGATATAGCACTATATCTTTGGGGCTTCCTTGAAATCATATGTAAGCTGAAATTGGCACCAAACACAGAAAGGCACTTTTGCGTACCTGAAGTCTTGCCAAGAGCATGAATGTGAAATCTGGAATGATGTCTTCTGTCTTCCTGGAGGAGTTGGACTGGATCCTGTGCTGCCTCAGAGTCCTGGAGTATTCCAGCCTGAATGATCCCTTCTGTACTACAGCTTTTTCTGGGCAGTTCCTGTCAGCTGAAGCACTTAGCTAAACATAGTAAATGGGAGAGCCTGTAAAGATAAGATACTGTTTGTGGTATTCCAAACTCCTGGACTCGGTTCATAGGGCTGAGATACGCTATTCTGCGGTTATTTTCTCTTAACAGGGAAAGAGGGGCTTTGAATGGCTGCTATTTTGGAAGCAGTATGTAATTTATTTCACCCTGCCTGAAAGAAGGATTGGGTTTGTTTCATTAGCTTTTTTTATTTTAATACATAGTAAAGATATTAAAAGTTCTTTTGAAGGATAATTTCAGCATACAATTTTTATAACATTAATCAACAAGCACAGTTGACTTGTAACTACAATTTTCATGTGCTTTAAAAGAATATCTTAGTTCTGGTGGTTTTGGTGGCTGGAATAAAACTTGGATAAAACCTTCTGGCACTCTGAACCTGTACCTTGAAAGTGCTTTTTTACAGATTCAGCTTCTGTCCTCCAGCTTTCAGTTCTTTATTGGTTGTAGTGGCTTCATACCAGATTAGGACAATTGGCCCCATCAAGCATTTATATAAATGAAATATTAGCAGCTGCAGATTCCCTATCTGTTGTCTTAGAATCCTAGATTGGTTTGGATTGGAAAGGACCTTAAAGCTCATCTCATTCTAACCCCTGCCATGGAGAGGGACACCCTCCACTCTCCCAGATTGCTCCAAGCCCCATCCAGCCTGGCCTTGGACACTTTTTTCATACATTTGAGTGGGACAAGAGCTGTCTTGCTGAAGTGGGTGTTACCCATCAGTTCTTCACTGGTGGGGACCCCTTACCTGCACAGGTGAGAGAATCCACTGTGTCCCCACAGTGCCAGCTCCAGTAACTGGAGAACAGTGAAATCTATTCTCCAGTTCCACAAAGGGAATAGTTTCCCTTTGTGCCCCTCTGCTCCAGCAAACAGCTCTGGTGTGTCAGAAGACTTTACTAATTCAGTTTTAGTGTGTATAATTGTTTAATTGTAATGTAAGAAGCCATTGTTCCTTAATTATTCCTTTAGGTCTTTCACCATTGAAATCTGGTCATACTTAGTCTGCTATTACAGAGAAATTAATATTCAACAACTAGGGTTCTTAAAAAACAACAGAGGAGTAAAGGCAGTTCTGGATTATAAGAGTTTAAACCTTTATCTCAAGGAGGTATTCTTTCAAAATGAAGACCTCTCTTTTCATAATAGCAATTTTCTCTTCACTTTTCTCATGTCGGTTTATTTAAATAATTCCTAAGTGTGGGTTTTTAAGACGCCATCCTTTTTCAAGGCCTCTGTGTTCATTCATATTAGTCAAACCTGACATCAGAGCATCCTTTCACTTTTGTCTTTGAGAGTCTTTTTCCCACCTCCAGCCTGCTTCCCAAGGATGCCTTTGGTGCTGAAGGCTCCCAGCTCATCCTCTGTATCAGCAGGGCCCAGCTCTTCTTGATATTGACTCATTTTGTTTCTTACAGTGGCCATAAAGTGTCTTCCCTAGAGGTAGTAATTTTGACCCCTGCTTCTGTAGATTGATAACTTCTTAGGAGTCCCTGTGTTCTCTGAATTGTTTCTAGGAAAAAAGGAGTGCCACGAGCAGCTTGCAGGAGGGGGGATTGTTCTGTTGTGCTTTCAGGGAGTGCGAGCAGTAATGACCCTCACACTGTTCTTAGTGCTGCAGACACACAACTCTGACACCAGCGTGAGGAATAACACACACAGAGCAATAAGCTTGGGATGAGTCTGTGTTTCCAGGTGCAAGTGGTCCTCGTGTAGTTCACCTAGTGCTTCCAAAGGAAAAAAGAAAACCATTCTACTTGCTGTCAAATTAAAGGTCACTTAAATGGATCTCTTACCACTTGTGCCCTGTAACACACCAGTGCCTGTACAGCACCAGTGTCACCTGCCTTCACTAGTGGTGTTGCTGTTCTACATGTGTGGTTACTTCTTCTACTGCTCTATTTTCTGAGAGACCAGGATGTCCCTGGCCATCATCCAAATTGGTTTTATATTGCAAAGATGAGGAAGATGATGTACTGGTTATACGTGACTGATATTAGCTGATTTATGGCCTGGAGTATATTGTTCATTAAGGCTAACAGTGTAGAGGTTAAAAGTCGTGTGAAGCTGAGATTGGTAGATCATTTTACAGAAAGACCATTATCACAAAGTATAGGAAAACCTGACTTGAAGGATATTGATTGTACAGAAAAAATGCTTCTACATGAAGAAAGAATTAAATCTGCATTTGTAAGTTTAACTGACCTCTCTATAAACATTTGTATCATGACACATGTTATATGCAGTTTCTTCCACAAAACAGACAGATCTGGTCATCTAGGTTTTTTAGAAACAGCAGTTTCAAACCTAGCTTCTAGAAGGTTGTTTCCTCCATGTTAAAGAGTCACAGTGTGTTTCTCCTCTACAGCCACCTGTTTTCCCTCTAGTTCCATTCCCAACCAGGATATAATGATAATAATAAGATGTAATAGGTAGACCAGGAATAGAATATTCACCTAAGTATCCTTAACTGAGCACCTTCTACAAAAAGCTTGTAGCTCTGTGAATTTGTGTATTCAAAGCTTATAACTTTAATTATTCAGAAAATTGATATAAGGTGACTTTTCATACAGATTAATTAATAGCTGAGGGCAAAGATGGTTTACTAGTTTTGGTGCCAGTGAGCCTGTATATTTTGTGTGAGCAGTTTGTTTGTTTTATTCCTAGTGTGTAGACCCATCTTTAGTTTGACTTTCTAATTTACTAATCAAAGTTAACTTCAATTAATATTCAGTCCTAAAATGAACTGAGCAATATCTTTCTTGAAAGGACATGTTGCAACATTTAGGGATTACATTAGCTGAATTAAAGCTAACAGTTTCTGATTTTTCTGTTTTCTGTACGTTATTTAGATAAAAGTTTTATCCGACTCTCTTCTAATGTTCTGTGATAATATAGGATATTAGGAGCGTAATAGGAGCAGGAACTAGGCAGAAAAATAGTTTTTATAAAAAGCACTGATTCTGAGAAGAGTGTGGACTGAATACTTGCATTAAAAGTCCATGTACATGATGTGTGAGCTGTGACTAGAGTGTGAATTCAGGCAATAATAATAAAATGAAGTAACATCTCATTAAGGTACTTTTTTGGTATGGAAGCAGTGGGGCAGATCAACAGCATCTGGTGCATTTCAAGGAAACCTTTCATTCACGTAGATTTTCAGTAATTGTAGAACTCGTTGTTTAATTTATTAGGAAAATTGTCTCTGTGCTTACCTGTTTTTCATTTGCACATCATATATTAAAAATTAGCAATTGAGCCCTCTAACCATGAACACTAACAGGTAGCCCTGAGGCCAGCTGCAGTACTTGTGAGCTAAATCTGCTTTTTTGGTAGTTGGAGTTGTAACTTTTCCACTGAATTGTATCATCTGCAGGAAGCCAAGGCAGCTGTGGAGGAGACAAGAGCCCTGCGAAGCAGAATTCACCTTGCAGAGGCTGCACAAAGGCAGGCCCGGGGAATAGAGATGGACTATGAAGAAGTGATTCACCTGTTAGAGGCTGAAATTGGAGAGCTGAAGGCTCAGCTCGCTGAGCATTCTGGCCAAAATAAAGTAAGCAAAGCCTGTCAGAGTTACCATGGTTTCCTTCCTGTTATCATGTATCTTGTTTTCATTTTCTTTTCATCTGCTTTTCTAAAGTAGGTCACTGTTTGTCTTGTATTATTCAATAACTGGGATGATGTGTAGCGAAGGGGGTAATGTGAAGTGCACGAAGCTTCCTTTCACCAGACATCTTTGGGCTGGAAAAACAGGAGCTCCCAGCATATTTGGGTTATAGGTCAGCATATCTCAAGCATTAAGCATGGAATAGTTTCTGGGCTGCAGATACATTGTCTTTAAAGGACTACACCTTGCATATATTTGTATGCTTTTGTACTCATGTGAAAATGGCCTTCAGGTTTATGTTTTTGTTAGGCAAATAACACCCCTGTCCTGTTCTAAAGTAAACTTAGATTTAATTAAAATAATCATTTAAATACTACTAATCCCGCCAAGTTTTTTTTTTAATTGAGCCTTATATTTTAAACCCACATCATCTTCAGTGAGGCTTTTCAGAACAGGCTAAGAAATAAAATATTGGAGGCACTTTAAAATTTTTCCCTGTAACTCCTGACCTGTGTTCTAGACGCGGTTTGAACAAATGTAAACAGGTTGGCATTTTTGAGATTACCTTGTTTTTCTCATGAAAAATGGATGTGCATATGACCTGGTGAAGAAAACCTACTGAAATGTTGCTTTGTTTAATCCTGAGAATTAATTTAATATTTCAAGACATTGGAAGGTAAAGCCAAGCTCTGAGGTAAACAAGCTTGCAGAGAACAGCTTAACCAAGTCCCTGTGGTTCCCAGGGAGGAATTCCTCTCATCCAGTTGTGAGTGATGAGGTGAATCAAACCCTGGAAGTTCTTTCTGAACATTTGGGTGAGATGCCCCATCTTTTATGTCAGGTGTTCTTGCAGCACTGTTTGTTTTCTAGGACTTGTATAAACAGCCAAATTTTAAGAAATTCAGAGGGTGTGGGTTACTTTCCTGGGGGTTTGTTCCAGAGATTGTAGCTTGAATTCCTGAAATTCTGACTGACTACTTCAACACCTGTGTGGAGATTTGAACCTCTGCATTTCTTATCCAAAAGAAGCAGTATCAAGTAGGTACCAACTCCATATTACAGCCTTTTTAGTGTGAAAGATGAGGTCCCTCACCAGCTCTTTCTCCAGAGTGGACAGTGACATTACCAAAACAAAGGTGTTTGAATCAACAGATCCTTTGACATTCAGGGTGATGATGATTCTGCTGCTTTGTACAGTGTATACAAACAAATTATTTGCTTCCAGTAAAGTTAATAAGTGGGTTTGGGTGATTTTTTGATAAGAGTTTTAGAGTAGGTTGTGAGCTTTCAGAATGATCACCTGCAGTGTGATGTAAAAGTTTATTTTTAACTACAGTGCTGTTTTCTGTATTTTGGAGAGATCTTTCTAGATCTTGTGTCCAGCAGACAGCTCAGCTAAACAGACATGCCCAGGTACATGTGAGGACTTCACTCGTGGTTCTCTCACAGGAACAGTGCCAGGCACTCTAATGAAACCCAAAGCCTCCAGGACTGGATCTAACAGGGCTCACATCCTCTGTACTGAAGGAGAGAGGGATGCATAACACTGATCAATAGGTTATACGAGTGCATGCAGAGACATCCTAGGGGGTAATTTCCTCCAAGATGTGCCATAATTACTGTAGTGGCCAGAGGATGCAAGCTAGGGGACTGAGTTTGTTCTGGCTGTTTATGGCACCCTACTGAGGGGTACTGTCACCATCAGGTTGGTATTTTTGATCCATTCATCAGTCGGTTCAAACTCTCTTAATTTTCAGCCCTATCACTGTTGTTGTCTTCCAATTTTAATTTACCTTTCTATCATTTGCCAAAATCTGTTGCAGTTTGGTGCTGATTTTCCAGCTGGTCCGGCATTCCAGTTATGAGTTTTACAGAAATGTAGAGAAGAGTGTGTTAAACATTCCAAACACTCAGTTCATACCATGTCTCTGTGTGATCCATGGGAGAAAATTATTAGAATAAAAGCCATAAAATACCTTTTCCAGGAGAACATTCAAGACTTGAGAAAGAGGGTTACGGTGCTTGACTGCCAGCTGCGGAAATCGGAGTCTGCCAGGAAGACATTTGAGGTGGCCACTGAAAAATTGCTACAATTTGTAGAGGTAACTTTGCCTTTCATTTCTAGCAATATCTTATTTGGAAAAGGTTTGTGTTGATGTCTTTGAGGAATAAACATAGTAAAATGGCTATAAACTAGTTCACAGAGATCCTTTCATTCCTGGAAATATAGATGATGTGTAAGTGTACAGTTCCATCCAGAGGTTTACACAATCTTTGTGTTTTGCTATACTGAACAAATGAAAATGATCAGATAATTTTTTACACCTAAACTCTACCAATTTCTGTGAAACTCCTCAGAAGAAAAAGGCAGAAAAGCTAATATTTGGTAATACTTTGGAATGTTATGAAACAACAACAAAAAAAAGTGATGTTGTTATATTTACTTTGTTTAAGGGGTTATAATATTTTGGTTTTTACTTTTGCGCTTCTAGCTGGGAGACACTAGACTCTTTAATTGACAGTCAAATCCCCCACGCCCAAATAGAACATCAAACTATAAGGTATTAACTTTTTGATGGTGTTGATTTATAAACTGATAACTTCTTGACTATGACCAACAGGTTGTGCATGAAATACTCTCTGATAACTCTACCTCCTCAACAGTTTTAAGGTAATGAAATTGCAATATTAATAATGAAAAACACTGCTATTGTTTCCAAGTCTCCAAAAACTGCCTTGTAGCTATTTTTTTTCCTATGCTTTTGCTGTGTAGTTCTGAGTGTCATTTTATTGAAAGAGAGGGAATGGCATGAATTATGAATTAGGCTTTCAGGATACAGCTTCATTAACAACCTCTGAATTAAATTAAAACAGTTAGTAATTACATAGATATGATTGTCTGGATGTTTCCATAAAGTAATTATAATGTACTAAGGATTAGTTAAAATGCAAGGAACTTTAACAGTGGGTTATAATTTTTTTAATATTTTTTTAGATTCTCCTAGGTGATTTTGCATCACAATGAATCCTGTAGCATATAAATAAATTGATAAAATGTGTATCCATTTACATTTGATTAATTTTCTTGTTTAAAAAGCTCCTGGGAATATTCAAGAAGATTTAAGCAGCCTTTGGTCCTTCAGAATATTGACATGATTGTGCCTGTATATCCCAGATAGCATTCTATTAATATTTATGTAACAGTAAAATTGTTCAGTCTCTTTCCTGCAGTTTTGTTTGGTACAGCTCTCAAGGAAATCAAATGTATTTAAGTGAAGTGAACTGGAACGTTATTTCAAAAAACCTGTGCAGGCTCAGACCAACTAGGATATCATAGATAATCAGTGAGATGCAGTTCCCATTGGCACTGCACACAACAGTGATGTTGTCTGTTTATAAAGTTCATAGAGTATATTTTAGTAGATGGATTTATTATCAAATACTAAGCCAAGGTGACAAGCTGACTAACTAACAGCAGAGAAGAGTTGGGTCCCATGAAGCAGTGTTCCTTCTTAAATGCTGGTATGAAAATTCCATTCAAGTTCCTTTTGTGACACCCACTGAGTCCTTGACACTGCATTTTGAGTTGTGAATGTTATTTGAATTGAACTTTCCAAATAACCTTTGTTGTTCAGCCAGGACTGCTGCTGGGGCAGACTCGCTGATTTGGTAGCATGAATCTTTTTTGTTCATACAGTGAGAACAAAACCACTTTAGAAAAGCAAGTTTACCTTTTTAAAAGGAGCAATTTCCTTTATCATCTTACAAATAAACACTCTTTATTCTCTTAGTGACAGGAGAACATTGTCCACTAAAGCACTTCTGGCACGGCTGGGAAGGGTCGGACCTACTGTCACAGCAGCTCTTGCAGCAGAAGCTGGGGACCTTGCCAAGTCTGTCCGTGCCATTTTGGAAGTAGATTGTGAGTGAATGTGTCCATCTCTGTGTGCTTTGAAATCTGGTATCAGTTTATCAGCCAGGAAGATGGATAATTTCATTTAAAATTGAATGTGAACTGGCAGAATAAATCATTCCTAGCAGAGAAGGACAGAGCAGGTTCAGTGTCAGTTCAGGACACATCTTCATCAAACTATAATTAGAATATGAAGTTATTCCAGAGTACATTTCTTCACAAGAAAACTTAAAGTACAAAATTAATGCAGAAATGAGGAATATGAAGATTACCAGAATCATGTAAAACAAGCAGAATTTCATTACTTTAATGCTCTGGTTTTCATACTGGAATATTTGTAAAATGTTATTCTGCTGGATTTACATGGATATGTATCAAAGTGTTTTAATGAAGATGTTGTTGCTGTAGGGAGTGAATGTAGGCAGCAGTTCTGTTTGGAGATATCTGTGTATGTCCTCAGGTCATGAACAGAAGTCTCTTCCCATTGCTGAAAGTGATGGTAGTTCATGAGAGTTACTTTGATAAACTACATGAGTTGAAAATCTAAGAAACAACTTTGACTTTCTGTAGAATTCCTGGTTAAGATCATTGAAACAATTGTGTATTTGGATGGTATTTTCCTCTAGTTGAGCAGACATGTCAGTTCTAATCCAGCTTAAATGGATTGATTTACAGAAATGGAACAGAAATGGTACATTACAGGAGGTTTTGGAAAGGTGGTTAATTATGGTTCCCATAATTATTGTATCAAAGATTCGAAGAGCTTAGACTATTTAGGAATTAATTTAGAAAGAGACTGAAAAAATGTTTCTTGAGAAAGTAAGATATGAAAAATAGGTTTTTTGACATTCTTATTGAAGCATTTATTTATTATTCACTCTGTGGCAAAGAAAGCACAATAAATTTTGTTCAAAAGTGTCCAGATAAAATTTGTTCAAAAGTGTCCAGAATATTAGAGTTACTGGTGGAGTGAAAAGAATAACAGTGACCAGGAGAGGAGATAATTGATTTTCCACCAGTGACAATGATAGTTCTGTCACACTGAATTGGTTTTATTACACTACACAGGAAATGGTGCAAATAAAACTTTTGGTTCTAAATGCAGCTGAATTCTAACATGTGGTTATGTCAAACATAATAGGTAGAATGCATGTTAGAGAGCTCTGGAGCCACAGCAGGAATCCATTTTATGAACCTGAGAATTAAAAATAGGTCTGCAGAGAAGGATTTAAAGATTGAACGTCATCTTTCTGAGTTCATTCTGATTTGGAGAGCATTACAGATAGATTTGGACTCTGACAAGCTTGGGTATGAGATTAAAGCTTTAAACTTCACTCGTTTTCTCTCTCTCTGTCAAAAAAAAAAATTGTTAAGGCAAAGGAACTATCTAATAGCATTCTGTCTGCAGTGTTCTCTGCCAGCTTCTCACTAGATGTTTCCCACGTGATCTGAAGTTTTCTTGCAGATGGGCTGTCATTGAAAGGGGGCTCTTGTGTATGTGGCATTTCATAAATACCATACATCAAAGAGAAGAGTGTAGTAGAGACTACAGTGCAGACTGAAGGGTTTCCTTTTTCCAGGCAGGTGTCCACAACATAATAATTTGTTACTTAATTCTTAGAGAGAAAACTGGAGTTAATATTTTTGAGGTTGCTCAGTGGATCAGAATGTCTGGCTAGGCAGCCTTTGTGATACATTTTACCTTCTAAATACAACTTTGCTTTCATTATTTGCTTGATACTTGTAAATACGAAGTAAAGGAGCCCCAGCCAAAATTCCTCTTTGATTCACTTACAATACATGTGAAACAAAATCTGGGTGCTAGGACAGAGTTGTAGAGTGTTTTTCCAACAGAAGACTGCTTCCTTTGTAAAAAATCTTCCTTGACAACCAGGTCAAAATGATATATTTATGAATTATCTGCACAAACTATCCCCTTCCTCTCTAATATCCTGACGTTTTGCCTGAGGGAAGAGGCTTGAAGAAGTTCAGGGTATTCCTGAAAATCTTCAAGTACATATTGCCTTGTGATACTGCTGCAGGTCAGCTTTCAGCTCTGCAGGCTGTGGCAGCTCTGTGAAGGCACTTTGGTGATTCTTTAGGCAAAGACTCTGAAAAAAAACAACAGCTCATTTTCCAGGGCTTACTGCTTCAGGATCCTGCAGATCCTGAAATGCAAACAATGAAGTAATAAACAGAATAATCAAGTTTATCCCTTGAAAGAGCCATTCTTCATCTTCTTTAAAGACTGTAAGCTATTTTTAGAAACCAAGCCTTGAGAGACTGTTCTGCTTTGCAGAATGTGAGCATCTCCTGAACACTTGAAATTACTTTCGTCATACAAAGGGTAATAATGCCTCAGTGAAGAACTGCAGCATTTAAAAGTAGCTGCTGCCTGCACTTAGCAGACCATATGGTGCAAATCATGCTAAAAAGAATAGAGAAAGCATTTTCTTCTTTTCTATTAAAAATTTAGAAAAGGAATACACTGGGTACGGGTAATGGCCAAAAGCTGATTAACCCTGGAACATACTTATCTCCTCATCAAAGAGCAGGCAATCAGCATTTTGAAGTGGGCAGTTGTATAACACAGCTTTCAAGTATTTTGGCTGCTGATTTCCTCCCTCTGCCTCTGAAACTTCTGTCCAAAAATACAATCTTGCTGTAGTTGACACAATCCCAACCATCCATATCCAGGAAGTGCTCTGAAGCCAGGTTCTCCACTTGGCAGGAACTCAAGCAGTGAATCTTGAGCTATTTTATCCCATCACGTTGCTTTAATTAGCTCTCAGCCTGGGATCTGACACAAGGCAGTCATGCTGAAGTTCACTCAAATGATCTCCAAATTAATAAAAATTCCAAAAATCCTACTTACCTTACTCATATTGATCTTGCCAGTCACTATGCATTTGATTTTGATGATCCTAAAGGCAGAAATTTTGTTGCCTGGATTTTATATTCATTTTCCTTGAATGCTGACTAGATAAAAGGAGGATGTAAACTGCTGCTGCTCAGCATCCATTAGTGCTTGTTCTCTTGATGGTTAAATTGCTTTTGATTTTTGGACAATGCTTTACATCTTTGGCATTAAAAGCTGAAATATTGGATCTATCCATTTCTTCAGTGTAGGGATTTTTCAGCTATATTGTGTTTAAACGCCAGAACCATTCCATGGCTGGGAAAGTGTCAGTCCCTTTCCATTCTTTTGACAGTGTGGGTGGAACTAAGCTATAAAGCAGAGTAGCAAGGCTTCACAAATAACAATTTTGCTATTTTGAAAAGAGCCAATATTGTTAAGTATTAATATTTCTTTTGTTTGTTGCAGGCCTGGTGTGTTTGTTTATAGAAAAAGTGCTATATACATTTTTGCTATTTTGTTCTTGAATCTTGTATTTTATGAACACAGTAGTGCTGTAACTTTTTACAGGTAATTGGCTGTAGTTCATCAGCCAGAACATGGCCTGTTCCCCTTCCCCTTTTTACCTTATGCCTGTACATCAAAATGTAGCTGTAATTGTGGCATGGACAGGCATGTCTTGGTTAACTTCTGTATGTTTGGCTCCTGATATTAAAGATGCTGTATCTTGTATTTTTAGTATTAGACAAAATTATCTCCTGCAAGGTCCGATTTGTGGGGAGGAGTGTAAATTGAGAGAATACCTCTGACATTCTTTCAGCTGATGAGCTAGAACTGTGCTTTTCCTTCCTCACTGGAAGAGCTGCTTGGGAAGGGGCAGCATAATGATAACTAAAGAGATAACTGTGTATTCATTGTTCTGGCAAGGCCATAAATATTTCAGTGAATTACTGAAATCAGAAATAGAAGAGACCTGATAAATTATACAGAGTATATCCTGAATGCAGCTGTACAGGTCCCTTTTTAATAGTTTTTGCTAGCAAAAGAATTAAAATTAGTGCTGTGTGCTTTAAAGGTAAAAAACTTATGTTTGTCAGCTAAACATTTGCTGAGACAGTACTTCCATAGAAAATACTAATTTGGTGAAATTAATATGTATTATTCCTTTGAAACTTTTAACAACAACAAAAGAGGTGAGTTTTCCCAAAAGAGAATTTATCAACTGTTTTATTCAAAGGAAAATTTCACAGTTTTGCTAGTCCCTGAAGGTCAATTTTTTTCCCCTCCAAACAAAAATACTTAATGGGAAGATAGTTTCATTTTTGTCAAAAGTAGTAATATTAAGTTACTCAATTAACTTTTTGCTGTTGGATCTTATTTGAATTGACATTAAAAAGAAATGATAAATCTCAGAATTACATTAATATTGAGATATGGCCTGGTCATCTGTAGCTCCTTCTACTTGAAGAATTGTGCTGAATTTTGAGCTCCTGGGGACAGCACAGAATCTTTTGGCACAGAATATTGCCACTTTATTCCTCCTGGAATAAATACCAAATGCTGTCAGCTCCTCAGAAGCAATGCTCCAAAATCCTTTGTTCTTTACCAAGGAGATAGGAGGGCCTGTGGCCTTATCTTTGTGGCCTCCATGGCCTCTAAAGACAACATGTTACATACAGCCTCTTCCCTGTGTAGCTGCAGAATCTCTCACTTTGCCTGGAATTTGGAATTCAGTCTCTTGTTTGCTTAGTCTCATCTTGTAAAGTCAGAGCAAGGCAGGACAAGATGGAGCAAGGCAGGAAGAGTTTGGTGCTGCTCTGAGTGCAGCCCTTGGCTCAGGCTCTGTGGAACAGGGGGATTCAGCTCCCAGCTCTGCTCCGTGGAAATCTCTCTGGGCACTGAGATCTGTCTCCCAGCTCAGCCTGTGCTGGGGGCTCTGGGTCCCTGCTCTCAGCCACGTGCTGGGAGTCAGGGACCCTGTGCAGAAACAGTGGCTGCAACTTCACAAACTGGTTTGTCCAAAAATTAAACTTAATTCACCAAGAAATTTTAATACTGTTTTTATTAAATTGCGGAGTGCCCACGTTACTTTTCTGATCTGTAAACTTTGCTGGTGCAACTCAGGAATAGAGTTTGGGAATTGAAATAAAACTTGGAAATTTTCCTTTTACATCTTCAACGATGTAAACTGAGAATAACCCCGACTTAATTTTAATTTTTCCAATACACAACATCAAATATACACAAGATGGGAAGTGGATCTGTTTCACACTATATTACAGACCTTGTTAAATTTTTGCCTTATTTTGAAAATGGGAATGTTTCATTAAAAAAATTGATAGCTTTTCTGCAACTCTATAGATACATTGCAAATCAGATCACAGTAAGAAACCTGAAGGTGAACAACTTATGTACTTGCAGAAAAATTAAATTTCAAAGTTGCATAACAGTGAAAATGGTTTCTGTAATCCTCAGGAAAAAAATCCCATCATATTTAATACAGTTTTACAAGGATGCAGTCAAGAATTTGAAAGCTTTTTCTACATAACTGTTTACTTGCATCAAGACTTTTAATTTCCTGGAAATCATTTAAATTTCCAATTTTGCTTGCATGGTAAATAAGAATGAAGAGTTGTAACTCTGACAGTGTTCATAGAACTGTAATTTCAAAAAGAAAATCTGTCCAAGAATTTGAATATGTTTCATTGCAATGGAAAATAAGTGTTCCACTTAAGAAGTGTAATACTGTACAGTATTGAAAATAACTCCGATATAAATGAAATTGAGTGTGCATAAAAACTAATTTGAAAAGGGAGCACTAGACCTGTGAGACAAGTCCATTCTCTCTCCAGTCTGTAAATCTGATACAAACTGCTTTATTGACATGATTCCTACACCTTGATTAAAATTATTACCCCAATTAAAAAAAAAAAAAATTGAGTCATGAAGCAGCTGACTTGCTTGTTCATAGGTAAGAATGACAAAAACTCAAGGATTTAACAAAAGTCTTCTGGATTTATTATTAATGGTTTTTTCTGATTAAGTGTCTTACTGATAGGAAATCTTGAAAGCAGCTTTTTTTCTTCCCAGATAGTAATCTACAATTACTAGAATCTATTATTACACTAGAGATGCTATTCCCCAGCATTCTTGGGTAACTGTCAGGTTTATTAGTGACTTGTAAAAATACTTCGTTTCTGGTTTATCATTACTGTGTGTGATGTTTATGCAGTGACTTTTCATTGAGCAAAAATGCCTGGACTATGGAACAGTGTCAGGGAGCACCTTTGCACTGTCTGACCTGGAAATCTTCATTAGGAAAGGGAGTGGCTGATGAGGAAGCACAGGCTGGAGCACAGAGACAGCCATAGGCTCCTGTACGGTTTTCTGAGAACATTTTACTGGGTTGGGTTTCTTGCCTTTTTTTATTGTAATTGCTGCAGTTAAGTACTGTAGGTCTGATGCAAAGTTTCAGTGCTGTGTGCTGGATCCACATTAATTTTTTAATGCATGGTTATCCACATATTTCTAGGTAATTTAGACTTACAGCTGTGGTTTCCAGGCTGTACTTGGTCATCAACCACTGAACCGCAAAAGTCTCATGACTGATTTACAGCTTGTCTGCAGAACCTGGATTCTTTTATATTCTTTTCAATTGCATGATTTATTATGATAATATGGGAGAGGTTTCAAGGTTGGGTGGTGATCCCTGACTCAACAAAAAAAAAAAAAAAAAAAAAAGGCTGCTAAGCTGTAGCATCATCACTGATGAAATAGTAATATTTAAGTATTTATCTGTACTTAAAAGCAGTTCCTATAATGTTACAGAAATAAGTTCTGCCAGTGCAGACAAATCAAGGCTGAATTAAAAAAAAAAAAAAAAAAACACAAACCAAAAAAAAACCAAAAACACAAGACCAAAAAATGCTTTTGCAGTTTCACCTTTGACTGTGGTTTTGTTTGGTTTTAGTGTTATTATTGGGGTGTGAGTACAGGTGCTTTCTGACAAGCCTTAAAAACGTTCCCTAAGCCCTGTTTCTCTGGCCAGGACTGCCTTGTGTTTACAAGAAATACTTTGAAGGAGACAAGAGAGGAGTTTTTTAGTGCATAATATAATTTAAATATATCACTTCTGTGAACACAAGACATAAAAATGCCTTGCAAATGGGAAGCAGAAGAAATGTCTACATGTAATGTAAATTACACAAAATTGTAGAGAAGTAGCACTTGGTAGTTTGCCACCAAGGCATCAGAAAAGATTTGGCTGGGAAGGACCTCTAGCAATTAGTGCATCCATGTGCCTCCAGCAACACAAATTATTATTAACTCAGACAGGTATGTTAACTCAAACAGGTAATTGTTTAGCATATCCCACTGCCTCTGTGGGCCAGCTATTGCTGTCCTTAATTACCTGTGCCACTAGAAACCTTTTCCTTTGGCTTAAATCCTCCTCACTGTGGTTAAAGCCCGCTACTACTTGTCTTGACCCCTGTGGTTATTGAGAACACCCCACTGCTTCCTCTTAACTTTTAACTTTTGAAGACCGTGTAGCATCTCCACCCTGTTTGCTGTTCCCCCAAATAAATGACACTAGTTTGCTGAATTCTTCCCTACACCACATCTCTCCTGGTCACTTCCTTACCTTTGTATTTCTCTGACTTCTCTCCAATTCATCAAAGTTGTGTTGAGTTCTGTACTTGAGAGCTTCCTGTGGGAGACAAAAATGGAATAAGCTTGTTTGCTTTAATATGAAATCACACCAGGTCCCAAATGGTGTTTCCTTTCCCCAGTAGCTCCATGTTACTGGTTCATGTGAAGATTGGGCTTTCTTCTACTCCCAGAACCAAGGGCAGCTGGGTGTGCCCACTTCCTTCTGGGCAGCTGATTATCCACACCTTGAAGACAACACTCTGCTGTTGTCTTTATTCAGCTGCACCCTGTTTATTTCAGACATTTGATCCAGTTAGTCAAGCCCTTACAAAATTTTAATCTTGTTTTTCAATGGCATTTCAAAAAAACGTCCTTTTACCAATGGGTTTTAAATCCTGAATTATCCCCAAGCTCCGCTTCCTTGGACTAAATTCACATTTTGTTGAGTGTGAGTGAAGAATGACATTGTTTTCACCTAACTGGTCTTACTTGTGGGTGTTGTTACAGGGCCCAGGAACTAGACCCTGCTTGTTTAATTTGGTTTTTGAGAATCAGAACATTACAGTAATTATGGATAAGCAGAGAAGCCAGATAAAAGCTCACACTAATAAGGACAGAATAATTTTAGACCCTGATCAAATCAGAAAATACATTTAAATATCAGTTATGAACAAGTTGCATGCTGATTTATTGGTGATTGAACATGCATGTTAATCCCCATGTTTCACAGTAAGGAAAAACACAATTCAGTGTCTAAAGCTTGTATTTCAAGACAGTTCTTTAATGTGACCTAGATTTCAGAACTCTGTTGTTGCTGCTAGAAAAGCGAATTATTCTCTCTCCATTCACTTACCTTTAATGAGAAAAGATGAGTCAGCTTTTGAATAGGCACTGCCTGTCCTGACTTTCAAATCAAAACATTTTAATAATGAAAAACAAGTGGTATTATTATATCTTAAAATACAGATGACCTAACAAGATTAGTGCAGTATCATTAGGATAATTTCCAGCATCTCTGAAAAAAAAGGTCATTAAAGAGCAGACCTTTAAAAGTCTATGGACTTGTTTAGTTCAGACTGTGACCCCTCTATGAAAAAATCAGTTGACTTTGTGCCTCTTCCCATACAAGTTGTATTTGCTCTTGGTAGCTATGGAGACTGAAGTCAAAACTCTCCAGATTCAGCAATTTTACTGGATGGTAAATACTTCCTAAATTGTCTCTCTATTAATTTCTGTTGACATAATGCTTGGAATTTTGATATATTAATCCTTCATTATAGCATGGTGTTTTGACTTAAAGGAGGAAAGAAACTTTAAAATTCTGTGTCACGGAGATGCAAATTGCTCCCAAGTTGGAGAAAATACACAGGGGAAGCAGGAACTGGTCTCGGCCCCAGATCAGTGTCTGAAAGCCAGAAAATACCCTGGTGAGACAGGAATTTATCCTTGAGGGGTCAGTCCCAGATCCGAGTCTGACATCCTCCTTTTTTGGCTGGCAGGGACAGCTCAGATTTAGTCAGCTGCTTGTGGGGAGAGGTGGATACCCCGATGCCTCCCTGTGGGTCTGGGTGCCAGGGAGCTCCTGTGTCACCATTTAAGGTGACCAAAACCAAAGTGACCATTGCAGTGGAGCTGATCCAAAGCAGTGTGTGTGCTTTTGGCAGTCAGTGCTGAGTTCATTTTCTTTGAGCATCCTGAGAGATCTGGATTCATGCTGACAAGGGGGAGGGGGATGAGCAGCCCTTTGTTGGGAATCAGTGTGTGCTGAAGCTATCAGGGCTCATCTTGTCTCAGAGGGCTCGTAGGCTTTGCTGTCAGCTCCTGCAGTTGTCACATTTTTTCACTTCTCCTCAGTAGGTAGGAGTGAGAAGCTGAGGGCCAGCAGAGTTCCTTAGACATATATGGCACACCAGTGTGTTAATTTAAATGGAAAGAAGTACAGGGAAAGTTGATTGCCAAGAATGAGAGAGGAAGCTTTTTAAAAGTGTGTTTTAAGGAGAATTTGCCAGAGGAAAATATAATTGCTTGGTGCTTATAAAGGAGACCTAAAGGAGGTAAAAAATGTATGTATGGCTCAGACTAGATCTGTTACCTCATGGTATGAGGCATATGGATCATTAACTGAGAGTTGAGGGAAATTTTTGCCTTACATTAGTGATTGCTGTGGGTATTGTGTTTGGTAACAGGAATTTTCCTTTACCTGTAAATTTTACCTTTACAGTTCAGGTAAAGTTCAGTATGCTAAATTGAGGCACTTTGTGATTTTTTCTTTCCCTTCAGATGTAAAACAAAAAAGGAAATCTATCTTAGATTTTAAGAACTTTTAACATTATCTCTAAAATATTTAAAATTATTTCTAAAGCCTCTTCTTTTACCTATGTGTAGCTACAGGCTTTTCTGTATCAGGCTAAAAGAATGGCTTGAGTTGATGTATTCTTACAATTCTTGCTTCAAAAGGAAAAAATATTACTTTGGTCAGTCCTTGCTGTGAAATGAGCTGAGCACAGAGTGGTTCTGTCTCTCAGTTGTAGGTGGTTCGTGCCAGCCCCTTGTGCAGTTTAATTTCATCATCAGTGCAAAACAAGTGAGATATTACTTAGCAAGAAAGGCATATCATGTAATACTATTGCTTTTTAAATCTCAGACAATTTCTGCTCAATTCTAATTTTAGGCAGTCATTTTAATTTGTTACCAGTGAATGCTTTCTAATTAAACTTGCATTTAACGATCACATGCGTCAGTGAGCAATGTGAGCTGACAGTGATGGAAGTGGGTGGATAGCACAATAGATGCTGACAAGAGAAGTTGATCCAGTAAGGAGAGGAGATGGATGAATTCCGGAACAGAGGAATCAGGGGAGCAAGAAAGGAGGGAAACTGGGTAAAAAGAAATGGGTTCTTGGGCCATGCAGTGAGTTATTCCAGGCTATTCCTAATTACCTGGTCCTGGTGGTGAATGCCCTGTGTGCAGAGCCTTGAATTTCTGTAATAAGAATGGGTTATTCCAGGTTCTTTTTAATCAGCTGAAAGTGGCTTGTACCAATTCAGAACAAGAATGTCCTCCAGACAGTACTTACTTCCATGAATTTAACTTCTGTTAGCCTACATGGCATTGGTGTGAAATTCCCCAGTGATGGACTGTTTCTCCAATTTAAGAATTAATAATGTGTTTCCTGTCTTCTCTTCAGCGCTTCGAGATTCATAGGTATAAACAAAACTAATTTTTAATTTAATTTATGCAAATATTCCTCAAAAATTAATTCGTAACTTGTAGTGTGTTCAGTCAGCAGTGGAAGCAATAATGTGTTCTTGACTCATCCCAAGGACAGCATCATGTTAACAGTCAATAGTGGGAAATTGCAAAAAAAAGCCTGCAATTAATTCATAGAAAGGAATATTTTTTTTTTTAAAAAACGGGAAGGGGGTGAGAAAAATGTAATGGGGAACAAGCACGCTTTTACTGTTTTTCAACCTTAGCAGGGAGCACTACCAGCCCTGCGATCCTCGGGCACTGCATTTCTCTCGCTGTGTCACCAATTGAGACTCAGCTATTGCAGCCTTCAACACTAAAATAAAACAAAACATCTTTAACTTGGCAAACTAAACAGATGGGAGCCATTGGAGGATAAGGAACACTGGTATGATTTATTTTCTTTCTAGCCTTTTCTGTGAAAGAGGTGGATTTCTGCATTCGTCATGTTTCTGGTTTTTCTGTATCGCCTCCACCTTATCGACAGATTCTTGACCACAATAAGCCAAATAATTTGGAGGGATTGGTCACTGCATTCTTTTGTATTTTCACTGGGCAGCCAATAGCATTTTAGAAGCAGTGTAGGTGAAAAATGCAAAAATCAGTGTCAGATAATCATATGTTAAATGCATTTTTAAAAGGAAAGAATAAGAGACAGTAGATTATGCAAAATCCAGTGTTTGGTCAGAAGGAGCTGGTCTGAAACCCCTCCCAGCTTTCACTATCCCTCACCTTTGAGGGTTTATGCTCTCCTGAACTAATACCTAAACAAATGTATTGCACCCATGACTGAAATGTGGTAATATTGAGAGACAAGCAGTCTCATGGTATCTTGGCCTCCTCAAAATCTGTTGTTGAACATCTATCAAATGTGTGATGTGGAAAGACTTTGGAAGCCAATTTATTCGAAGCATGTTGAAATAAACTTGGTTTTTTTGATCCAAGTTGCTAATGAATTACTTTTTTTCTGAGAGGTGATTATTTTATATTATTTTGACTACTACTAAGCTTCTGCACAGATTAAAATGAGCATCACTTCCTCTGTTTGCTTCTCATCTTGTTAACAGTCCAAATTGCTTGGAACCTACAGCACGTAAGAGTTATGGGAAAGTAGATAATTAGTCTTTATCTGAAAAATATGTAGTTTGGAGGTTTATTTTCTGTTATTTCCAGTATTCACCTTCTGAAAAGGTACCATTTTAAAGGTAATCCTTTATCCTTCTTAAAGACATATAGCAGGAACCTCTTAGCTCAGGTGACTGTAGCTCTCACTCATTTCTGAAGATCTTCACACTGAGCAGAGTTGGTTCTAACTTTGGATTTCCTTCCTTCTTAGGTAGGAGAGGAGAATGACTGTACTAATGTCTGACCACATGCTGTTTGAGGTCATTCTTATTTCCTTAAATTTTAGCCAGTTGACTGGTCATTGTTCATAAATTGCAATTGCTCTTGTATTCAAACTATTTCTAATTAACTGTACCAAGCTTTTCACAGACAAGTATTAGAAGAAAGATACTTATAGCAATTTGTAATTTGAGAATTAGCAAAAAGATCTAAAAGTTGTTCATATAATCCTTCAGCATGAAACACAAACTATTTAATAACTCCTTCTAAATCGTAAATTGTAATTGTTTTAATCCAAGATTAATGAGTTTGCCAACATAGATGGGTCAATATGTTATGATTAATAGGCAGTGGGAAAACACAAGCTCATATTTCACCATGCCCTGAATGTCCAAAGTAAGACAAATACTGTTCCTGAAGCCTTGTTTCTAGGAACAGACTGAAGGGAGACAAGCCAATCTGCCAACCATACTCTTAAATCAGCAGAAGTTTCAGTTGATACTTTTTGCCAGATGTCTCCACTTGAAGACTGCTGAGTCCCTCTTTGTTTTATTAAGTGACCAACAACAAAAGAAAAGAACAATTTCTTTAAAATGGAATTGGATATGTGAATAAAGGAATGGAATGTCCCCTCAGCAGAGTATTATTTATGAAAGGAAACATATTTGGTTTTGGGAAGAGCACTTGAAATGATCTAAAGTGACACACAAGCAAATGCCAGAAGTGCATATTCACTTCTGAAAGCTGTTTTTCTGAACCTGGGTGTTTATAATTTAATTCAAAAATGGCAAAATACAGCTTGTATTATTGATAGCATCAAAAAATAAAAGGCCATTTTGTGCCTGCACCCCACTGAACACTCTGGACAAACAAGGGTGGATATTTCTCCACAGATTTTTGCTTCAGCTGTGTCAAATTACATAAGTCACAGGGGGGGTTCCTCTGCTGGTCTCACAACATGATACCTCTGGTGTCATCTCTGGGATATTCCCATATTCCAGTAGCACTCAGGAGTCCAAAACCAGGCAACTTAGAACCAGCAAATCAGACCTTCAGCTTTCCATCCTCTTTGCTCAATAGCTCAGAAATAGTGGCTCAGAAGAGAAGAGCCAAAGGCATCTGGGATCTTAAGTAACACCTTTTCCTTTATTGTTGAAGCCACATGAAGAAGGTTTAAATGTTGGTAAGAGCTGAAATCGATGGCTGTTGAAAAGAGATCAGAATTCAGAACCACATTTATCAACTGACAGAGAAAGCTGGTTTTAATGTCCTATAGCAAATCTTCTGCATCAGAAGCCCTTTTAGCATGTAATTTCTGTTTCTAAAAAAATTTCATCATTTTTGAGACTCTGATACTAAATACAAATAAATTATCAGGAGATAAACGGTATGAGCTGGCCCATACTCAAGTATGTAAAAAAGATATCCTTGTTTCTGTTGTTGGTCAAGGAATGGTTCATTGTGAAACAGAATATGTCAATAATGTGTCTTTAGCATTCCAGATACATACTACATCCCTTAAACTAGATATTAATTCCAGATACAGACTGTTCACCCGTAACAGGAAGGGTATTGCAGTCATAGACCATTTTAATGATGGGTAACAGAGATGTGAAAAATGCAGGAAAGTAGTTTCTGTTTCACAGAAGAGTGCTTTGGGTGAAATTGGCACCTCTGGTAGGCAATTGTCCCTAAGCACTTCTTCCAGATTCATCAGAGATGTTTGGTGCCTGCTTATAATGGAAGGAGGGTTTTAAACTGTGGCCTCAAGGCCAAAATAAAACACGTAAGGACATACTTATCTTGCAGCATCTAAATAGGGCAAATCTAGATAGAATCCTAGTGCACGGTGCATTTCTTTGAGCAATTCTGTAGGCTCTAAATCTCTCATTTCCTTTAAGTAATTTTGTCAAAAAATAAGCAAAATAGAGCATTTTTGGATTGCAGTATTTTGATGTCAGTCAGGACTGCAGTTTTGAGTCAACTGAATATTTTGCTGTGGTATCTGTTTTACTTTCATCTGCTGATCTCCACATATCTTTTGCTTTAATGATTTTTAACTAGATTATTTAGAGGGAAAAAAAATCACCCAACAACATTACTGCAGTGTCTAGGTTTAATAACTGCCCAAAATGAGGCTTTTCCCATAATACATGTATTTCCCCCTTTTTCCTTTAGAGGGATTATGCCATGTGCAGTGTTACTGAGGGGAGAGCACACACATTCTCTCTTGGGAACTGCAGGCAAAGTCTTCCATGTCTGTCACTTCCTACGGGTTTATAATTCGGGCTGATGCTCATCTCCTTTTTTCTGGGACCCGCAGTGTCAGTGCTGGTGCAGTTTTTGTCCCGTTAAGCCAAGGAGGTGACAAAGATTGATGAGCTCCACATTTATCAGGTATCAGGAAAGTTCTGTTTGCCCAAGGGCTTCATTTCCTCTCAGCTTTGGATAAGTTCAGAGCAGTGGTTATCCCAGCAGGCATCTCGGGGAAGGAGGAGCAGTCCCCAGGGACCCTGACCAGCTGTAGTCCTGGGGTGCAAACAACAGCAGCCGCTTCCTTGGTTGTTTTTTCACAGAGAATTACAGGCATTTCTTTGGCATTAACCCTAATTAAATGCATATACTCAGAACAAAATGCTGGTAGGTTATTGTGTATTTTGACTGAAGTGCTCTCTCTCAGGAGACCGCTCTTCCCGTTGCATGCACAATTGCTTTTGCAGTTTTACCTTTTCTTCACCTTGCAGAAGGTAAATAGTCACAAGTATTTGAATAGCAAGAAGCCCTGTATTTTCTGCTGAAATGAACTAGTTTTTAAATACTGTAAATCTGTAATTTCTTAAGATGATCTATGCAGACAACTGCAGGCAAATATATTATTTATGAAGATTCATCAAATAGACTGTAGCAGTTCACACGAGAAATTATAAATATGCAGGAAATCTGAGATTGCTGGAGTTTATGTAGGTTAAATCCTGTATATTTCAGACTGTTTTTCTGACTTTTTCAGCTCCTTTACCTCCCGTTTACTCCAGGTGAGAGCTTAGCAGCCTTTCAAAGCAAGTCCTGAGACAGACAACAAATTTGACCGTGGAGGGTGTGAGAAAATAGAGCAGGAGGAAGTAGATCAACTTATGAATGATTCATGGAGACAGCAAGCTTGGAGGAAGTGGAGATGATGTCTGGGGAAATACGATGCAAAACATGAGAGCTTCCTGGCTACCAGGGGAAATACATGAAACAGAAGTACAAATCTGAAAGGGAAGGAAAGTAATAAAGGGAACAGCACTGAAAAACTAGTGGAGAGCAAGTAAAAAATGTGGAAAATAAAAGCATTAAAAAACCTACAGATGTAGGTGGAACGTGGAAGCATATAAAGAATGGATAGGATATACAATCTAACACACACAAAGTCAAAAAGGCGAATAAAGCTCTGGAGATATCTCCAGTTTCATTTCTAGGCAAATGTATTCAGTGTTTTTGAAAAGCAGTCTTCAGTGTGTAAGGGAAGAATACAGAGCATCAGTTATTGCTACCTACATAGGGTTCTTCATTTAGAAGAGAAAAAAAGCCATAATTTTAATCAAATCACCAGTGAAAAAAGTGTAATTATGACTGATAAATGAAACAGGTGATGTAGGGGATCCATGTGAGCACAGAGCAGATGCTGGGCTTTTACTCATAATTGAGCAAATTTGTTGTCATTTATTGGGACATGCATGTTTCATGCAGGAAGAAGGAAAGGCCAGGGCAGATGGAAGCAATTGAGGGATGAATCCCATTGCCATTTAAATAGTCAGAAAATATCCATGCTTGAATAAAGGTCCCATCTTTCATGGGAGAGGAAGGAAGAACCACTGAGCATGTCTAGCATATTTATAACTTAAAACATTCTTTTCTTCCTCCCTTTGTAATGGAGTCAGAGCCTGAGAACTTCTATGCAGCATCTACCTTGTGTTTAAAGGGAAGTAGCTGTGGATTATTCTCTTTGAAAGGTAGTGGGCGTCATGTTTGGAGGAACAGATTGTAAAGATCTGTTCTAAACTGAAAATGGGAAGAAGCCTGAGATAAGTGACTAATGGGGGTAAAAGTGATAGGGAAAAAAAAAAAAAAATCAATCCAGTGGGTTTTTTCTTTTTCAAGCTGTACTGACTGATCACGGTGCTGTTCTAGTTCCGAATTCTCAAGTTCTCTTCCTGAGTTCTGGAGTTTTGGTTACTTTGGCTCCTCACTTGGTGCCTACAGGTTTAATTCCTTCTGAGAAGGTTTGTACCAGTTCCACTGTGCCCCGTCCTGATTCAGTAGCTGTAATGAACTCTGTTTATACTGGAGAACTGAAGTTATCCCTCCCCAGACTTCTAAGAGAAGAACCACACTAGAGACAAAGGTGTGACAACAGAAGAAAACCAGCCTTTTAAAAAAGACATTTAAAAAATAAACATGTGCACTTAGGCAGTCCTGGGGAGGAGGCAGCTTTCAAAGCTCAGATGGTGCGTGCAGTCCAGCACATTTTCCAAATAAAAGTTTTAAATCTAAAGCAGGCTCACAGATGGTTCTAATGAGCTGGTCTTTGAGATACACTGGGACTTGAACAAAAATAGTTTAACTCCTAAGACACTAACATTTTGAGATGAGTTTCAGGCAAAACATTTCAAGAACAATTTTTCTTGAATATTTAAATTTCATATATATTTATATATATATAAATTTTATATATATTTTATATGTATATATAAGCCAGTTTTTTAGGACCTTGCACTTGCCATTATATACCTTATAGTACAGTATCACAAAAGTGGGAGCATTTTTACACAGTGACTGATGCTTTTTTCCTCCAGCACTTTTCAAACCCTACAAAGAGTTAGTTTTGAGCAAATAGTTATTTAAAAGGTAAAGATTTGTTTGGAAAACTTAATTTTTAAAGGAATATAGGGTAGTGCCCTACTAAAAGTATTATTCATCATTCTAGTAATAGAAATGTCATCAAATGATACTTATCAAAAAGTATTATCTAGTAATAAATGTATCATCAAAGCTAGTAGCTTCGTAGCACAGCATGTATTTGTTAAATTGTATTGTTTATATTATTACATATTACAAAAGTAGGAATTGGTTTATAATCTTTCTATGATATTGTTTGAAATTACAGCATTGTAACTTACACTGCCTCAAAACTATGTTCTCTGTGTCACTTGAGCTTCAAGAGACTTCTTATGTCTTTATCTCCTCTTAGGTCTGCCTTATGGATGGGAAGAAGCTTACACAGCTGATGGAATCAAATATTTTATCAAGTGAGTAGTTCTGGGGTAAACGGGTCAAAGTTAAAATAGAAGCACGTCAAAATAAACACATTTTCAGTCCTAGAATTAATGGAAAAATTTATTGCACATTGTACTGTATGCTGTTGTTTTTTCTAGAATATAGTGAAGATTAATTTATATAATATGGGGTTTTTTTGTTATTCCTCTAAAAGATTGAAAGAAGTGGCAAAAAATATAATTCACCTCCATTCCATATATATCGTGATCTAGTTAATAGCAAGTTATTCTAGTTACTGAAATTTTCACGTTGTTTAATTCTTATAGGTGCCAGAAACACAGGGTTTTGCAGGTGGATTTCTGCAGTCTCCTTAAACAGAGGAAGGGCAGCAAATAAATTACTTTTATCCCGAACTCTTCCAAAAGTCATGTAAATAACACTGAAGTTGATGCATTTACTGGCCAAGAAAAGTAGAGGTTTTTTTCCTTTTTTTCAAGCACAGTGCTCAGTTGTCCTTGCTTCACCTCGTGCTGCCTCGAACGAGATGTATTAAAGCAGACATGGCTTTTTCTGCAGAGGTTTCCAAACACTCTGTATATGATCCTGCATTCCAGCTCTAATCAAAGGGTGCCTTTTATTTTCAGGCATATGTAGGTTACTACGTGAGATTTATACCCAAAAAAATTGTCGAAAAATAGCTTAGGAAATGAAAGTGAATTAAAAGCCAATTTCATAGTCATGGAAATAAATACAAGAGCAACTATTAAAATAGAGCACTGTTCCCTTGGGCTCTGTCTGTTCATACAGGGAGACATGATAGAACAGTTGGGAAGTTAAGGTGGATGCTGGACTCTTTTCTGGGTAATACTCTGGGTTTGTACCTGTGTAACTGGAAACTAAGCTTGAAGATAGTATTATCAAAAATAGCAAATAAAATTTAGAATCAGAATAGAAGAAATGACACATTCTTGAAGCATCTGTTCTGGGTTTTTTTGGGGGGTTTGTTCCTGTGTTTCTCGTACAGATAAGTATCTCAATGACTCAGCAGAAAGCTGGATTTGCTGGATATGTGCAGACATTTCTTTCTGAGCTCTGCACTTGGATGCTGAACCATTGCAGATGTGACAAGCAGATGCTTATTAGCAACAGCAGAATCTCAGCTACTCTAGGTGGTGCAAGTCTAATTTGCAGAAAGCATCAGATGTTTTGCATCTTGTCCCCACTTGCTGAAACTCACAAGTTCACATGAAAAAGCTTTTTCAGGAATTTTTGCAGATCTGACTTAGTGACTCTCTTCATTTGCTCCTGGTGACAGTACCCAGGTTTTCCATTGCTGTTACCTTCTGTAATCTGTCCTAAAAAGTTCTGCCTGTCAGTCTTTGTGAGGAAGGAAGGCAAGGAAAATTTATCCATTTAATTGCAGAGAAGGGTGTGAAATCACCCTTTATGACCACTGGCTAAAAACTTCTTTTGAGTGGAATCACCACACTGAAGTGGTGTTAGAGCTCTTAATGCAGCTCATTAGAATGGAGTTAACTGAGCATTTCAATAACACATCACTGTAATTAATATTATTTTTAACGATTTCCTTATTTTGCTTTCCTCACTGTTTCCAAATGCCTTTGCAGAGTGTAAGCCAGGCTGTTTGCATGCCTGGCAATTCATACCTCTTACTACACTGTTTAATGTGTATGAAGTCAGCTGTCGAAGTTAACTGTTTGGAGCAAGGAGCAGGGCTTGCACAGACCCTTGTTTCTAACATCAAATGGTGGAGATTTCCGGGTGAAAATCAACTTTGAAAACATCCTTTTTCTAGGAGGAACTCAGTTGAGGGACCATTTTATCAGCTGATCCTTTCCAGTAGGATTTAATCTTAATTGTTTAAATGGGAATTATCAGAATAGTTGATACTTCACAGCTCTGGTACTAATGCTGTCACCTTCTTGTTCTCTTTGGCTGTGAATGTCAATCCTTTTATTCTATTTTAGAATCCTTTCATTCATTTTTAGTCCAGTCAAAGCCATGAGGGGCTTAAGAGTATTTCAACACTAGCCCACTTCCCTGTGTACAAATAGGAAAACATGTCAGAATTCTGAAAGTGAGGCCACAATTGAACTGGTCTTATATGTGAATTGCCATTTTTCTTACTGTGCACTGAGGATGTATAGAAGCTGCAATGGCTTTGTTTAAATCCACAGCAGCTTTACAATATGCTAAGGACAATCAAATATTATTTTAATTAGCAGTTGCCTTCAGTTCCAACATGCTTTATTGGGCCATCAGGTAGCTGAGTCCATAAATCTATACATTATAAATCTAATGCAGTAAACACCCCAGAATGGAATCTTAATAGCACATAAGCTTGAGACAGCTTGCTGTGAAATTTCCATAAATATCTCTGAAGGGGTGTAGCAATATGAGGTGCATGAGAAATCAGAGTTTAAAAGAAGCAAACCAGCTGGCTTGTGTTACACACTAAAGTGAAACCCACTTACATGAATAAGTGACATGAATAAAACATTTACATAGGGTTGAGAAGCTCCCTGTACCTACCAGGGAAAGCTGCATCTTGTCCGTGAATCCTGACCTTAGGACAACTTTTGAAATTGTCACTTTATCCAGCAAATCATTTCAGCCTCAGTAAATTATTTTCAGTCAATCAGGTTGTCAGGACTGCTCAGTGCTGCAAGTGTGAGAAACCACCCTTTAGACTGCTAAAACTGACCTGATTCTGGGCTGGCCATTAAGCTCATTTGTACAGGTTTACCATGGAATAGCAAAGTGTAATGGAAGACTCTCTGAGTTACAGCTCAGTGTGCACTGGAAAAAAGCAAGTTCAAGTGTCTTACTAAAATAAAATAAATTAACAGTTATCAGAAGGACAAAAATTACAACAGTAGATAGGGATCAGCTTCCTTGCAAATGTAACTTCTCTCCTGCTGGGCAGTAAAGGTGGAATTTGGGCCTGGATATGTTTTAAGATAACTTGGTATACCTTAACAGAGCACTTAACAAGCACTGTTGTATTTTTATGTAGCAATACCACCATTCATACATGGCACCAGATTCATGCCCCATCAAGAGAAACAAAGCACTGGTGCCTGTGTCCTCACCAATTTACATTTGGAATTTCAATCCTTTTTATACTGGCTGGGTATCCCATTCTAATGTTTAGTTGTTCTCACAGTGAAGAATATTTTGTTAGTCTAGTCAAAATTTCCCCTGAAGCAACTTATGCCCATTGCTTCTTGTCTCTGACCAACATCTTTGTGAGAAGAGTGGGCTGAACAAACCCAATTCCTTCAACATTTCTTCATGTGCCAAGTTCTCCAACCCTCTCATCATCTTGGTGACCCTCCTCTGGATCCTCCCCCATTTTTCCATTCTCTGTCTTGAACTTGGAAGATCAGTGCATTGAAGAGACCCCACATAATAAGGTAAAAAGGTCCATTAATTAATTTTACTTATGGTTGATTAAGGCATTTTTAAATTACTGATTTTCTAATAGAAATTCCTGTCCCAAGCAGGCATTTCATCTGTAAGTCCCAGAAACACAAAGGGGCTAATGAGCCCTCATAAAGTATCACCTACACCCAGATGAGTGTGAGAGCACTTACAGTCAGCTGGGAGGCATTAGGATGGGAAAAGTTTTGTAAATAAGGGATAGGCCATCTTGTTCACTTTCAAAGTTTTCATGTGGCTGGTTTTGCCCAGGCTTAGTTCAGGCATTAAATGAGTTAACAAAGTGTTGTAACCAACCACCACTAGAACAAAATCTCACTTTTGCTGCATGCTCTAGCACTAAAAACCAGCAGTGCAAACAGTGTCCATTCTATCACTGAATTT
The DNA here is from genome assembly GCF_017639235.1 of Corvus kubaryi. NCBI lineage: Eukaryota > Metazoa > Chordata > Aves > Passeriformes > Corvidae > Corvus > Corvus kubaryi. The sequence goes on along the minus strand of NW_024581115.1, from coordinate 1,381,172 downwards.
ATTTTGTGAATTAGGAATCTTTGGGTTTAACTTTCAAATAGGAGAAAGATTCTGTGCAGAACTGCCCTCCCAGGGAGGGCCATATCTGCTAATTAATGGTTATATCATGCTAGTTTAGAATCACACAGGAACAGCATAAAACCCCAGAGCTGGGACACACTAATTTTTCCCTAGAAAACCCATTCTAGTTAATCTCTTTCATCCTCCCACTATGTTCACCTTTAACATATGGCAGCTCTGTATCATGAGGCTGGCACCTAAAATTAGGTAGGGCCTTGCTATGCTCCCTCCCACTCCTACCCACTCCTTGCATATGTATGTGGTTTGTAAGGACCAGCTGTGAATTTTACCCCTGTAAACACTGTTTTTCTAGCATTTTAATAGAACTAGATTCCAAATATTCCACACTAACAACTATTTTCCTCAAGAACACTTATTTTAAATTTTCGTTAAAGACAAGTAGAAGTTCTCAAATATTTTAGAACTTTTGGGATCTTTTCCCTTAGATGTACTAGGGCCTGTGATGTTTTCTATCTTACAACAAAGGGGAAACAGTAATGTTTCATTTAGGATTATCTTTCAGCAATTTATCTAAAAATCAGAAGTTTCCCATGGAGGCCATGTGTACTTCAGGTGCCTCCATTGGAAGGTGGAGAATTTGCTCCAGGTTAAGTAGAAGCCTAAAGTCAATACTTATAAAATACAGATTAATAAAAACCACACATGATGTGTTCTAGTGGATTTTTAAATCATGCCTAAGAAATCAGGTTTCTACTTGGAAAGCAGACACATCGTACTTAGATATTCTATAAAATTGTATTTTGTTTGGTCTTGCTTGGGAAAGAGACACCATTCATTTTGATGAAAACTGGGCATTCATAGAAACTGTGTATCATTTTAGCTGAGCTAAGAATAGCAGAGCATGTGTGATAGATGAAGAACTTCTGTAGTATAAACATGGATGTTTTACAGCACTACAGTTAAAGGTATCATCGTAAAAGGAAAACAAATCACAGTTGATTTTACTTAACTGCATGGTAACTTGAAAATACAAATTTGTTCCTTTTATAAATGTTCTCTGCACATTTCTACTGCTCTATAAATGAAGGATCCAAACCCCAGCACACTGAGGTGTGTTCAGCTCATTCCTGAATACTCTGGTAATATTACAATATCCTGGTTACCTGCAGGTTATCTCAGCATGGGTTGGAGTTGCCCTTGCTAGAAGACTTCAGTGAAGTTCAAATCACAGCAGACCTGATGTAGAAATAAACTTGTGTATGTTCCACTTAATTTTCAGTCAGTTCAGAGCAGCAGACTAAGAAAACCCGTGATCTGCCATACTGATTTCAACATGGAATTGAAATTCCCCTGGACTGAATCCAGTGCCAGCTCTGCACCCAGCTCCCTGTAAAGCAGTAGGCAAGTTACTTGCACCAAAATTAGCAGTTATCAAATCATCACTGTAGGTGTCCCCATCTTAACTCTGAAGTTTTGTGGGTAGGAATGGGTAATTTGAGGCATGCAGTGCTGGTTCCACTGAGTTCAAAGAAAGCTGCAGTTACTTTACGTCTCTTAAAATTTGGACCTTTCCTATTTTACATTTCACAAAAAAAAAGGAGGTTGTTTTTGAAAATGTTTCCTTTTACCTGTCATCCTCAAATTCTCCTGAATGAAAATAAAGAATAGTTATATAGTTACAAGTAGTAGCAAATATTAAACAGAACTGGCTGAGCACTAACCAAGTGCTACCTGCTATTACTGCTGTTCAATGTACCGGGATCCAAATTTGTCTCCATCCATCAGCTTGGCATCAGTTCACACACCTCAGATGTAACCACATGAATTTGGGTAGTCCTGACATGTTTCGCTTGGATTTTTGGAATTCAGTTTCTCTGATTCTCACTGAAATCATTTTCCATGACTATAAGGAAAATAATCTCAGATGCAGAACTAGGAAACTTGGCATTGGATTTTATGATAACATGAGCTTGTAATACAAGAATGTTAAGACCTTAAGCTGCTTTTGGTTGGGCAATCTTTTTTTTCCTGAGAGGTTGTTTGTTTTCTAATATCAAGAACCAAAGTGGAGAAACATTCTTTCGGCTTCCGCAGATACTGCACACTCTGTCCAGCTTCTGGCCTGTCACAGAAGGCATCTGTTAAAATTTCTTCTGTGAGAAAACACAAGAAAGTGAAATTATTTTGCTCCCTGGGTTTTGGGAGGGCCATCGGAAGCAGATCAAAGCACACAGCAAGGTTTTTTGGGATGTGCTTCAGCTGGAGCAAAATCACTGCTCCAGGTTCATGTCAGTTTAGTACACAAGGAGTTTAAACAGTAGCCTTCAACATGCTCTGATGCATTTGCGAATACACAGCACCAGAATTTTTATGCAGCTCACTTAGAGACAGCACTGTGAGTAACTGCACACATTAAACCAGCACTTCCACAGGAACAGCACTTGGCTGGTACTGGGGAAACAGATTTCAGGTAGCACTTTCAAGCTGAGAAGTGCCTGTGCTGTCACTCAGACCTTAGTTCTGATTCAGCCTTGGCTCAGATACTTTTGTACTGATTTTATTTTAGTTCAGGCCATTTGTTTATTGTTGACAATTTTTAATGATGCAGCACACACTATTTGGCTGGATAAATCTTCTTCCTAGTGATTGCTGCCTGCTGAAATGGCTCATAGATTTTTCTGAGTAGACAAGGGTTTAATTGGTTTAATCAAGGAGTAAATAGCAAGACTGTCTTCTGGGGTTTCACTTTATATCCCTCAATCTTTAATTAATACTCAAGCAAAATCTGCAATCCGGGAGGGAAATACAATAAACATTTACGTTGCCTGAGGACACAGCTCCATGAGGTGACAAGTGCTCTTGATTTTATTACAGCCAGTAAAATTAAGGTCACTGACATCTTCCAGGACCTGCCCAGCATCTCCTGGGGTACTATTAGAGGTTGTATGGTCTTTTGAAATGTCTTGAAAGAGGGTACAGCTTAAATGAATTTTAACAAAAAAGGAAAAAGAAAAAATGAATGTTCCAGTTCAAATAATCTGATCTTGATAAATGCAGTGCAAAAACCCTTCCCAAACTGCCTTTAGGATTCGTGTCTGGAAACTGTCATCCCTAGATGCTCTCAGGATTGATTGATTGAGAGATAGATTATACTTCCATCAATGTAACTCAGTTGTTTTATTTTGCTCTGATTGCTTACCCGCTAAATGAAAATGCTTTAGTTACAGCTCAGAATAAGTTATTCCTCACAGATCCTCCCAGCATTTGCTCTTCGAAATAGCAAGAGTTTTCCAGTGCTTGACAGCATTTAATACCTGCTTTCCAACCACTGTCCTTTCCAAAGGGGCTTCCAGCCAATGCAGACACCTTGGCTGGCTCTGCAGGTGTGTGCTGGCTCTAAGAGAAGAAGAAACAAAAAATGAATACCAAGTTTAGATTCATAAGGGACAACAGCAGAGTATTAAAAGCACTGGCTCTGGAAAGCTGAGAAATGGTTCAAGTTAGGAGCGCATTCCCAAAATGTGTGAGGTGCAGCACCAGCAGCTCCACATTACGTTTAATAGAATTATAGAGTGATTTAGAAGCAAGTAGAGATTTGAGGGCAACAGAGTTAGCCCACTTCCAGCATTTTAAGCATCCTGCCTACCAAATCTTGATGTATTTATCTAAACTCCACAGCCATGTCAGGGTAACTAAAGGCCAGCTATTGCCATGATCCCATGAACTGCCTTCAGGAGCAGCAGCTCCCTGGAACTCCTGTAGATGCTCCATTACAACCTGCTCTCATTGGGAAGGGTGATTCTCTCTCCCTGCCAGGATGTGAAGGTCCTCAAGATGCTGCTGCAAGCTGGGACTGCTCCGCTTGTATGCAGGATCTATGTTTGGTTGTGTATTTTCTAATTATACAATATTTCCAAACATGCCCAAGGAATTCTGATGATGGCTTAAGAGGATTGCTTTAGAGACACATGAGAATAAGAGCTGAGAACCTTCTCTGAGGTGTGGAATTTGGGACAGTGGGTTTGAAAGGGAAGAAGGATCCTTGCAAAGCAAAGAGCTCTCCCAAGCACAAGGGGAACAGGAACAGAAAGGCCTGGAAACAAAAGACAAAGGCAGTAATTCAAGCAAATCTTGAGAAGCCATGTGGAGTCCAGCACAGAGTGACACGCAGCCTGTGCAAGAGCAAGCAGGGAGGACAGCAGAGTCTCTACATGAAGGATTAAGTTTCAGGATCTTCATTCAGGGGCATTGTTCTTTATTTTCTTATAGTTCTGGCCCTTATTAGCCTCCAAGCCAGCAGTGCCCAGGGCCTGCATGCCAGTGGGTAAGGAGGGGATGTGGAGTTCATGTTCCCAGTCCTCTGGCAGATGGCACACACTCCTTTCACAGGAACTCCAAACCTTCCCTCTGGGAGATGCATGTAAGTCTAAAAACTACCAAAGCACAATGTGGAATATATTTCTGGGTAGTGTGGAGCATGTCCCCTTCAAACCTGTTGCATCTACATCTAGCAGTGCTATTTGCTGCATTTTTTAATGATTATTTCAATAGCAACAGTGAATACACCAAAGGGTGAAGCCCACAGGGTGTGCAGTGCCCCTGGCTCAGGCTCTCAGCAGCACTGGGGGCCACCAGGGCTTTGCAGAGGTTTTGTGCAGAGATCAGGAAGAGCTTCATCAAGCATCAATATTCTTCAGCTGAGCACTATTGTATGTTAAAGGGCTAGTGAAGATTGGGAAATGAAGAAGAAGAGAAGATTAAAAGTTTAGCAAAATTACTGCTATGGATTACATGGATTTAGTTTATGGGGTATGCTCATTAAGGAGGAAGACATGGGGTTTGTGTTGTTTTACACAAGCAGAGTTTCACTTTCGTCTTCCATACTGCTCAGTTTGGTAGAGAAGAACAGGGCTCATCTGAGGCCAGAATTCGGCTTTTTAAGTTCAGATACAACTAAATCTTTTTTGGCCCCTAATGAGTAACGGTCCCTATTCATTAGGACAGTTTGACTGACTAATTGCTTAAGGCTGCATCTCCTCTCCTGAACTGATCGCAAACAAATGGGTCTTGCACAAGACAGCTCCTTTTAAAGCTCAGGAACAGTGGTGCAATTGAAACATTGAGCCAGGTGTTGTCAATGTCATCTCATGTCAAAAGGGGGGGGGGGAAAACAACTTCCAAGAATGCTGTATGTCAGGTTTGTAGCTCAACATCCTGCACCGAGACCCACAGCACTTGTGGTGTCTGCAAGATTTCACAATTCCCTGTTAGGCTCCAGAGTTTGGCCCTGGCTGGAGAGCACAATTTAAAGTGAAAAAGATGTCTTGATGATGCTAAAAATCTAAAAACAAGGTGCAAATATTTTTTCCATTAGCCTTTCTCCGAATTTTTGAGTTACTCTTTTCTTAAAATATTGTCTGCGGTTGTAGTTTTAAAAGAAATAATTTTCCATGTGAAGAAGGAAGAGCCATAAGGAGAGTAATTATAATGGCATTTGAATAATCCACTACTATTTCTTTGCCAAAACATCCCTCTGTTCTCATGTTTTGTTTTCCCAAGCTCTGAAATTTGTCCTGCAGTTTGCTAATGTTAAAAAGACAGACTAATCTACTGACATATTTCCAGATCAAATGTTTGTTTTCTATCAATAAATTTGGCTGCCCTCCGATAGCAGTGATTTGTTTGAAAACCTAAAAATCTTTAAATGTTGCTAATTGCTCTGAAGATGTTAAATTGCTCTGAAGATGTTAAATTTTGAACAGGAACATTTGCAAATGGAAAATGTTGTACATTTAAACTTTGTAATGCTGGCTTTCCAAATATTCCTTTAATATTCAAACCAATTGCATCAATTAAGCAAAACCTAGAGGTAGATTTGGACTCTCTCTCACTTTTTATTGCTGGCCCTAACACACAAATCAGAGAGGGTGTATACAAGAATGTTCTGCAAACCACTAAATCTGGGATTATCTCTTCGGACTGATTATGTCAAAGCTCTTTAGTCACAGCACTTTTGGAGAGCTAAAAATAAATAGCAGCAGGGTTTATACATTTATTCTGTACTTAAATAATCTGTGCGTATTGTGTGTGTCTGTCTACAATGTGAGACATGGTATCTGGACTTAATGTTTATTTATAAGAGCTCTTTTCCTAGGAAGGATTTTGGCAAAGGGTTTAAACCAAACTGTCGTAAGAGAATCGCCCATGGGATAAAGTCTAGAGCAAGTTGAAAGGAGCTGGGTTCAAATCAGAAGTGTTTGCAGCAGCAGACTGACAACAGAGCAAAACTTGGCCCCTGGTGTTTTGAAAATGAATGAAAACTGGTTCTTTTCTTTCTTACCTGTGATGAAACAATCTTATGCAATCAAATACAGGGAATCGTAACCCAGATTTCAGTGCCACAATTTTGCACTGCTGAAGATCTGGAGAATTGTGTGCGTTTAATTTGTGTGAGAGCAAACTGAAGTTCTTACAGCAGTAGCAGAAAGTTGGGCATGCTGTCATTTGCCTGGGGTATGTAGGAGAAAAATGTGAAGAGGAAGAAACACTTTGCAAAGAATTTTTACATCAAAGAACTGTGGATGCCTTTCCTTTACTCCTGTGCAGTTTCTCCCCCTTCACAGGGTTGATACTGCATGCTCAGGAGAAAATGGAACCAAGGCTTCAGGTACACAGCAGGTCAGGGCATGCTACACAAGGAAGACAAATGGGAAAAAGAAACAAATTTAAAAATCATTTTGTTCTTATTTAAATTCAGCAGTGGATTGCTCAGAAATGGTTTGATAAAAGTAGGCAATACAAACATAGTGCTGGAGGCAATAAATCTTGCATTGGCAGAGGTGGAATGGATGGAATCCAGTTTATTCAGCTCCCATAATTCTGCAGGTATTGAAAATAGTTCTATGTTGTTATACCAATAAATCATATGCTGATACTTCAATCTGGAGCACATCTCCAGTACTAAGCCTTATTGACTGAATATTTTAATTGGGAAACAAGGCATTTCCTGACGTTATAGAAAACATTGCAGAAATGTGCAGCAAAATATTTTTCTGAGTATATTTACAAATGTAAATATATTCATAATATAAATATGATGCATACATTTCCCCGTGTTGTGGAATAATGGGAACAATGTTCTTGGTTAGACAGACTTTATTCACAAGTCTCTCATAAAACATTGTAAAACAACTCTTTTCGTGTTCTTCATGTTGGGTGTCACCTGACTTTCTAAAGGTAAACATTGGAAATGTTTGCTAAGTTGCTCTTATTCCTAGTAAAAATAGTACATTTGCTTTCTTAGAATGAAACAATTACTGTCCTTGAGAGTGGTCATTGTCTGCTGCAGTGTATTTTCTGTAGGAACATGTTTTTCATTTATCCTTTTGTTTTAACTCTGTGAAACTGATCCTACAACCCCAGTAATGCACATTTTGTAACAAAAGAAGGAATGGAGTCCATCCAGTCCTGCTCTCACCAAAAGAGCACTTCTTGAATTGGTTTTACACATAACTGGAGCTTTGGGGTTTGGTATTTTTTTTGATGTGTGAGAACCAAGGGTATGGCCTTTATATTCCACACTTTGTTTTCCTTGTGTGGTCCTTGCTCAGGCATTGTCTGAGTTGAAGTAATGCCTGAATTCACAGGTTACCTATTCAGAGCAGCTCCAGCTGGGATTTACATTAGGATCATATTTAGCCCTTGGTGAACAGTATCATACTCATCACACCCAACTGATTCTGAGCTCAGTGCACTCAGCTGAAAGGTGTGAATAGTATGATCATGTTGATGGGAAGAGTGATCCCAAACCCATCACTCCGTGTAGTGGAACATTGGCTCGAATTCCTACTTCAATGTATCTGTTTCCATAATCAGTTATTCAAGAGACCGTTCTTGCAGAGAGAAAGACAAAACCTGTTCTCACTTGAAAAGGTAAATCCAGAGTAGTTCCTTGATGGCACTTCAAATTTAATTAAAGCAATGCACCTGGAAATTGAGTACAGACCTGGGCATGAGGGACACTGTGCTAGGACGTGAGAAGAGCTGTGTGTCCTTCGTGGTATTTATTATACCTACAGTATTTTTCAGCTTGTTCTTGTAGTGAACTTATATTACAAAATTAATCTTTGCACTGACTTGACTATAAAAGCTGTGAATTTATTAGCAAGATTTTTTTTTTCCAAGTGAAAAGAAGCTATTTCCTTTCCCAAGAACACATTATTCCAGAAGGGAGAAGAGGCAGTGTGTTGCCCACACACAGTATGGCTCACATGCACACACCACTCATAAGGTGTGCATGTTCTCACCACAGACACCAAACCTGTCCGTGTGTCTGTCCTTACTGAGCCCTGCTTGGGCTCTTTCCATTCACACAGAAGCTTTCCAGAAACTATAAAGCAGCTTAGCCTGCATGTCAAGTGTAAGGTTTAAACATTAAAAATCAGCACTGATGCCCTTTTATTACATGTGTAAAGGCTGTGGGAGCACGTCCAGAATTTGGGCTGGAAGACATGTAAAAACCATCATTTTTTAATTCATTCTTTCTGCAAGAAGAGGAGTTACTTAATGATGCTAGAATAGTAATCATAGAATGGTTTGGGTGGAAATGACCTTAAATACCCCCTCATTCCAACCCTCTGCCATGGGGCAGGGACACCTTCCACTATTCCAGGTTGCTCCAAGCCCTGTCCAGCCTGGCCTTGGACACTTCCAGGGTTCATATTCTAAAGAGCTGAGTGTGTTTCTATGATGTGATTCCACATTTGCTCAACTTCCTCTTGACCACCCTGCCTCCCTCAGGCTGGAACTGGTGTGATGGCCATGTTAATACCCTGCTGTGTTAATTGTCTACAGCTGCAGTAATTAACAATAAATGTCACCAGTCTGTATCAGGAGTCTCATACAAAAGCATTTTCTTTATTGCATTGGGAAATGGAATCTCCAGTCCAGGTTCTGGCTGTCTGAAGACTCCACATTTTGTTTTTAAAAATCTTGCAGCTAGCAAGAAAAAGACAATTCTGTGTTTGAAGGTGTCATAATGATTGTTACAACTCCAGAATCCACCTGGAATTCCTTGTTTTGGGGTGGGTAAGCCTCTTTTGGGTTGCTGATAGCATTTCTTGTTGGTTTTTAGCCACGTGACACAGACAACGTCCTGGATCCATCCCGTCACGAGCGCACTGAGCTTGCTTTGCTCTGAGGAGGAGGAGGATGGGATCAGAGACCTTCCCAGGCCCAAGAGCTGAGGACAGCTGTGGACAGAGAGTAGTTTGTCTGCTTTTAGTCCCTTAGTGAGAAGATGCACAGGTTTTAATCTACCTACTTTCTCGTGTGATGTAGTAGTACCTGGTGACATTTCTCCCCCTTAAGCTGAAGGAAGTTCTGCTGTTTTTGAGGTGGGTTTGTTGATGGGTGCTACAAAGGATGCAGGTGCCACAGGAGTCCTTAATCTGCCCCAGTTTGGTGTGCCAGGGATCAGTCTCACCTTAGGGCCCAGTCCAGTCTTTTCATGATTACCCCCTTGACCCATAATTTCCCTGACCTGAAGCTGAATTTTTCAGGTCAGGTGAAATTTTCACAGCTTTGAGCAACATGAGATTCAAGATGGGACCACTGGTGATAGATTCCAGCTGATGGTTGACTGAGAGATGCAAAGTGAGGTGGGGTATTTGAACCAATGCTAGTGAGAATAATGTAGATGACTTAACTGAAAATTCTTATTTCTGTGGGAGAAATCTGCAAATAAGTTTTGCTACTAGAAATTTAGGGATTTATTACAAATATTGGAGCCCTGATGACTTTTAAAACAAATACTTCTATAGATTGGTTGTTGAGCTTTAGAAAAATGTGTCTTTGATAAGTTGTCAAGTAAAAAGAAAGTTTTCATAGAGGACACCATACTCTGACAACAATATGAGGCAAGATGAAAATTATTCTACTTTTGTACTCTGCTACAGTGATACAGACACACATCAAATACTTCAGTGGAAGCTGTGAAGTTTCAAGTACAATGAAACCTGTGAAACCACCTCCAGGATCAGCAGAAATCAGTCACCTCCTCAGAACTGGTCTTTTAAGTAGAGCAAAATCATTTTGTACACATTGGTGATGTTTTAAAGAGGATAAAGAAAATGATGGTGGGTGCTAGTGCAAGTTAATGAACAGAAACTGAACAGGTTTCTGTGTACCTCAATAGCACAGGATATTTTAAATCTCATTATTCACAGCACAATGTCTGATCTCAGCTTTCTCAAATGTATGATTCTGTGCTACATTTTTCTGGAGGCTCTTTTTGTGTGTGTTGTGTGTATAATGGTGGCTGTTACTAATGAATGAGACAGCCCTGAACCTGCAGAAGCACTGATGGATATGCCAAAGGGAAACTATCTCTGTGCTTCAGTGCAGGAGGGAGAAGGGGATTGTGGCAGTTTAAGGTACAGGCTGCAATCACATTTTTTAAGGTCTGTCTTCAGCAGGTGTAGCATTGGAGTTAAGAATCCTTGTCCCCTGAGGAATGAATATGAAAACCAGACTCACTTGCAGTTCTGGTGCCTCAACCACGCTCTCTGTCCTCAGCAGTGCAGAGTTCTGCCAGGTCAGGCTCACTGGAACAGTTGATCCTTTTGAACCAAAATAATTCACCTTTTTTTGAAATCCAAGTCAGGCTTCTGACTGCGCTTGGCCTGAGAGCTGGAGAGCACATCACCAAATGTTCTTCCTGAAGCTCACAAAAGAGGCCTTTGCAGGAAGCAGAAGTCAGTGTACATTGAATAGGCAAATAGGAAAAATTTGTTTTGTACTTTTAACTAGGTCAGACCCAAATTATTTGTGAATCTACACAGGTGGTGTGGATTAGGGAAAAAAGCTTGCTCAGCAGACCCACAGTAACTTATATTTCTAAGAAAACTTCTCCTAGCAATAATACATGAATGGTTTAGCCATATTTGCTCCAGTGGCTCCTGCGTGCTCCACAGCCTCCTTTGTGCTCCCGGAGAGCTCAGGCCAAAGGGACAGAGCGGGTGCTTCAGTTTCAGGCTTGGACGCTCCAGAAGCATTTTCATTTAAATCCCTTTTCTCAGAATGGCACAGACTCATGACCCACAGAGGATATGTGATGTTTTGAATTCTTTATGGTATTTGCTGTAGCCATAGTAGTCATTTGAAAGCTTTATGACAGCACTTTCTGTTCATACTTCAGTGATATCCAGCCTGCACATAGATTCCAGCTTCCCAGTTCTGTTCAGGAGATGTTTGAGCCCTCACTTGCCTCTTGCAGCCTCAATGCGTTCTGCTCGTGGCTTTGTGTCAGCCAGCCGGGTGCTCCAAAGGGGAGCAGCTATTTAAGGATGGGGACTGTGGCTCAGGCAGGCTCTGCACGAGCAGGAGCTCCATGGAGAGCCGTTCAAAGCTGTCCTTCTGTTGGATCAGCTGCAGGAAGACAGCTCTGCACATGCTGCCCTTCCTGGGGCGCTGGGGACGGCGCCGGGCGCGCAGCCTGCTGTGCACGGGGACAATCCGCCTGTTCTCTCACTGGCACCTCCCACAGATGAGAGTGGCACAAACTTGGAGCCTCTTCCTCCCTCTCCCTTATAAACTTGCCTAGAAATTGAAGATGTTAGAAATAGATCTCTGCATCTCTTCAGCTGCTCCGGTGAGCATTTCCCTCCTCAGATAATCCACCAGTTCACATTCTCTGGGGTTGAGAATACATTTTCTTACCTACAACCTCCAAATGTTCCAATCTATTTTTGTACACTGGCATACTTGTTTCCTAGGTTATTTCTCTTGATCTCCCCTTGTCTCTTCCTTGCGGTGAAATAGTTTTGTGAATATTATTTTGCTTAATCTGAACTGTGTATATTGAGAAAATGGTTCTAGGATAACTTGGAACAGAATTTGTAAAGAGCAGTTGTCAACATATGCAACGCTGTAAACAAAAAATTTTCATTTTTATTCCTGAATTTAAAAAATTAAGTGGAAAAGATACTAAAGTGCATGTTATAGCCTTTAAATTAATAAAGCTAAACCTTTATGTAGGAATGAATCTGTCCCATATAACATTCTCCGTCTGTTGAAATGCCTCTTGTAACAGGCTGCTTTAGAAATGGTTTGGTTCATTTATTTTTGACACTCAGGAGGTGCCTGGTGCCACTGAGGTAAGGAAAGGAAAATCCTTTAAGAAAAATATTTGTGGTTGTGGAACAGGCTGGGCCGTGCAGGACTGACTGTGGGCAAGGCGCTCCAGGAGCTCAGGAAAATGCTTTTCTGGTTGGCCTGTGAAATGTTTCATTTTCTGGGAACTGGTGGGATTCTTAACCCTCAGCTCAAGATACACAGGAGCATTAATGCTCACTCCAAACCAAGCTCCAAAATTCAGTGGCCTTTTGGCAAGTGCTGCTCTGAGTGACTTTTGTGTGGCTCTGCTTTAAGTCAGCTGCAAAAATTTAAGTCAGCTCAGGAGCCTTTGTTCAGTTCTGTGCTCCTGGTCCTCATGTGTTACCAACACTCCCCACTCCAAGGAGCACCAGCCTGCAGGGAATGAGCCCAGTCACACCAGTTCAGACTGGCACCTGTCAGCCCAGGCACTGGGGCCAGCTTTGCAAAGATGTTTAGCAGCTTAAACATGTTCATGGAGTTAATGGGAATTAGGCACCTAACCTACTTAGATGCTGTTATAAATGCTGCTTGGCATGTTTAGGTACCTAAATACCTTAGTAAGTCTTTCCCCTGGCTGCTTGCAGTGAGAGTGTACCAAAAATCAAATACTGGTGACTAAAGCCTAACCTTTGTCCTCTCTAACCAGCTTTGCCTTTCCCTGGGGATTGTTTTCATGTAACACTAAAAATACCAGCCAGCTCACAGGTGGTACCATTTAGGCTCTGCTCATATTTTCTGGTGGCTTGATTATTGCTCATTCTAGATTTTTTCCACAAACAGTGGCTGATTTGGCATGGATTTAATAGGTTGGTGTTTTCGCAACACTCATTTAAGATATTTTATTACAAGATAATAGTATTGAATTCACTTCCTACAAAGATGAAATGAGTTTTGTATAGTTCATTATTAAGTCAATAGAGTTGAAAAAAAAAGGGCATGGGCCAAAGATCTGTTATAAATGGAGCCTCTTGTTTCCCAATATGAAGCTGGGAAGTTGAAATCTGATAACCAATGCTGATTCTGTCCCTGTGGTACAGTATCAGTCAAACCCAAACTAATTAAAACTATCATTTAAAGAGAGTGGATTAAAAAATCTTTATCCCTCCTGCTCCCAGGTATGTTTGGGAGGTTGGTTTGCCCCCTGCAAATTCTGGCCCTGAAGCCACAAGGCCATGTTTGATGTGATGTCCAGGATCTCTATTTACAACTTCAGGATTAGCTGAGGTTAAATATATGCAGGGTTAACTGCTGTCTAAGGATATTTCCTTGCCTGTATCTTGCAGCTCAGGAATTCTCAGCACACCAGCCAGGACAGTGATGTGTTTGGTGTTTACAGTGGCGCTCGAGACTCCAGAGAATTCAGCTCAGCATTTTTCCAAAGCAAACATAAGCTGTGCTCTTCCTTCACCTTAAGAAGGATGTTGATAAATAGAGACATTGAACTGCAGCGACATGATCCTTATTATTCACTGAGGGCTCCAATGAGGGAGGTTGCTGAAATGATCCCTCATCCTGATGAGGAAGAATCCAGTTTCTCCAGACAGTCACTATGGGGAATTTTGGTTTCATTGTTAGGCTTCTTGGCTAAAAGCAAACCATGAAAAATCAGTAGTTTTGCTGCTGTTTTAGATAAGTCACTATTTCACCCTGACCCCCAAAAGCTACACTCTGATCAGAAATGTCTTAATCTCCTCTCAAGTACCTTGCCTGTCAGCTACCCACAGTCAGTATTTCCCTGTGGTCCAATTATTGTTATTATCATCAAGAACTATCCTTGCTTTTGTATGTGAAGAGAACTCATTAAAACGTGATTGAAATGGAAAAAGAAATTAAATTATATTTCTGGTCTGAAACAGAAATATAACAATAACAGCATTTATATGGGAAAGAGAAAGGATCCTAGGAAAGCAAAGCATTGGAGTTCCTGCTGATGTTTTCATTTTCACTCCAAAGGCTGGTAATGCATCCCTGTTCCTTTCCCACCCCACTGTTCCAGAGAGCAGCAGGAGCTTGGGGCTCTCTGGGGACAGGGGAGATCTCAGGCCCTGGCTGAGCTGCACATTTTAATCTCCAGACTGAGCCACTGGGGACCCATCATTAGGGACTGTAATTAGTCATCGTGGGGGTTACATGTTCCAAGCCAAAGACAACTGCTCATCACTGATGGCATGGCATGAGCAGGAGTCAAGAGGCCCAGTAAGAACCTGCCTGGCACATTCAGACCATATTACTCCTCCAATTAAATGCAGAAGTGTTGTAAATAATAAAGATTCAGAGGATCAGGAAATAGGACCTAACTGTCAAAATATGGCTGTCTTGTTACTTGGCTAATTCAAAGATGCAACCAAAAGGAATCATTCTGGTATTAACTGAAAATGTGTAAATGCAGTTAATTACTCTTTTCTCTGCTCATCTTTGGGAATGCAGTCCAGTCTCTTGAGCCTAAATTCTCCATGAATGTGCTTAACCCATTCTGGCTGTAGATGCTGAAGCAGCACAGTCCTGCATGCTCTGCTGTTTCAAATTACCACTTAGAGTCCTGCAGAGAATGATACAAAAGCCAAAAATGAAATCAATAGTAAATGTTCACTAACAGGAAAAGTCCTGCGGCTGGCTGAGGATAATAAGAGTGTTTTACTGCTGTGGTCAGAGGTTGTTGGGTACAAAACCCTGAAGTCTGTTTCAGACCAGGTTTGTTATTGTTGCCTGTCCTGGTGTTTTGGATACACAATTTAACCCACTTACAGGAAACTGGAGGAAAAGGCCTTGGTAGTTTCACCACATTCATAAAAATGCACGTTCTCATTTATAAGAAAACTCAGTAGCTAGCATAACTGAAGTTTTGAACAGCACCAGTGGGTGCTCCCAGGGGGCTGTTCTGGGCCAGGGACACTCACCTGGAGCACGGGGGGAATTAGCAATTCAGCTTCTGATGTTGCTGAGGGAAATTACAGCTCTCCAGGTAAGGAGAAGGATTGAGGTTTTTTTTGTTTTTTTTTTTTTTTTTTACTATAGCCAAAAGGGAAAGGCAAGCCAAGGGCTCTGGGGCTGGAGTGAGGACAGGGGCACCCTGCCAGGGGCATCACCACCTCCCTGAGCTCGGGAGCTGGATCCTAGGGAGTGTTACCAGGGGAGTGCTTCCTTGCTCTTTTAGCTCATTGTAGTGGAAAGCCCTCAATCCAAAAAACCCGTGTGCTCTGCAAAGGCACCAACAAGCTCCAGCTGCAGGCAGGGGGGTGAACCAGCAGAGACGTGCAGAGCAGGCTGTAATTCCTAGCCAAAGCTGCAGCTCAGCCTCCTCCCTCTGTGCCCACTGCATCCAGAAATTGTTCTTGGCTCCATCCATCTACAGCTTTCCTGCCCTACCCAGTTCTGATCATGATCTCTTCCCTGGAGGAGCGCAGTGCTCAGCTGCCTCTCTCTGTCACTACCACATTTCCAAGGGACGGACTGCAGCTCTGACAGCTCCCAAGTGGGTAAATTGAGTTTGCAGTAATCCCAAATACCTGAGATAAGAAGCACAGCTGTGCCGTGGAGGCTGAGGGCTTTAGAAGCAGGGAGGCACAGGGACTCGGATGGATGTACGTGCCTCATGTCATGTGTCTCTGCCAGGGCTGGAGCCTAATTGGATTTCACAAATGTGACTTCTGCGCCTCTTGATCACAAAACCAAATCAAACCTCAAGAAGTTTTGAATAAATCCATACCTGAAAGTTTGCCTAAAAAAAAAAAAAAAAAAAGACTCATTCCAGCTCCTCCTCTGCCTCAGCAAGGGAGCAAAATGAAAATTTCAGAACTATTGCTTTAAAACAAGAAGAGAAGCAAAGCACAGCCAGCAGATCTGAATTCCTGGGTGCACTGAATAAAATCAGTCATGTGATAATGAAGGGATTTTCTAGAACACCTTTTAGGCATACAGTTTCTGCATTAAATCTATGCAGATGTCCCTAGAACATCTGCTTCTATAAAATGGGAGTAACAACCACTTTTTTACAATGCACTGATAGGTACAGATAAAAGCCTGGTAATTGCTAGCAGGGACTACTGCCTAACCAGAGATTTTCTTCAAAGTTAACCTGCCAAGATTTTTAAGACTATTGCACATGATAGCCCTGTGCCGGTTCACACAATTTTGGGGGGTGGAGTACGTGTTAAAATTGTAGATAACTGGGATTCAAACAGATTCCAGCCTCCCTTGAAGGCAGATCAGACGCGGCTGATGCCTGGAGCCGCGGGAGCAGAGGGAGCAGAGCAAATCCACAGATTTGCTGTTAATGTGACCTAAAATCAGTGGAGCTGCTTTAGCACGTGGGTGCCATGGGCTGCTCTGCTTCCCTTCAGGGAGACACCGAAACACCTGCTAAAACCCTGGGTAGCCCCGAAAGAGAGGAGCCATTTATAGGCTCTGCCCGGGAAGATGCACAGCTCTGCAGCAACACCGTCCTGGCTGCTTTTCATCTCCTCCCTCTCTGCCTATGTTTATTCATGAGTCAGGGTGCAGGGAAGATGAAAAGGCTGCTGGCAGACTTCTCCCCGGAGTCTCCACTTGAAATGGTACCACATTTCCAGGGAAGCCTCACTTGTGCTCACAACAAGGCTGATCCTCATGGGAATGCCATCATTCCTCTGCAGCTCTCAAGGCAGGCAAACATCTTTATCATCCAAACACTAAGGCACAAGAAGTCACTAAACCTCACCTGCTTTGGTGAGATCCAGAGCTGGAATGAGATTTTACTGCTCTTGAAAAACACAATATTTTGATGGATTTGCCCGGTGCCAGGCTGTCCCTCTGGTCTTTACAGAGGCACTTGAACAGCTGTAAAACAGCACCTGAAACCCGGGGGACTGCTGGCACACAGGGCTCGAGCAGAGCAAGTTCTGCTACAGAAAACCCAGCTGAGATCTTTCTTTGTAAAAGGGAATAGCAGCTAGTGGAACAGAAAAAAGAAAGCCATGCCTGAATGAAAGGAAAGTGACATTAAGGAGGACTTCTGAGCTCAGAATAGCTCCTGCCATTCTCTGTCACAGCCTCACTCTGTGAGCAGGGATAGCCAGGGACAGGCTGCCAGGGTGCTCAATTCTTGTAGGCAAAGTCCTCTGCCTGGAGCACCTGCAACCTGGAATAAAAATCAGTCTGATTTTTGTAATTTTGAGGGGAAGTGTTTAAAATACTAAAAAGAAATCACATCACCTGTTAACTTATTATAAAACTGGAAAGCCTAAGGGTTTTTTTAGTTGATTTCAAACTCCCATCAGTGCTGTTGGTGCTGCTGCTGTATCACAAAGGGGTCTCTGCTGAAAAGTTTGTTCTCTAAACAAAGCAAAACCACAGCATTTTATGTCTGCAACTGCAGTGTGTGTTAGTTACAGGATCCTCTCCCATGAACTCATGCATGTTTTACTTCTTATTCACATTTACAAGCACACTCAGATGACAGCAAATCCTGTGTTTATAATAAAGCCAGTGTTCTCTTTCCAGAAAAGCCAGTTGTATGGACGACCATGGACCCTCTTCTGACCCTTTTGCCAGAAGTATGACATTGCCACAGATTTCTTTGAATTCAAACCCAGTCTCTATGGCAGGGAGCTGTAGCAGCTGCAAAGTTTCAACAGTGAGAGTGAATTGTTCTAGTAGACATTACTCAAGAGCTACTAATCTTAGCATAATAAAGCCTTTGAATGACTTCCAAAGGACCTCAGTGCAACTCTTAAGTAAATCAGTCTCACCTACTCACAACACAGAGCAATCAAGGTGTTTTCTTGCAGGAGAGCATCTCACAGTCTCCCTGGCCCAGGCTGGACCCGCAGCAGCTGTGTTCATCACCTGCTCCGAGGGGCTGAGGGTGGCTCAGCTCTCAACAGCCACCAGCACCTGT
This sequence comes from Corvus kubaryi, assembly GCF_017639235.1. Classification (NCBI taxonomy): domain Eukaryota; kingdom Metazoa; phylum Chordata; class Aves; order Passeriformes; family Corvidae; genus Corvus; species Corvus kubaryi. The sequence goes on along the minus strand of NW_024581115.1, from coordinate 1,363,120 downwards.
CAGGATCAAACCCCCCAAATCCAGCCGGGATCTAAGCAGTTCGGTTTTCCTATGAGGAACAATTGTGAGAGGGTTTGTGCAGAAATCTGCAGTAACTGAGGTCGATGCTGACGCTGTTACTGAGCAGACACTGCCGAGCAGCCTCTGAGCAGCTCAGTGACAGAGCTTGAGAGACAAGAGAACGTTACTGTGACGTTCAGTGAAATCTAATGTACTGCTGTAAGACTTCTTACTGGAAACAAGTACCTGGCTGCTGTGTATAAGAGGTTTGCAACCTGTCGGTGTCATAACAGACCTTGTTACCTTACAGATATAAGAAATCACACAGTTAACTCTGGCAAATATTCACCTGGCATACAGGTGTTACCCTCTTAAGATCCCCCTACCTGATCCTACAGGAAACGGACAAAGAGAGAGACAACACTGATGAAAACTCAGTGACTTGTCCAAGGTCATGCAGCAAGTGGTGGCAGGGGCCGGAGAGCTGAGGTCACCAGCCTGGTGCTTCTACCCCTGCACTGAACTGTCTCAATAAGTGAAGGCTCCAGATCAAGTGTAAAGGTTTAAATTATAAGAAAATTTTATTCTTCAAAAACAGTAGTAAAATAATGGTTTCCAACTTTTTTATCTCCTGCTCAAAAAATTAAAAATAATAAGACAATATGAGCTTCTCTCAGAAAGGACAGGTTTTCCAGGAAAGAATTTACATAACAGAATAGTAGACAAGTCAGTTAGACAATGATCAAGATAAAGTAATGATGCTGGATGTCTGAGCAAAGTATCAGAGAAATGTTTCGAAAATCTGGTCTAAAAGTCTGCAGCAGATGACGTTTTGTTTCTGTTGCATGGAAGATTCTTGGCCATGGAGGCATTGCCCTGCCCGATGGCTCCAGGACAAAGAGGAAGGAGTTCCCCAAAGAGAAAAACAATCCCCGAGTTGTACAAGCACAAATGCGGAGTATTGTGAGAGGCTGATTGTGCTGAATGGAGCCAGCGGATGGGACTCTGTATCCATGGTACCTGAGGAGGTGACTCATGGCACCGCTATAAATACGAACTTGCCTGCAAGGAGCACACTTGAGTAAAATCTGCATTTGTACTGCGTTTGCACAACAAACTTGAGACTCCACTTCTCCCGGCGTTACCAGTGCATCCCTCAGGATGAGATACTGGTGTGGAACAGGAGAGACCCCACAGTCCCCCTGCTCTGCCTCCCCTTGTCCCAGGTGGTGGCACTCAGGGACATCGCACCCCGGCAGCGGCAGCACATCCCGGGCTGAAGGAGGGATCATGCCATGCCATGAGGGCACCAAAGCAGGGAGGGAACATGGCTGGGTACAACTGCAAGAGCTCAGCTTACAGTAATTCAAAATGTTTGATTCACTCAGGAACAAGCCACTGACACGGGCAGTGCCATCGGCTATTAAGAACAGAGTGATGGCACAGGAGGAAAAGGTGGCTGCAAATGGGATAGCTATTAAACAGCTACACGCCACCTCATTTGGATCTCTCCTGGGAAGGAAGAACACGGCACTAGACCATCTGAAAGTTCCTAGAAGGAATCGCAGCCCTCGTAAAGACATCAGGCAGAGCTCTGCTGGCAGCCTGGAATTCGCATCAGCAAATAGTTTTGGATGTTTGCGCTTGTGGAGACTGCAACTTGCCTGCCTAGTCAAAAAGGGGGAAAGGGAAAAAGGAAAAAAGGCAGCCTCTCCAAACTGAGAGAAGTGCCATTTGCTTCGGAGCTGGGGAGCCCCGTGCCCCCAGCGCGAATGCAAAGCCGTCCGTGGTTTTCAGACCACGCTGCTCCCCCGGCCACGGAAACGAGGGTGGAGTCGCCCTCCCGCTCCTCCTCCGGCTGAGTGGTGATGGATGTGAGTGAATCAGAGGGGAAAGGGAGCTGCCTTCACGGCTGCTCTGCAGTCAGAGGTCTTTAAGAGATAGAAATAGAACTTTTAAAAAATATTTTACCGAATTCTTAATGATTTTTAGGAGGTACAAATAACTCTCTCATTACAAGAACCTTCTTCTCTCCACATGTTTAAATATCCCCTGGCTCAAGGAAGGTGGGAAAAAGTAAGAAAGCTGATTCGGTTCAACAATTTGAAAAACACTTTGAAAAAAATGATAGACAAGCACTCCCTCTCCATTCAGGGTCACAAACCAGATTAACTCTCTGCTCTTGATGCCTTGAGAACTCCGGTAGTTTTTCACAGGTGTTATTGTATGGCTTGAGATTCTGATATAATGGAAAGATAATCAAATTGGAATCCCATTAATATGTACCTTTTGTAAGATTAGCAATTTCACAGTCTATTAATTTTTTCCTAGCTGAGTTTAAATGTGTAACAGCACTTGATTTAACAGAGCTGCATGGGCAGACAGTATTCCAACATTGTGAACATCTGTTCTGAGTTACCAAAATTCCAGCTGAAAACCAAATATTTTCCCTATAAATCAACCCAAACATTATCCTGAGTGTTGTAATAGATGCAAAATGATTCTGGCTCCCTCTGCCCTGTGGTTTGGCTCTTTCCTTAAACTTGATGTGGATATATTTATTTAAACACTTCAAGAAATACACATCTGAAATGGTTATTTAAGCTTCCTTGGAGTCTGTCTGATGTTGGTTCAACATTTATGGTCAGTTGACAGACTGCCTCATTAACTACAGATTCTATTAATTAGTGTAAGCTCTGGTTACAGCTTTGCAGATGAACCTGTTCTGGAGCAGCACTTAAAGTCCCACTCAAGTGTTCTGAACACTTCAGCCCAACAGCACAGAACTGATGACCCCAAGTTTGTGAGGGGGCAGAGTTTATTTTGGTGTTTATATTCATTCTGTTCTGGCCTGTTTCAGTGGGCTCTTTGCCCCCATTGTTACTGCTGCTGGTCATCTTTCATGAGTTAAATGAATCAGAAGAGGTATTGATTTATCTGGCATAAAGAAATGAGATTTGTTTACTAAACATGAAATTTGGAAAGAGGCTTTGCAAGACGGTTCCCAGTTAATGGTCTGAGTATGTGAATAAAAATGTTTACTTAGGCAGAAGCAGCAATTCCCTACTTTGAGGTGTTTAATTGCATTAAGCTTCTTATGAACGACTGGGATTCAAGATTTTTTTTTTTTTTAGTTTATATGTAACAGCTCAGACAGACAAGGAGAGAACTGAATTGTGGTATCATAAATAACTACAAACTCCTGTATAGAGAAAAATCCTTTTGGTTCATCTGTCCTTGCACAAAATACCCTTTGGGGGCAGAAAGAAGGTTGCGCTTTGAGGATGACATTTTCGAGTTGTTAATCATTTTCTGTCTTAAATTGTTGGAGAAAAACAGTGTGTGTGGACTAAATATAACCCTGCCTTTAGTGCTGGTTGGGAAATGGGAGTCCCAGGCCAGTTCTCTCTCACAAACAATGGGAACACGTGGGCCAAATGGAGACAGGAGGATGGCAAAGGGAGCACTGTAGGACCCAGGAGTCTGTGTCAGTCAGTGGAAACCACACAGGGGGTTCAGCCATGAGAACCTGCACTATTCCCCTGCAGAGCTGCCAAAGTTATTATGAAGTTGAGGGCCACGTTTTCCAAAGGCAATTTGTTAATTAAGGCATAACAGTAAAAATACCAGAGAGCTGCAGATATGTAAACCTGCATAAAAATGTGCATTTTGTTCAACCTTTCTATTTTTAAAGAGATCAGAACCCATTCTATATGCAGTAGGCTACATCCTTCTATGGCATTATACATTAGCTTTATATATTGTTAATTAGACCTAATTTAGGCCTTGAAAAATCTCATTAAAATTCTGATTAGTGCTGTTGGCAAGCAGCCATCTAAAAAATCTCTATTTCTTTCTTTGATAAGTTTGAAGCCACTATAACAAACAGTAAAAATAAGATCACAGCCTTCTTTCTCATGCCAATCAACATAATGTGTTCTCCAGGTCAAAGTCATTTAAGAAAAAATACAGGAGAAGGACATCTTTATTTCCCTGCATGGATGCTGTCAGGTGGCTATAGAAAATTATATGTTTATGCCCTTTGGCAGTTAAAAAAAAAACAAAGAAAAAACCCCAAACCCAAGAAACTTGTTATGAAAATGCCAGTTGTAAGCCTTCAAAACCAATTTATTCTGCAAGCCAATTAAATAAGGGTTTTTTTTAAAGGTTTTAAAAATTAATGGGAATAAAAATATTACAAAGTTGGTTTAATATTAAACCAGTTCTGTCTGGTGTTTTCTGCATAACTTTCTGCCTGATGCTTTCCATACAGCTTGTAGTCTAAATGCCTGGCCAGGAAAACATACAGACAAGAATATCTTTAGTCCAAATACAGTCAATTATGCACCCACATTGCTGCAGATCAGAGAAGATAACTTTAAAAGAAATCATGGCATTAAAAAAAAAAAGTCAAAGGCAGAATAAAGCAACAAACAATAGCAGGGCTGCTCTGCTTCCTTGTGCCTGTGTATGTTGAGGGGTTGTTATGATACAGCTGCCAGCTATCATTGTATTCATCTCAATTAACTTCAACATTTCGCTTTAATGCAGAAAAACTTTACAAAGCTGAGCGCTGCTTGAAATGGCAAACATGAGGTGTCTCTTTCAGTGTACCTTGTCTCTGTGCACATCTGTCCTCGCAGGAGACACAAGCAATGAGCCTGGGCTTGCAGAGGAGCCACCAGGACTCTGCAGAGCTGCTGACTCCAGCAGAGGAGAGGCAGGAGGGCTCTGATCTGTCCCTGTCCCTCGGAGCACAGTCCCCAGTGTGCAGCTACTCTGTCTTGCGTTACCCTGGACACTGGTAAGACAAAGCATATATGATTATGGGAAATCACCTCCTTTTCCTTCTCATAAACACCCAGCCATGCCACTGAAACTCTGCTTTGGGATGCTCTCTATAAATAAAGCTGATTCTGGGTTGGAATATACATTTTTTAAAAATCCATAATGCGAATAAGAGAGGTGGTAATTTAGCAGAATGCCCTGGCTGGGGGTACCTGGGGTACCCAGGAAGGGCACTGTGGGCTGGCAGCACTGTCAGGAATCTGCTCAGGTACTGCATGAAACTGAGAGTGCATTAAAAAAGAGGGGGGAAAGAACCCCCCCCAGTCTCATCAACAAGATTTAATGAATCTAAACCTGCAGGACAAACTGCATACAGCTAGTAATGTGGATTTCTGCATTACTTGCTGCTGCTAAAATAATTCTTTTATAAGGAGACATAGCATGACTTTAATGCCTTTATGTTTAGAACCCTGATTTTTGTCTGTAGGAATTTTCCCAGTCTCCCACAGAAGGTCAGGCTTTCCTACCAAAGATAAGAAAGGTTTATCACATTTCTGGGTCCTTAATAATTTAAACCCATGGGATTAAAAACTGATCTGTGTTTCTGCATTTTGGTTTTTTAAGTAGGAAACCTGGGAGCAAGGTGGATGTCACAGAACTGATCACAGAAAGAAATCCCAAGCTTAGGGCAGCCTAGCAAGCCTGAAGCCCAGGGCAGCAGTCACTTCAGTGACTTTGAGAGAGCTCGTTGGAGAGCACGGGGTTTGCAGTATCGAGCTGTACAGATCCCGAGCTGATAAGCCTATGCATGCAGAATTCTTCAGGCTAAATTCTGCCTGACCTTCCCCAGCACCGTGCCTCCAGCAAGCTCTCTGAAAGCAGCCATTTGAAGTCAGAGAAATCTAGGTCATTGACTTCAATAGAAACTCTGATTAAGGAGGGGATGATGCTCAGCTCCTGCACCTTTCACTCTTCCCTTCTGCTGCAGCTCTCGCCGGGGATGGGCTGTTTTATTCTGTGCTCGTGGGTGCTCTTCTGTCTCCAGTAAAACCAATGCCAAATTCCAAAATCAAACAGCCTGAGCATGTAAGAACAGCTATTTCTAAACTGTCTTTTTGCAGCATGCAAGCCAAGAGTGAAAAAGGAAGAGGAATGGAGTACAGAGGAATAAATGGAAGGATCAAGTTGTTTTTCCCATTGGCACCAGCTGGGAGTTGTCCTTATTTAGGGGAAGGTCTGACTGCAAAACGGGCCAGCTACTCCCTTATCTCTCGTCTCAATCCAGTTCTGTCATCTGGCTGCTTACACCTACTGGGTTTAAATAATTTGCCAAGGCACCAAAGGCACAAGGTGCCTGGAAATGGCCTTGAGAGTCTGGTTAATGCTCTACAAGGGGAAGGTTGCTTTAAAAAGCAGAGCAGAGTATTTGTTCCAAAACTGTAGTCATCAGTGAGAGCCACACTTACTGAGTTCAAATCAGGTCAGCTGCCCAGGCAAGAACATGTATTTGATCTACCATGTCATGGTAAAGGCTGCCTGTAAACTTTGGCAGAGAAAATTATTAATCTTTCAACTCACAGCATATAAGCAATGACTAGTAATACCTATTTTTCTGCGAACTGGAATGCCTTTTGGAACCACCCCAGATTACTTAAGAGAAGTTCCTCTGCCATCACCCAAAAGCAGTTCCAAACCTGTCTCTCCCACATTCAATTAAACTTAAAAAAAAAAGAAAAAAAAAAAAGAAAAAAAAAAGGCAGGGGCAGCTCATGGTTCATTCAACATGCATTCTTAGTCTTGTGAGGAGCCACAGCAGCTCACTCGGCTGCACCCCACGGGGACAATAAACATCCATTTTTCAGTAATTCAGTGCTGTGGGTAGTGGCTTTCACTTGGAAAGCCAAGCGAGGGCTCTGGCCAGAACCTCTGTGGAGGCAAGGGAAGTGGGGGGCAGGCATTGCTCCTTGGTGTCTCTCGATCTTCTCTTCAAAAGCTGCTGCTTTTCAGCTCAGTTGGGTGTGGGTGTCTGAGCGTTCTCACGCAGATTTTCATGGCCCTCCATGTTCTGCGTCACATAGCTGGAAATGCACTGCCCTGCAAGGTCAGCCTGAGAACTTTGCACTGCTTTGGGACGAATCAGAACTAAAACAAAGGCTGAATCATGAGCCTCTTCAAATTCTCTCCTCTGCTTATTTGTTTTGTTGTTTTGTTTTGTTGGTTTTTTGGGGGTTTTTTTGTGCATCTCACTCAATCCTTTCATCCATTGTGTTGGCTCCCAAAGGGCTGAGGTGGAGATCCACTCAGTGGATGAACCAGTGGGTATTTAAGGTACTGTAAACCATTTGCTTTTTCAGTCTGTCCTGTGCCTTGACCCGAACACTTGTTCTGCATTATTTATCCTCTCCATCTTGCAGCTTGTTCTCTGCCCGCCTACTTTTGCAACTCTTTTTTCCAGACAGAACATATTTAACAGTGGAATGAAGTGACAGTACCATTTCAGCTGTGACCATACAGATACCTGACTAGAATCTTTGCTCAGGTTTGAGAGATTTCTCACACTGCACATACAGTACTGGCTCCCATTTAACCCTGAGAAAGAAAAGCCTGAATTCTTCAGACCAGTCTATATTTAAATACACACAGAGTTCTAGATCACAAGCTGGCTGTACAATACCTGTCTCCCAGCACGGGAGTGGGTGTCTCTCCATCTATCAGTAACCATATTTCTGCTAAGCCATGATTACTGCATCGTCTTCCTGCCCCACTTCTATCCATGTTTATGGAGAAAATACAAGTAGGTCCCTTGGAACATACTAGTCAGTTGGACCCCTTAAAAAACCACTTTCACTCCAGCTTTCTGAATGAGGGAAAAAACCTGCAGTCATGTTTCCATGAGATATTTCAGAACAGAATTCCCAATTTGCATTACAGGCTATGCCAAGGCAATGGGTAGGAGAACGGGAACTGCTGCAAAACAGTGGAGAAAATGCATCTCATGAACCGTGCTGGAGGTTTTTACCTAAAACCTGCAGTCCCTCCTTTTTAAACGCATTTAAAATAACTTGGAGCGGGCGGGGGGGGGAGCTTTATTGAGTTTTCAGCGAAGAGGCACGAACAGATTCAGACCTAAGGGCAGGACCGAGTGCAGGCCGGGCCGAGGGTTACCCAAACGCGTAACCCGCAGTCCCCGTGGTGAGAGGTCACGACCCGAGCCAGGTCTCTGACTCGCAGCGCTCTGTGCGCAGCCCCAGCGGGAGCGGCTCCGGGCGGCAGTGGCCGCCGGAGCTCCCGAGGGGCCGGGGGAGCTCCTGCCCCAGCGAGGGCACGTCCCGCACGGGGGCCGGGACCAGACACGGGGACATGGGACAGGGCGGCGGGCGGGAGATGGGGGGGCGGTGAGGGGATCGGTGCCGGAGCCGCCGCTCGCCTCGGCGGCGGGAACACATCACACGGCAGGACAACAGCCCACGACAGGGCAACCCCCCCAGCCTGGACACCCCCCTTCTCCGGCAGGACACCCCTGACACCCCCATCCCTCCGCGGGACCCCTGCCAGCAGGACACCCCCCCTTTCAGCAGGACGGCCCTTTTCCCACCAGGACGGCCCCGCTTCGCTGTGGCGAGGGCGGCGCTGGCGGCGCTGAGGAGGCTGTGCACGCGCCCACCCGCGGGCCTCGCCATTGGCCCAAAGTAGGTCACGGTCCGCGCGCGCGCGCTCACGTGACCGCCCCGCGCGCGCTGCCCCCCGCGCCGCGTGACCGGCGGGCGGGGCCCGGGGGCACCGTGAGGGGGCCGGGGTGGGGGGGGGGGGGGGGGTTCGTGTCCGTGTCCGTGTCCGTGTCCCTCTCCCTCTCCCTGTCCCTCTCCCTCTCCCTCTCCCTCTCCGTATCCTCCCCTCACGGACCCGCCGGTGCCTCCTCCGCCGAGCCTCCGGCACCGCGGCCAGCGCTCTGCAGGTGTCGGGGTGCCCGGTCCCCCCGGTGGCCGCCCCGCGGTGCTCGGGACCCGCTGCGGTCCAGACCGGCCCCTGCCTGTGGGGCTCCGGCTGAGCATCCCCCGATCACGGCAGCCATCGGTGTCCGTGGGTGCTCGAGGACCCCTGAGCCAACACCTGCCCAGGTGGGATGGCCCTGGGCAGTGGTCACCATGTCCTCAGTGCACCTTGGTAAAAGGACCCCTGAACAGTATAAAGATTTTTCGACTTTAAAATCGCCTTGCAAATTGTCTTTGCTAAAGAAAATAATCACACTAAAAAAAAAAATATCTTAGTAGTCTATTAACCACTGGGTACTTGGTTTGAAAAGAATCGGACTTCTAGGCCACATAACTGATCCCAGTGATGGAAACAACCATTAGCAGAAATATAAACATGGGTTGAGTTTTTTTTTTTTTTTAATAAGGCACCCATCAAGGTATTTTCAATACAAAAACTAAGCAGCTGCATAGTCCTTCATAAGCCATAAAATAAACATTTTATCGGTGAATGCTAAGCTAAGAACACATGCCAAAAATTGTATTGCAATTGGAAAATGGAGAAACTCAGGTAGTGTATCATTAGCTCTGTTTTGTCTTGGTTGGCTTTACCTGGAGTGCACCGTGTGGGGTCAGCCAGTGGTCAAAACAGCACGAAGAAATTGGGGGCCACCTTTGGAAAAATGTAGCAAGTAAAAATCAGTAATTTGTAGGTACAGACAACAACAGGATATCCTGACAGCCTCGAATTTAGGCTATTTGGGATTAAACCTGCCTGTGTAGCATGCCTGGAGTTAAATTACTGCTCCTGTTGTGTGAGACCGAAAACAACAGCTCCAGCACCCTGCTTAGGTACTCTGCTCAGCTTTGCTGGCTGGTCTGTAAATTGGGAAGAGTTATTTTGGCTTTCTCATCTAGGAAATTCCCATGTCCTGCGTGTTGGGAATGCAGGGTCTGTAACTACACACAGAGAGGCTTCCTTTTGTTCCACACTTGCACTGACCTACCCATAATTTACTTCATTCAGTGCTAAGCAGTGAAGCAGTGCAGGTTTCCTGTCCTTCTGTGGTGTTGAAAATGCTGTTTCTTTCTGTCGAGTTGGGTCAATAATGGTAAAAACACAAGTAGTTGTGCTTAAGTTGATATTCCACCCAAAACTAATCTTGTTACTGGTGTTTCCCAGTGCCCCCATTACTTTTACATCTTCTGTTCTATCTACTCTTCTTTGCTGCTTATTATATTTCCTAAATATATCTATTTTTCTTTATTCAGCATAGAAGAAACATTCTGTACCACATCTGCATATGGATTGGCAATCACCCTAATCTTTGTGTCACTCATCTGTATCTCTGTAATTAAAGGTTTCCACTAACCAGCAATTTGGCCGTCTGAGGCAACGTTGGTACGTGTACAGTCATTTAATAATCCACGGCTTTTTTCCTTGCTTAGGTGACACTTAAAAACTCCTGTGCTGTTGCTATCACACCCCTGCTCCAGTCGTGAACCGTGTGGCATCTATGGCATCCCAAGGTTCTCCCAAGCCCTGCTCAGCCATGCCCTGAGTATGTTCCTGTCACTTGTCTCTGGTTTTGCAGGGCCTGATGGTCACAATCCCCAGTCTTTGTGTTTTAGGTTGTGCCAGTGCAGTTTTATTGATTTGAATGTACTTTGGACATTCATCAGTTGCTTGCTTCAGGCAGATAATTTAACAAGACACTGGTCAGTGCTCCTAATAATAGATCATAGAATTATAGAATATCTTGAGTTGGAAGAGACCACAAGGATCACTGAGTCCAACCCCTGGCTCTGCACAGACACCCCAACAATCCTACCCTGTGCCTGAGAGCGGTGTCCAAACGTTCCTGGAGCTCTGACAGCCTTGGGGCCGTGCCCATTCCCTGGGCAGCCTGTTCAGTGCCCCACCACCCCCTGGGGAAGAACGTTTTCCTGATATCCAACCTAACCCTCCCCTGACACAGCTCCAGCTGTTCCTGGTCCTGTTCCTGGTCACACACGTAATAGATACAGTAGATACATAAAGGGAGAACATGACTGTTCCTCAGGCAGCTTTTAATTCTAAATATTGGGCAGTTTGTGCACATAATTTATCTTTATTTGCGTCGAGTAAATATTTATAATTATTTATATCTGTTGATGGTTAAAAGCTGACTTTTGAAGAAAGAGTCACAAATAAACACAGATGGTAAAGCTTTGTAAAATGCGATCCAAAAGAAAATCCAGATGAGAAGAAGGGAGGTACAGGTGCCCACAGACACCTGAAGGGTGAAGTTACTCCTGGAAGAATGCATTTCTTGCACAGCCTGCATGGGCTGAAGGCCTGAGCAGGTGGAAAGTCAACTGTGCTTGAACAAGGATCTCAGTGTGAGTGGGGAAGAAAGTCTCATAGAAGCAAAAACGGGGCCTGGGAGTCTTAGTGGATGACAAGTTGACCATGAGCTGGCACTGTGCCCTGGGAGCCAGGAGGGCAGTGGGATCCTGGGCTGCATTGGGAAGAGAGTGACCCTAACCCTCTACTCGACCCTGATGAGGCACATCTGGAGTGCTGTGTCCCATTCTGGCCTGCTCAGGACAAGAGAGACAAGGAGCTGCTGGAGAGGGTCCAGCAGAGACCACAAAGATGATTTGGGGTCTGGAGTATCTCTTACGAGGAGAGTCTGAAGAGAGCTGGGCCTGTTTGGTCTGGGGAAGACTGAGAGGGGATCTCATCAATGCATATAAATATCTCCAAGGCGGGTTCCAGGAGGATGGGTCCAGACTCTTTTTGGTGGTGCCCAAGTGACAGGAAAAAGAATAATGGCCATAAACTAAAACACAAGAAGTTCCACCTCAATGTGAAGAAAAACTTGTTTCCGTGGAGGGTGGCAGAGCCCTGGAACAGCTGCCCAGGGAGGCTGTGGAGTCTCCCTCTCTGGAGACGTTCCAAACCCACCTGGACACGTTCCTGTGCCACCTGCTCCGGGTGACCCTGCCTGGGCAGGGGAGTTGGACTGGGTGATCTCCAGAGGTCCTTTCCAGCCCGAAGGATTCTGTGAGATGGTGAGAACGAACCCCACTCGCGGTGGTGACAGCGCTGTCACCGTGGGGTGACACCCGGCAGAGAGGCAGAGGGAGCTCCGTGGGAAACGCTCGCGTACCCTACAGCCTGTTCCCTTAGACACGGGTGGGACCCCCCGCAGGCGGGACCCCTCACACCGCGGCAGCGCCGGGTCCCGCTGCCCCGAGGGAACCGCCACACTCGAACGCCCCGAGCGGGGTCAAACATTCAGGCTCATTAACATCTCCTTAACACATTCCTCCCGGTTACCGGGGAGACGCTCCGGCCCCGCGGGGGGGCTCGGGGGGTTGTCCCGGGGTTCCCCCCCGTACCGGCCGCGCGCGTGCCGGGGCGGGGCGCACGGGGGGGCGTGGCCGCTCCCGGGGAGGGGTGTGGCCGTCGC
>NW_024581115.1:1288499-1350503 GCF_017639235.1 Corvus kubaryi | reverse complement strand
TCCCGCGGCCCCAGCGCCCCTCGCCACCGGCGCTTGGCCCGGCCCTGCGCCCGGCTCACCCGCGCCGCGACAGCGGCCACAGCAAGGGAGAAGGAACCGCTCGCCGCGCAGCTGCCCCCCCGGGCCCCCTCCCTGCCGCCGCTGGCAGCCCCCACCGACCATGGCGCGACCGCTCCCGCTGAACCCCCCGTTCCTGCCGCCCACCTACGGCGTGCTGAAGTCCCTGCTGGAAAACCCGCTCAAGCTGCCGCTCGCTCACGAAGACGGTGAGGCTTCCCCGGGACCCCTCGCAGCGTGCCCCGGTCCCGCCGTCACTTGGGGTCCGCGGCATCGCTTTCCCCTTTTCCCTTACCTCCGCCGCCCCCCCTCCCACTCCCCCGGGTTCTCCCCCGGCGATGGAGCCCCGGGACGGCTCGCTCGGCGCGCTCTGCGGGGAGCGGCGGCCGCCCCGGCCCGATGTAACGGGACGCGCTCGGTGTTCCCATCGCCGGTCCTGGGGAATGGACGCCAAGGGCGCTTCGTGCCCCGGGTAAAGGGGGCCGGGATCCTCATCCCCATCCCAGCCCCACAACAAACCGCGTCCCCCGGTTCAATGGGAGGAAGTTGCGGTTTCCCCGGGAAGCGGCGGGAGCCCGGGAATACGCGCACCGGCTATGGCGAATGGATCCAGCGCGCACGAAAAGCAGAAACCAAGGGAAGGTCGGGCAGTTCCTGTCTCCTCGTTTTTCCGAGTTCCACTGCCAAGCGACTCGCAGGATTTCACCGGGGCTGTTGTATGAGGTTAAAAATAAAATGCTGCAAAGGCTTGGTAGCTGACAGGAAGCTTTATGAGTTCAGATTCTTGCAGATCTTGCAGAGAAATCAGGCGTTTCCCTTATAAAACGTGCACTGAAATCACTGGAGGCTGTAGAAATGAGGAAGCCTCAGTTTAACTTTTTCTTTGCGTCTACATTTGAATATTTTGTTGCTTCTTGTGCACATCAAAGCTGTATGCTGTCAGTTACTAACTGTGTGTTAGTAACGTTTAGAAGTGTGGAATTTGAGGACTACTTTGCTTGTGCAAGGTCTAGCAGGATTGGGACCTTAATTTAGAAGAATTACAGGTTAACAGATCCCAGGGATTTTAGGCTAAGACTGTTCCTTTTCAACAGAATATTTGAATAGCTTTCAGTTTGCTGGAATACTTGAATGTTCACTTTTAAGTCTGTTGATTACTTATTGAAGCTGACATTCAAAGCTGTGCATGGAGTGGAATTGTTAACTCAAAACAGAGGGCAGTCTCAAAAATGTGGTTGGATCCAGCAAAGGTGCTCAGTGACATGACCCCTCGATTCTCTTCCAAGTAGAGTGAGTCAAAGGAGTTACTTTTTGAAGGGAATATTCCTTTCTTACCTGAGAGTACAGCAGAAATACTGGAAATAGTAGTAGCTAGTGTTTTAATTACTGAGCTCTTACGTGTTTGTTATGTGTTTTTGTTTAAGCATTCGGTAAAGAAAAAGACAAAGAGAAGAAGTTAGATGATGACAGCACCAGTACCACAGTCCCTCAGTCAGCTTTCTTGGGTCCAACATTATGGGACAAGACACTGCCATACGATGGAGACACTTTCCAGTTGGAATACATGGACCTGGAAGAATTCCTCTCAGAAAATGGCATTCCACCCAGCCCAAACCAGCATGAGCCTAGCCCACACCAGTCAGGTCTCCAGCAAGCTACCTCAGCATCACCTTCTGTCATGGACCTCAGCAGCAGGGCTTCTACTTCAGTCCATCCAGGCATGGTGTCGCAGAACTGCATGCAGAGCCCAGTCAGACCAGGTAAATCACCCCTTAGAACTTCCCTCTGGAATTTGGCATGAGCCCCTCCTCCCCACTGTAAATCACTGCTTCTCCCTGTGCAGCTGACAGGCAGTTTAGAGCCCAGAGGATTGCTGTCACTCACACTCCAGCAAATAAAAACAGTAGCTCCAGTTATAGCTAACCTGCTCCACCAGGATTTTGGTTTAAATTATCTAAGGAAAGCTCTGGGAATTCCAAGGAAACTTGGCTATCTTAGTTAGTAATCTTAGCTGTTAGCAAGTAAAAAGACCACAGACAGAATGGCATAGATGCCACAGTGTTAAATGAGAAGGGAAAAGGACTGTGAAAGAGAATATTCCTTCAGCCAATATTTGATGTGAGAACACAGGAGTGGGCAGTTACTCTGGAGTTAAAGGTTAATGCTTCTTACTTGAAATTTTGGCCATAATCTTACTCTCTACTGAGCTAAAATTTGCCACGGGATCTGAGTTTTGGAACGACATTATAATCGTGTTTAAATTGGCATAAACTGAGCGTAACTCTGACCTGAGTTTATAACTTGCATCTGCAGTCACCTTAAGCTTAAGAAAACACCATGGAGTCCAAGGCCTGGTTGTAATGTGCAATTCCAGCCCGTCTGATGTCTATGGAAGTCTTCTATTAGTTTATTAGCACTTGAGATCATCCCTTTAGAGACACCAGTCCGAATCCAGAGTAACTGCTCTGGCTTGACACCAGCATGGCTGAGATCATGGGCAGTGGAAAAGCGTCAACATTGAAGTTTGGGAAACGTGGAGCTTTGCCTTTTTCCTTAAAAAAAAAAAAAAATACAGAGAGTGACTTATTTATTGTGCTCTTCTGCTCACATGAGGTGTGCTAGAGCAAAGTGTGCTCTTGGCAGCAGGAAACCACTCCTCTCCCTTCTGCTTGATCATTTGCCATGCTCAGCGTGTGAAGTCATTGTCAGAATCATCTGATAAGGAGGCAAAATAAATAAATAGAGGGGCAAAAGTTGTGGAGCAGGATGAAATAGAAATGTCTTACAAGTCTGCAACATTCCTGTCTCGTTAAAAAGAAATAAAACATCCCCCAAAGCTCCTCAAACCCACCAACAGACTCCTTGGCCCCCCCATCAAAAGTGTGTGTTTAGTCATGGATTTCGTTTACTTAATTTTACTTTGTGTGGATTTGACTTTGCTTTGTGTTTCAGTTTCAAGGCTTTTCATGGTTAACTGATAACTTATAAGGGTGTCCAAAGTTAAAATATATTTGGAGTAGGCAAGAGCAGAACATGACCCCTTGCTTTTTCTGAGCCAGCTTTAAAAATAGTGCATATGTGCTACACCGTTTTCTGTCACCTGTGCACACATAAAATTAAAAGCAGATAATCTGTCCGCAGTCTCTTTTTTTTCAGAGGAGCCTGGTAGTGAGCCAGGCTTTTAATGATCACCTGTCAGAATTTATTTGTAATCAGCTGTCTGTTTGACTTTTCAACTCATCGATTTTTTTTTCAGTTTTTCCTGAGCCCTTTGCAGCTCAGGGTTACAAACTTATCTCAGTGTGCACTTTTTTACTGTTGTAAAGGATGTTATGTCTCTTGAGGTAGGATAAAACATCTAAATTTGCAGGTATTTTTCCCAACACCATCTTGCCTTAACAAGAACAGAATTTTTTTGTTTAATGTGTTTTTTTGGTTTTTTTTTTAAAAGGGAGCTCATTTCACTACTTAAATAATATATTCTTGTCCCCCATTACAGATAGGAACTGTGACTTAATTAACAGTAGTCTGGTTTATCATCAGGTCGTTGAAATTTTTACATGCTGTCATGTGAAAATATTTCTTTGACAGTCAGTACTGAAGAGAAGACCATCTCACAGTTTAGTGTTTGAGCAAGTTTGAGAATATAACAGTATATATTTTTTCTAAAATTTAGTAAAAGTAAAAATGAGCATTTAAGAGTTGTCATAGAAGTGCCAAGGCAAATGTGCTGCTTTGAAAAAGGGAGGTAAATGTTAAAGTCATTGTAGTGGAGCCTGTTGGTTAATATAGCTTAAGACATTTAAAATAGATTTTTTTATTGTCACATAAAGAAAGGTTTTTTAATTGGTGTGAGCTATCATTCCAGTATGCATAGTATTGTGATTTGTGTTACTGTAATAAAGCAAAGAACAAGTAGTAGGAAGTCTACAATTTCAATACAAATTAATGTGATCTTACTACTTTCAGGAAAATTGAATGTTTTAGGTGATAGTCATTCTAAAAATATTTCATTGGTGTGTTTTCTGAATTTTGCCTTGCAATGGGAGCCTGTTTGAGCGCATGGGGCTGGAGGAAGGGTCCAGTCCTGTGCTGCTGCTGTTCGTCTTTAAATGGCTGTGCAAGTTTGGCACCAGGGCTCACGTGCAGGTGGTCACAACTCCCACCCTGGCTGTGCCCTGTCCGGGGTGGGGGACATTCCCCCTGCACATGGAGCCCCAGCTGTGACTCTGTGACTTAGGGATGTGGTGCCCCACACCCCTCAGCCCCGGGGATGGTCCGTGGGAGAGCAGCATGAGGAGATTTAATTTTGTGCATGTGTTCCAGCACAAGCCTTATCTGTCCGTGGGAGTGAGTGGTGTTGCCCAAACGTGTTTTGTGCCATGTCTGGAAGAGATCAGGAGATCTGCACTGGCATTCCCTGAGTGTCATCAGGCTCAGCAAAGCTGTGCTGACCCTGACTGTGAACGTGACATTACCAAAATCCTCACTGATTTTCCTTCCCCCTGCTAAAAACATAATGGCAACAAAAAGGATCTGTATGAATATAACTTAATTCTGTATTTCCAGCTCAGATTGTCTGGTCAATGAAAAGATGTTCAGGCTCACCAGTTTATCATCTGCAAAGAACAAAGCAAGCACCTACTTCTCATATATTTCTGTTCAGGGAATGTAGTTACAGGAATTTCTGGTTTTGTTTTGATGAGGGACACAGGGTAATGACTTGCAAGAGTGAAACCATGTATTTATCTTTCACAGTGCTGGTTTTGTTAATAAAAAATAGTATTTTGATTTATTTTAGCATTGCAGACCAACATTCATTGTCATGTGTAGATGCATTTAAAACTTCTGTTTTGTCTTTGTATTGGATGCCGGTAGGTTGGTTGAAATCTGTGGTCTCCTCAGAAAAAGGTTATCAGATTTTTTTGAAGCTTTTAAAGTAACCCATTACTGCAAACACACTTTTGTGGTTCTTCATCTATTGCACACCTCATGTAATCTTTTGGTGGAATGTCAATCTCCATTTAAATGCAGAGTCCTTAAGGAAATCTGGAGTAATTTTTAGCTGTTTGTATGTAAATGGAGGGTACATGCTTTGTAGGTAACTAGTTGGTTGTTGCTTTTTACCTGGCTCTTTTCCCTGTGTATCCCTGATGGAGGTGATTTGGGCAGGGTACTGTAAAGGGTTTGAAAGGTGTGAATTAGAGAATCATCAGCTAGACCTGATGGAGAATCCAAACTAGAAGGTTTTTGGGATTTTGTGGTTTAGATCGGAATTTTCCGTTTCCCACCAAAGCCTTGGATGTGGAGCTGTGTCACAGGGATGCTTCTGGCACAGTGATAACCAGGTGTTGTTTCTGCCTTGCTTCAAAGGAGGACAGGGCTGTTGGGGGCTCTGAGAGAACTCCCTCCTTCTTTGTGTTCTCTGGTGGTGGTTTTCTGTCTGTTGCCTGCATGGCTGGGTGCCTTAGACTACTTGCCAAAGTTTATTTAAGGAAAGAAGAAAAAAGAAAAACAAGCTTTGTAATCCACTGCAGAAATATACCTGTGTGCAATATCTGCAAGTCTTCCCTAAAAAAAGTAAAATTAGAGGCACATTAATCAAAAAACTGAGAATTATTTCCATGTGAAGCACACTTACACCTCCCACCCCCCCCCAAAGAACACAAAGATTTTTATGAAATGCTGTGGTTTATTTGATTAGTCCAGATATTCCATCTAGAGTGCAGTATCCATTACCTCTGGCTTCTTACACAGGCACTGAGCTGCAGTGACTGACACCAGCTACCATTGGGTGGGTTTCAGCCTTTTTTTGAGCTCTTGTTTGTGATAGGCATGGCAGCCAGCTGGGAGAGGCTTGTTCTTGTTCCATGCAGCCTCATCCCGGGATGGCTTGGTGCCGGGGCAGCCCCCAAAGGGTGTGTGTGCAGCACTCCCTGTATTGCAGCCTTCCTTCCCCTGCATTTCTTAACTTGACCTCCTCCTCCTCCAGCACAGCTTGGCAGAGTGAAGGGCAGCATTCCCGGCTGCCAGCTTGTGTGTGGAATCCTCTCCTAAGCTTTAATCATTGTTTACAAGCAGTCCCTGGGTGTTGCACGAGCCCCTTCTCTCTCAGAGGCCAAGGGCTCTCTACCTGCAGCACCCAGGAGGGAGCTGGGAATTTCCTGACCTTTGGTCTCCCACGTGACGATGGGAATGACCAGCTCCACCATCCCAAGGCTGGTACCAGGAGCTGCTCTTCACATTGAGCCTCACGTGAGGCTCCGGGTGCCTGCAGGACCATGTGCTCCAGGCACGTGTCCCTGCCCTGTGCAGCCAAGCTCAGCCCAGCTCCGCTCCTGCCTCTGCCAGCAAGGGCCCAAATTGCACTGAGACGGAAAAGCTGCGCCCTGCACTGCCGCTGCCAAGGAAGTGCACTCTGCGGGCAAGCCTCGCAAAACTGCTTTCTGGATCAAAGGGAGATGCAAAATATATTCAGGCAAATATTAAAAATAGCCTGTCACATGATAACGGGGGGGAAAAAAGTGCTGAACGCACAGGCTTGTTAAGGCTGGAAGCAAGAACACTGTGTCTCCTTCAAGAGAGCTAATTTTAATATTCACAGTTAAATGTTGATTATTGGTTAAATAATTGCTTGACTGCGTGAAAGAACTTGAAGTTAGTTCAGAGTTCAAACAGTAAACAGCATGCAATAATCTCGGGTGTTAGGCTGTATTTTTAAATATCCCTGGCCCGACTCTCCAGGTCTCATAGTGTATTCCATACAGGGAGAGCTCCTTGTGCAAGGAAGGGTTATCCAGACTTAGGAAGAGGGCACATACAGGGAACACCTAGGATTTGGCTGGGATTTTTTTGTCCTCTTAAAGACATTTCAAGGATGTCTTGAGTGTCAAGCTTGTTACAGTTACTTAGAAAAGTACAATGTATTTTTCAGAGCTTTGCTTCCCATCTCAAAGTGCATTGCAGAGTGATTGAATGGTTCTCAGTGCAGTGATTTGATTTAAGGAGCGAGTACACCCTGAAGTCTTTCATAAAACAGTACATTATAGTGAAGAGAGAAGACCTCATCAGGAGATGTATACAAAGACACTGATATTATCTGATTAGATGAAGCTACATTAAATTGTTCAATCTCTACATATTTTTATGAGAGCAAATTGGCAATTGTGGAAGCTGCAGTGGCCAGATTCTGCCAATTAATCTCAGCAATAAGTACTTTGCTCCTCATGTGGTCTCCCTGATTTCTGTATTGCTCAGCAGGTAGGCAGCTTGTTGACTGCTCTCCGTCACCTCCCAGGTGGAGCAGCAAAATGTCACCATTCACTCTCTTGTCATTCATCTTTCTGGAATTTTTTTTTTAAGGGGGGTAGCAGCTCTCAGTGGCCAGTGGAGGTTTTTACAGGATGAAAGGACTTAGTCACCATCAGGTCACCATTAGGACTTTAGTGCGTTATGAAATCAGAAGTTTGGTTGCCTGGCAGTACACTGTGGAGCTGTTTAGTTTTATCACACAAAACGTGAGCATAGGTTTCCTTTTTTTTTTTCTTTAGTAAAGTCTTCCTTTCATAACAAAATATATTTTCAATATTTTGTCTGAATTTCACTGAAGACTGGCGATCAGAAAAAAATATTTCAGCGAAGTTATTTCAAGAAAAGCTGTGGGTTGATCTCTTCTACCTTAAGCAGATAATGAAAGCTCTGAAAAAAAGCATTTACTTAAACCTCGAATCTATTCCACTTAATGGACTAAGTTATACATAATCACTTGGTGTTGAAAATGAGTGTAAAATCCACAACTGTGTCAAAATGAATGTATGACAAACACGTTTTTTGTAGCTTGTATACTCATTTTTTTTTAAAACAAACAAAAGTTGATAAAGAAGCTCTCTATCAAAAAGCTGAATTTTGTCCTGAGAGCTTGAGAGCTGCAGTGTGGAGAGCTAACACAGGTGGGTAAGGCAGCATGTGTCGCAACATTTCTTTTCTTTTTTCTTTTTTTTTTTTCTTTTATTCTGGTGCTCTTCACAGCACTTCAGCTTTGCATGACTGAGGTGCTATCCATCAAGTTTTAAACAAATGCAAAATATTGTTCAGCCTCTCACATTTCTGACACGCTTAAAGCTGTGATACAGTTCTGCTTCTCCTGTCCCATTCTCTCAACTAAGTTATGCCAGGGCTAAGTTTGGCCCAGATTTTTGTTGTGCACCCTCCAACACCATTGCTTAGCTTGTCTGATGTGGCAAGCTCTTGCTTCAGGGTTCTCTGCTCAACTTTGAGAAACAGTTCTAGCTCTTCATCCCGCTGGCATTATTCTCTTGTTCATATTACTTGCAATTTAATGAAAACAGGCACTGAGCATCTTGGAGCTCTTTGTTTTGGTATATGGCTGTTGTAGGAGAAAATAAAAAACTCCAAATTGCATTAGGGTTCTAGAAAACTCAGCTTCTTGTTAGCTGGAACACAAATGTAGATTACTACACAAAGCAGGAACCACAGTTGTGTTTCCTACGAGCAGAAGCTACAGTGAACTGGAGCAATAACTCACCTGTCACCAAATGTCATCCTTAAATATGTAGGTGTATAAGCAGAGAAGCAAAAATACAGAGTTTGGCAAAGATTTGTTGAAGATGGAGAATGGTTTAAAAAAAAAAAAAGCATTCTTTTCCAATTAGCCTGAGGGAGCTCAGCTTGCTGTAAATTCTTTGTTCTGGAACATGGCTATGGACAATAGGTCAAAGATTAAGTAATTCATTACAGAACTGGTTGGTTCTCCTGAATTTAATAAACAAATGAATGAACAGGGTTCTCTGTCCACAGCAAGATCAATTAATTTGTGTGGCAGTGATTGGATCTTAAGTTTTATTTAAAACACTTGCAAGGCCTCCCTGCTTACTTAATGTTTATGTGGACATTGGTGTCTTTGAGGTGACCTGGTCACTCAGCAATCATGGGACAGGTGAAAGCACACCAACAGAAATTAAATGTGGAGAGGAAGGAAACTGTAAATTGCATTTGGAAAGAAATGAAGGAACAATAATGTGAAACTTCAAAGCACAAAATACTGCAGAAATGCATTTAATGGAGCAATCAGTATTTTTAGGACAGCAAGATTATTGAAATAACAGCACTAAACCTTCTTGTAGAAGAGCACATTGCACAAGGCTGCAGAACATAAAGCACAGGCTCAAGGCTTGCGCTGAAGCAGAGGAGATGACTTAAAACAATTCAGTCATTTTTACAAACTCACCATTGCAACATTTCAAAATGAGTCTTATTCCAGCAAGATGTCTGCTTAAAAAAACCAGCTGTGTTCTTGGCTTAGTACTGCTTAGTAAGTAGGAACTAAGCACTCAAACCCAGATTCTGTTCCTCATCAAAGCAGAGAGGGTTAAACTGAATTTGAAGGGCCCTGCAGCAATCAGCCCTCAACCGCTGCCTCTCTTTGTACTGCATAGTGGAAATACGGATGTTGGTGGCATCTGCAGCCCCTGCAGCTGCAGCCCCTCGGTGGGGCACTGGCCCTTCTGGGCATGTAACTCCTGCAGCTCTTGCTTGCTGTGAGAGATGAGCATCGGGGTATTTTTTTGTTCCAGTTTTTCTATGAAAACAAACCAAATCTGGTCATGCCAGGTGTATGGCCTCTTGCCTGTTCCTGCTTGCTGGTTTTTGATTATATTGGCTGATTTTAACCAAATGTAGCAAGAAAGTTGTGATTTTGAAGAATTAATTACAGTTCTAAAATTTTCTGAAAATAAATGAGTGGATGTATGAGTGGATATAGGATGGGAATGTGTTGCTGAGCAGGAAGAGTAATGCAAATGTGCATTTTCTACATCAGAAAATGTACGTTAGACCTTTAAAATGCCTGATCTGTGTGAAATGCTTCTAGAAAAGCTGACACCCTTTTAGACACCATGAGATGCCAATTCACTTTGAGAAAAGAATCTGCAAGAAACCAAATTTAATTGGTTTAGTGTGTGTTGGAGGGAGGGGAGTCAAACTTTTTCCACCATTCTTCTTCCTTGGAACTCCTCAGCTTCTCAGGTTCTGTGATTAGATGAGACTCTGGGGTTTCATTTAAAAAGAGAATTTAGAAAATTAGCTGTAAGGTTTGTAAGCAAGATCTTGAAAGTTTTTATTCCACGCAGTGGAATGGTCTTGGTCCTCTCCAAAGCCAAGCACAGTTATTTTACTGAAAAATTTCCTCAACTTTTATGCATCCTTGCTGTATCCTTTTCTTCTTTTGCAGCAGAGTCACCCTAGCTCTGCTGCCTGGTTTGAAGCTACCTTGCAGTGATCTAACTTCAGATTTGTGGCTCTTATTGCAGTTATTGCAGTGTCACGTGCAGGCGGGCGTTCAAGTGACCTTGTGCGCGCATCCCACCGCTCATCCCGCCCTGCACACGGAGCTGGCTTGCTCTAATCTGGGAAATTTTTCACCCTGCCACCGGGGTCTGGACTGCAGCGAGGTCAGGAGTCAGAGGGGAACAGGGGAGAGTGAGAGTGGGCTAAAAATGTTGAGGGATCAAAGAGGAAAAGTGGGTCGTGGCAGGGTATGTGTGCTGGAAGGAGGGATGGGGGAGCACAAATGAGGGGAAAGATTTGTTTTCCTATTGGCTTTTCAAAGTTGTGCAATTTAAGAATTGGATTAACCTGATATTACTTTGTTTTTCTGCCAGATTAGATATGTTGAGTTTCTTGGCATTGTGGATTGTACAGTACATTGTGTGCTGTAAAATATGGGTGTGTCGGGACAGAGCTGTAGTGACACAACCCGCTCTTGGTGTAATGCAGTGCTGCTGGGTAGACTCCCCTGCTCCCTCTCCCCAACACATACTTGTAGGGCATTTACAAACCTGAGAGAACCTCTTTGTGTCCCTACATTTTGTTTCCAGCACAGCATGAAGACATTTTAGTACCATTTCTGATAAGGTAACACTTACCTGAGGTCCAAGAACCTGTTTGGTTTGGCTGTGGCATATGCAATATTAAATGTTTCTAAAAAAGAAAAAAACTGCTTGAAAAGACACTCAAGTCTCTTCCTGCTTCCTCAGGATTAAGTTGGAGAAAGTTTATTGGGAAATGCTACAATTTTTTCTGTCTGCCTTTTTTTTTTTTTTAATGTGTCTAAAACATTGCCTTCACCTTAGCTTTCGAAGAGTGAAAAAGCAGATACAGATCTGAAATAACTGCAAGTGCTGAGCTCACTGTTGTTTGAAGTATACCACAGCAGCATATCAATGTCAAAGTAAAATTTTCACAGGAGTGTATGTTTGCTCAATGGTTTTGGTTTTTTGTTTTTGTTTTGTTTTTGGTGCTCCATTCATCCTGAGATAATTTGGTTTGGGATATCCTTTTTATACACTGGGCTTGCCCTGTGAAACAGCCCAGTTCTCTCTGCTTATTGCTGGGTGAGGGTGGAGTACTAAAGAAAGGTGGCCACAATCTCAGCCCTGTCCAGCTGGGTGATCACTGCTCTGATTAATAAAGAGTGTGAAGACTTTGGGAAGTGAAACTACAAATACCTTGTGGCACTGTTGTTTAATTCCTACTCTGGTTTTCCAAACTTTCCCAGGGACCTGAGCTACCCAAGCAGCTTGGTTGTGAGGGACTGACCACAGCATGGCCTTTGTCACCAGCTGTCTAAGGGCCTGGCCTCTGTATCAAGAGCTGTACACTGAAAACTGAGGAGTTCTGTCCGTCCCTGTAGTGAAGGTTGTTTTTCTTGGAAGAGAAGAGCGTAAATAACAGAGCAGGTTAATAAATTGCATATCTAGATTCTGTCATGCTCCTCAGCCGTGTGTTGTTACTGTGTCTTACTCTACCAACTCAAAAAGGGAAAAAAAGCCACAGCGCTTGCTCACCAGCTGAAGGTGTTTCTGGAGTGGTAGAACATTTTTTGAGAGCAACACCAACTGAGTAAAATGGAGCAGGAAGCTGACCTTGTGAACACCTGCATCACTGAACTCTATACTTACATGAGAGAATTAGGGAAGAGTGCAGCATATTTAAAGTTAACCTGCATATCTGCCTTCTGAGGAGTTTAAACCACAAGCCTTGAGTAACACATGTTGGACAGCTGTGGTTTGGGTGTCTGCTTGAAACACCTTGCCTGTTGGTGCCTTGGCACTTAAAAAATCAGGGCATGGATTGTCCAGGCTCCAAGGCCTGATGTTGGTGCATCCATAATCACGTGGCTGCCCTCAGAAAGGCTGTTCTTTCAGTTCGACCGTGCTCATCACCAGGTTTAAGAAACACTTTTCCAGTGTCTCTTATCTGCTCAATTTTCTCAGTGCGACATGGTTGATGTCATTGTTGAAAATTGTGGTAGTCTCTGTCTGAAAGCTGTTCTGGACACGTGAAAAGGAGTCATTAGCCAAGGAGAAGGAAAGAGCTGGAGGTGTAATTGTCAACTCGTGTGCGTCTCTGATTCCACCAGGTGCTGCACGTGTCTGGTTTATCAATTTATTCCTGTTAGAAAATAAACAAATCTCACTTTTCTTATGTACTCTGGTGACTGCTTCAGCCAAGTTGCTCTTATCTGCAGCAGGGATGTACTTCTGAGGTCTTGTGTTTGGGAGCTTTTCTTTCTGCATCCACGTGTAACCTGCTCTCAGGGATCATGTGCAGGTCTGATGCTGGCCAGGGATGCCGTTTGTCTCTTCCTAAGTCAGTTATTTAAAAACATTATTATCACTACTATCAAAATATAATACCTGACATGGGGGCAGGTGTTATCCCTCATGTTTCTCAGGTTGAATCCTTTGGCCAGGTTCTATCTCACTTCATAGATGTTTCTCTGTGTTCAGCAGTGGCTGTTCAAGGGGTGTCTGCAGTCTGAACCCTGGGGGATGTGCACCATCCATCCTGGGCCACATCCTGGCAGGCCTGAGCACCTCTGAGTCTCCTCAGTGTGGACTTCAAAATCACTCAGCATTTCACGTTTTTGAAACACTGATGAGTAGCTCTCACTCCTATCCAACGACGAATTTCCAGTGCCTTTTCCAAACCGGGTTCTCTCAGGATCTGCATCCTTGCAGGAGCTGGTGGTGTGTAACTCTAGTGGAGACCCAGCTGAACGCCGGGTGCTCAGCCCTGGGAGCCCAGTTAACACCTCATTAAAATCCACCACTGGCAACCCAAACCTTTAAGCAAACGCCTCAAGTAATTTTTTCTGCTGCCCTTCAGTTTCCAGCCCGTGGCTGGTTGTTTCCCACTTTCTCACGTTTTCCCAAGCTGCTGGTGTGTACAGTCTGAAGATCACATTTAACCAACACAAGGAAATCAGCTTGGCCCGACAGGCTTCTCCATCACGTGGCTGCAAATGTGTTCACTCTGTTCTGCCAGATTATGGTTGGCTGAGCAAAATACAGTGAAGCTCTGGGCTGCTGGCCAAGCTTTTATTTCAGTTTGGAGCTTACAGCCACATATTTGCTCTTTGGCAGGACATCCACTGGGGTATATTTGGATAGTAATCTAGCATTGTTTTGCTGCATTTTCTTCTTTTTTTTCTTTTTTTTTTTTTTAATGCACACAGATAGTATAATCCCAACACTTTGTCCAGTCTGTATGAGATTTCTCAGTGTACACCGTTATGTGTGTGCGCTCAGAACTTGTAGCTGTGACCTTTGATAAATATAAGTCAAAGCAATTAACTTTCCTTTACTGAAAAATGCTGGATGTCCTACTCTTTGCCCCCTCTGTGCTGATAACAGAGCTGTGTTGTTACTCTTTCCAAGATCAAAAGCTTTACTAGGGTTTGATTGAAGTCCAATTATGGAAGGAAGTAACTGTGCTGGAGCCCTGAAAATAGCAGTAATTGTTAAAATAATAAAGTGTGTCCTTGTGTGTCTTTATAATATTTAAAACTTCTTTTGGGGTGGAAGGGGGTGGCTTTCCTCTAGCTTTAAAGTGAAAATATTCGCAAATGTCTTGTGGAAATAGGAGTGTGCTGTTAGAAGAATTTCTTTTCTCTGGATTTCTTCCTTCAGTTCTCCACCCCAAGTTGCCGTCCTCAGAAGCTGTTTGCATGCAGCCTGACTCATGCAGAAAAATAAAGCTGGATTTGATTTTTAACTGTATGGGAGGCTTTGAGTTTGGGGGGGATAAAGGCTTTATGATGCAAACTCCTGTATTTCTCTGTGAAACAAAAAAGGGCTTTTCAAAATACAGCGTGTTTAGGAAAGTTGGCTCTGGGTTTGAAACCCCAACATCTCCAAGGGCACACTTGTATGAAAAAGCAGTACAAAAAGACATCATGCTTGGGGAAGGGGTACAAAACATGAGGGCAAGGGGCAATGTCTGATGGACAGTTCCTGTCATCTTCCAAAGGGACATTGCACTTCCAGTGTGTGTGGAGGGGTTTGGTTGGTTTGGTTTAGGCGGATGGTATTGAGCCTTGAGTTGTGGGGTTTTGTTTACTTTATCAAAATCTTTGAGCTATGTCTGAACAGATCAACACTGGCAAAGCTGAAATACTTTTCCCCAAATCTTTATGTTGTTGTTTAGGATATAAATATGTTTTTGCTTCCTCTTAATCTTCCCTGCATCCTTAGAGAGGAGGGAACCTGGGAGAAAGCCCAGGCTCTCATCTGGAGTCAACTGCTTCAGCAAGAGCTTCAGCAAGGGAGAGCTTTGGATCTTGATCTTAAAGCCCAGCATATCTAAATGCCTATTTGCCAGTTGTAGTGTTAATTGAAACAGTGATGTGAATAAATAGAAATTAAGATGATAATATGGACAGTGATTGCCATAGGGGCTGCTTTGGTGATTGTACAGCTGGGACAGGTTTGAAATTACTGCAAGATTTTACCAGGGTTTGGTTCTGTTTGGTTTTGCCTTTTTTTAACTCAGGTGCTTGCACACACATCTGATACAGGTAGGACAAGATAATCCTTACGTGAAAATCAATCTTTGTGTACTTTTATTTCAGCCAGCTGGACTCAAAAGCACTAAGTACTTGAATAAAACCTTTGCATTATGGATAAATGGTATCAAGTAATAAGCCCAGAGGATTGTACAGAGCAGGACTAGAATTTTCTTGGCCCCTTAAATTCTTAGGACAGAACCTGTTAATTCATTCATTTGAATTTTACTGTTGCACTCTCTCCACTGCAATAAAAATTATTTAGACTTTCTTTTTTCTTTTAAAATCATCTATTTATTCTGACTGTAAGACAGCTTTATGTATATAACATCTATAAAATACTCTCCCTTTTCAGCTCCCTGCTCTCACTGGGTTTGGATGGATCTTTGGCATACAAACTGCTTCATTGCCTTCTGGAAATTTTTAGTTATCAAAAGCCTTAGCAAGGGGCACCCTGTTGGTGTTTATCCAGTTGGCAGCTTGAGCTGCTCTCAGAAACAGCCCTGACTGATCTCGAGGAGCTGCTGAAACTCATCAAGCAGGTTCCTGCTCACCAATTATCCAGTTAAGCAGAAAGAGGAAAGGTGTTTCTCTTGCTTGTGTTTTTTTCTTTGCAAAGTTTAACTCGTTCTTCCCCAAGCCTGAGTACTTGAGGGTGTGTAACATGGCAACAGCAGCAGGGAGAGTCAGGGGCGAGAGGGGCAGAGGGGATCTCTGACCTTGCACAGTAAAATCACACCAGGATTTTATCCCTCAGGTGGGACAGACAGGCAGCTTCCAGCATAAATCTACAGCACTCTGATTCTTCGCTGAGTCCTATCTAGTGTCCCTCCACCAGCTTTTTGTCCGCATTTTAACAAATCTTAAGAAAATAAGAGATTCCCCCCTCCAACCAAACCCCTCCCTACTTCAAAGCCAATAATGAATGTTTCATCGCTGCCAGAGCAAATTTGTTGATTCCCAAACACTCCACTGTGCCTTGGTTGGAAGACTTAAATTGCTTGCATAGTAAGTGCTGGGGATAATATAAAATGAGCTCTTTCTAGTAGAGTTCTGGTTTTCAGTATATATTATAAGAATAAATAAATGCTCAGATGATAGCAGACAGCTGGGTTGTCCACATCTGACTGTCTTCTACATTGATTTTTAAGACAGCCCATGTGCATGACTTCTTGCTGGCTATCAATACCAGATGTGTCTGCTTGGAATTCAGAGGGATTGTCAAGTGACAGTGTAGTTGTAAAACAAATCATTTTGATCATGATTACTGAAAATAGTAAATGAGTGGGTAGGATAAAGTGAAGAGATATTCTCAATTCCAGTAGGGAACAAGAGGATTAATTGGCTTTCCTGACTGCCATTAACAAGCAGTGACTTGGTGAATATTTTTTTTCCTTCCTACCTCCTGCCCAAGGAATTGGCTCCATGAGCAGCACAACCCTGTGGGTTCTCTGATGTGTTACAAGGCTCCTGCAGCCAGGGAGGGAAGAGCTTCCTTCATTTAGGTTGTTTTCACAAAGCTTGTTGGTAGCACATGTGGATGCCTTGCTGCCAAATTTGTTGGAAATTGGCCAACAATTTCCCAAGCTTTTGGGAGGGGCCGGGCAGATGTGCACAGCAGGACTGCACAAAACTCAGTTTTATGGGAAATTAGGTAAAGAACAACTGTCAGGTACTGGGGGCACTGAAATGAAGTTTGCAAAGCAATTGAAGGAACCGAAGGGCCATTTAATGTCTTAATTCTGTACATGTCCATTAACCAGGTGCACGAGATACAGTCCTTGCCCACAGGTTGGATCCACACTGGCAGATTTCCATCTGCCCAGGACCTGTCTGGAGCACTGAAGTGTAATTTGGTGACTGCACTGATTGTTTTGGAAGTGGCTGGAAATGCTCAGGAAGAAGCAGATCAAAATACTCATCAACTTAGGCTGCGGCAGAGCTTAATCTGGATGTCTGAGCTGTGCTGGCTGAGTGGTCTGTGAAATAACCTTTTTCTGTAGGTAGGGCTTTTCGTACATTTCCTGAGTAGCCCAAGGGTGTAACTGAATATTTACTACTGTTCAACATTGCTTTTTATATTTTTAAAAGGAAGATTTGTGAGTGCACGCGTTGGAATGCTTGTTAATAACAAAAGTTGAACAGAACCTTTCCATCATCAGGATTTTATTGAGTTTTGCTTGTGCACTGAACCCACAAAGACCTTTTCCAGGCAGCAAAACGGAGGCCAAAGAGGTAGAGCCAAATTCTGGGGT
The DNA here is from genome assembly GCF_017639235.1 of Corvus kubaryi. Lineage (NCBI taxonomy): Eukaryota > Metazoa > Chordata > Aves > Passeriformes > Corvidae > Corvus > Corvus kubaryi. Next base: position 1,333,325 of record NW_024581115.1, on the reverse strand, counting down.
TACTGAGCAAGGCAACTGCAAAACTGGGTGACCACCTCATCCCTGGCAGCTTGGACAAACCCTCTGAACCAGGTAAGGGTGGGTTGGGACTTCTGCTTCAGTAGGTGCTTCTTCCAGGCTGCAGATAAGGCAGGTGAGGGCTGGGGTTGTGTTGTGGGTGGGCAAGAGCATCTGAGCTGGGTGTGAGTTGTGTGGAATGCAGGTGCATAAATAGCCTGGGCATGAGGAAGCAAAATGTTTTCACCTGTGAATAGATGAGTTACTTCTGCTGATGTGCACAGGAACACAGGCTTAGCTTCTGTAGAGAGAACACATTAAAAGAGGTATGAAACATCTTTATTGTGAGACTAGCTCTTAATTTATTTCTGAAAATCTGGAATGCCATAAATCTGCCAGTGCCATTTTCTTTATTCCTTCTGCATTTGTAAAAGGAGAACAAATAAAAATGTTCTGTAAGCTTTGCTACATTTTTAAGAAATACCATTTATATGACACAGCTCTATTTTGTATAATTTTTTCATATCCAAAATACAGAGGGCTTTAGAATAGATGAAAAAAAGCTGCATATCTGAGTTTAAGATAAAATAAGATGATCCCTGTGATAGAGACAGCAGAAATGATGTGATACGACAGTTGCTGTAGCAACACCACCTACTTCATGAAAATCAGAGTTAACAGGAGTGTAAAAGGTAAAGCCCACATAATTTTCCAAGCCTATGAATTGCTGCTGCCCTCAGCCTGCAGTGCTTTCGAGCTCTCCAGTGCTTCTCCTTCCATGTGGGCGCAGAATAATCACCTTTTTCCACATGGCCAACTCCTGCAGATCCCATCCTGCGCTGAGCAGGGGCACACGGTGGGAATTCTGCAGGTGACCTGGGAATAAGAGGGAGATGAAGGATTTTGTCCTGTCCTGTCCTGTCCTGTCCTCCCCCCAAATCCTCTCAAAAGCCCCGGACAACAGAATACTGTAAGGCCTGTGCTGTCTCTGCAGAGAATGGGATGACCACCAGTGTAAAACAGAAGCCAAGCAGTCAGTTTACTTCTGTGGGACTCAGTTTGTAAAGGCCTGGTGTGTTTAATATGAATTGTTAAGTAGTTTAGACACAGAAGGTGTCAGGGATACGGGCACTTTCCCCCCTCCCAAATAAACCCAAAATAGTGGTGCTCCATACCTCTGCATCTATAAAATGCCAACTCCCATGTTTAAAAGCTCCCATATGCAGTGAATTGATCAATGATTTGCCAGTGCATATTGGCCTCAAGGTTACATTAAAATATATTATTTTTAATATATTGATATTTTAAAAATATATTGACTTAATATATTGATGGTTTTTGTCATTAATTGGCAGTGGAGGCCATGCTGTGTGTGATAGCAAGAGTAAATCTTTAAAAATCTTTATTACTTGTGGATTGGGGGAAGAGTGTTTAGAAGAAAGGGCAGTCTCATATGGAGTCAACTTTTTCTGATCCCTTTTGCTGACATGCCTCCTGAAGGCATCAGAGTAAATGCACTGCTCAATAAATGGAGGGAGGTTTGATTTCTGTGTCTTGGGGCATTTTAATTTCGTTTTTGACATCATTCACTATCTTCACAGATTCAGCATGCCTGTTGCATTGAGAACATGCATAGTAGTGTGTTCAGAGGCCTAGTTCAGGGCTGTGGGCAGTTTGCAGAGGACGTCACAAGTAGGAATATAAATATTAGAATTCCAGGATTTCTTCAAGAGATATTCCGTCACCAACCTTTTTCACTGCCTCTGTCTTTAAAAGATAAACCTGAAGGTTTTGGTCCGTGTTGCTCTGTCTGGTCCATGTGAGTGCTGTTGTGAGCCACAGAAGTCTCTGGAGGCATTAGTTTGGGTTTGGAGGCTCCTCAGCAAAGCAGTTTCTTGCCATTTTCTGGTACTCAGTGACTCCCTCACATTTAGAAGTGAATTTACCAGTGCCCAGTGTTCAGTGCTGTAGTATCTTTTAATTTGGCTTGCTTTTTGAAGTTACCTGATTTTGCTTGTGTCTGACATGCCACCAAAACCTCCTTTATGCAGCAGCTGTAAAGAAGTAGTTACAGACACAGGGGTAATGTCCATATTCAACAGCCTTTTCTCTTGGAATTTTCCCTAAGTGGTGACGTGTTCCCTTCCTTCCTCTGGCCCCCTTTTTCAGGCTACCCAGGCCTGATGCATCTGTATGGTTTATAAATGGAGATAAATGCATCAATAGAGAAAAAGCTACAACCACACACGCTTTATGTGTGCTCCTTGGGAATAAAGCTAGTATATCAAAGCAAGTTAGACCTCTGCAGTTATTGGGCTGTAACAACCCGAGTATAATTTTTTGGGTTTTGCTGTTTGTTTGGAGTTTTTTTTTCCAAAACATATTAGAGGATCCTAATTGAGGGCAGAGAGAAAATAAAATGTACTCAGCCTTGCTTAGGTTATGGGAACAGTGTGTTCCCATTCTGGCAGCTCTAATTCTTAAAACGTGATTATTTTATACAAATCACCATCTATAAATTGTCACATAAAAAGTGTGCTTCATTTTAGTGAAACGTAAAATGGAAAAAAATGGAAAAAAAAGGAAAAAGAGTAAAAAGTGACTGCAACAGTTCAGATTTGTGTGCACAGAGGAGATCAAAAGAGAAGAGGAGATTTGCAAGTTCCTGTAACTCTGCCCAGTGACCTCTTTTCCTTCAGGGATGTATTCCAGTGCTGCTGATAGCATCTGTTGTCTGTCTCTCGGGCTCCCCATTAGCTGCTGATTGGGAGGCAGAGGAAATGGACCTGTTTCACGTGGCTCTTCCATGCCAGTTGAAATCTCCCTTGACTGTGTTTTGATAACACACCCAGGCCAGCAGGGCTTGGGTACCAGAACTGGGTAATAGATCCATGAGTCATGGGTGGCATATGCTGTCAGGATTACAGGAGGGCTCTTTGCAAGACCTGTTTACTGAGAGCGTGCTGTCCTAGATAGACAAATAAACAGAACAATGGGAGAGGGACTGACTTGGTCTGGAGTGTTGAAAAGCACATTGGCAGTGGCACAGACACATCTTGAGGACAAGCGTTGTCTTTGTTTTGAGCAGAATTCTACATGAGGGCACATTTATGGGTGGTGAGGTTGTAGAGGTGAGCGTCTCCCAGGGAACAAGGGACAGGGCAAGAAGAAACAGCCTCAAGCTGCACCAGGGGAGGTTCATGTTGGATGCCAGAAGAATTTTTTCAATGAATGGGTGGTTTAGCATTGGAAGGGGCTGCCCAGGGAGGTTTGGAGTCCCCATCCCTGGAGGTGTCCAAGGAAGGCCTGGATGTGGCACTCAGTGCTTTGAGCTGGTGATGAGGTGGGGATTGGGCACAGCTTGGACTCAATGATCTTGGGGGCCTTTCCCAACCTCAGTGATTCTGTGACTGTGCTATATGAGGCTGTTACCTAAACCAGGGGCTCTATCTAAAATCTACTGGTTTATTAAAGCTTGGTACATAATTGTCCAAGGAAAGGAAAGTGGATGTTTTTGTTTCCTTCAGAGCAGATTAATTCTGATGCTTCTCTGGAACCTTCCCTTTAAGAAAAGAATTACTGTACTTTCTGAGGAATCTTGCTGTATGTGAATTGCCAAGTAATGAAAATATGCCAAAGGATGTCAAGAAGCTCCAGTGTACCAGAGAATATAAGCATCTTGAACTGAAACATGCTTCTAAGCCAAGTGTAAATTAAAATTAAATACCAGTGTGAACGTTCTTCCCTGCAGCTCTTCTTCAGACCCCGTCCCCACTGAATTCCATCTTGGCTGATCAGCATCCTACAGAAAAATCAGAAAAGCATTTAGGAATGCTGTGGATTTCATGCTTTTCAAGAATTTTTAACTCCCTGTTCAGTGTCCTGGGAGCAGAATCAAACCCTCTCTTCCTCCATATAGCCCTTCTGCAAGGGAATTGTTCAGAGCAGGAACAACTACTGTCAGGCATCTTGCACAGGTAGTTTGGAAGGGAATAAAAATTGGATTTCCTGGTTGTTTTCAGAGATGAGGCCTTGTTGAGCTCGCAAGTGCTGCCTTCACACAGGCTAAAGTCAAGGAAGGGCTTTCAGAGTATGGATCTTAGAGAAGAGATGAGTCTTAAGTCCAGGAGATGTAGTGGAAGATTTTACCTGCTGGTGCCTCCTCTTTGTTTATTGCTTTTGAAGGGCAGAACGTTACTGGGCCAGCAGGCAAAGGGTATTCCATTCACTCCAAGTTAACCACAGGCAGGAGTTGCAAGTGAAGCCCTCAAAGATCTGCAAACACACAACCTGTCTTGGGGTGACTTCATGATGCTGTATCCCCTATCGCCTGCTCTATGCCAGACATGAGTTGTGTGTCTTTAAGCTGGGTCCGAGAGAAAGTGGTGGGGGGGAGGGAGGAAGCCGAGTGAATTCTTCAGAGCAGTTTGTGTTCAAGGACTCACACACTCCCCACGCTCTCACCGCTGCAGAGCCGAGGGAGCACCGTCCTGCTTTTAGCCAGCTCTCAGCTCTGTTTCTCAGGAGAGAGACACAGAGTTAAAATTCTTTGCTTTTTAGCTAGCCTGCTAGCTGAGGCAAGAAAGTTTGCTGGCTGGCTTTTTCTTCTTCTCCTGAACTGTTCAGCTTTCCTCCGCTCTGGAACACCGTCACCGGGAGGCCTCACACCACGGCCTGGAGGGGCCCATGCTGCACCCCAGCTCCAGAGAGAGCAGAGCCACACCTACAGAAAGGACTCTGAATCTACCAGGTTTTCTCCACAACAAGAAGGTTTATTATCTAACATTATTCTTTTTTTTTCTCTCATGGTTGTGTGCACCCTGCTTGTTAAATAAACAGCTTTTTTTTCACTTTTTTCCCAGAAAATTCTTTCCGAACCTGGGTAGGGGAGGGGCTGCTGAAACCTGCCTTCTATTAGAGGATACGTTCATCTCAGATCTTTCCTCCTAATTTGTCTCAAACCGAGACACAACCGAAGGCCATGTGTGCAGCCTCGGATAGCAAGCCCTGTCCCTTGGAAATGCAGGCTTTAGTTACATTTTATCCTCTCTTTCCCCTTTTCCCATTTTGCCTGTGGAGCTCAGACCAGCTCTGGGCTGAATCAGGGCTGTTTCAGGAAGGAAGTGGTTGTCTGTAGGATCTTGGATCTTGACCTCATTTACTGCAGATGTGAGAGGATGCAGGGAACAGCAGGAGGAGAAGGGAAAATCTGGCAGGAAGGACCGAAGGATTTTGTCTGGAGAGACTGGACTTTGCATAAAGTTTCAGCAGAATTCTGAACAGTTAATTTGATTTTGTGGATGTGTCACACCATGTGTTTGCTTCCCTTTCTGTGAGAAGCCCAGTGTGACACCTTGGGTGGCTCTCACCTGTGTCCCACACCTGCAGAAGCCCATGAGAGAATTTGAAATGCAGCCAATGCGTACAACATTTGCTAGCCTGAGAGAATGGTGTTTTGATTTAAAATATCTGTACTTCTTCATCTGCAAAGAGAAGTGTTGCCCCTTCTTGCATGGGAGTCTTGTTTCTGAAGCATACAGATACAGTAGTTGTCAGTGCTGGATGGAACTCCTGAAATTGTTTCTCTACAGGAGGTTGGAATAATTTATGGCAAATATTATATGGGTTTATTTGGATAAATCAAAATGGGTGAAACAAGTGTCTCCTCAAGGAGGAAAGAATCCGAGTAAGATAGTATGGGATTGGAACTTTGAAGGTTGTTGCAACCATGACTGTGCTTCTTACACAGCTCTTGCATTTAATTTTAAAAACAAATTGAAAAGCTAGGCTTTCTCATGTGCTACTCTTACAACAGGCACATTGGAAATGAGTAGAAATGGACCTGACTGCACACCACACTGTCCTGCTGCTGGGAGTGAGTAGAGGATGACACCTCACAGTAAGGAGCTGAAGGAGGACAGGGAGCTTTGCCACTGTATTGTTTGTTGAAGAGAATCTGTGGCACTTGGGAATCTGGAGCTGTGTTTGTACCATCAGCACAGTTACTCTCCTGCCCTGTTGCCTTTGACGGTGCTCTTCAACCTAATGCATTCATCACAACCTTTGCTGGAACAGCCTTCCCCTTCCAGGCTCTCTCCCTCTCATCTTTGGCTGCCAGTCTGTCATCCTCGCCTTCCTCACCTCCTTACCACCTTCTCAGATTTGAGTCCTAATCACTTAATGAAATTGTCCCCTTCTCCTCCAACTCGTCCACAGTTGGAACACGCTGCCCAGGGAAGTGGTTGCATCACAGCTCTGGAGGTTTTTAAGAAACATGCAGATGTCGCACTGAAGACATGGTTTCATGTGGAGTTGGCAGTGCTGGGTTAATGCTTGGATTCCATGATCTTAGAGGGCTTTTCCAATCTAAACTATTCTGTGATTCTCTGAAGTAACACTGACCCAGGAGCTGCCATCTTTTCCAGTGCACAGGCCACTAGCACACTGCTTTGAAAAGTTTGCCAGAAATTTTTAACAGGTTCAAAACAAAGTATTTTTTGCGGAACCTTTTTCGGGAAACTGTAGAACCATTTTGGCAGAAACACAGCTGGCGCACAAGAAATACAAACAGAATGGTTGAAATCTGGCAAAGGCTGAAGGAACTGAAGACAGCATCCTCTAACGGGAAGTGTCAGATTATATTAATAAGACTACCAGTCCTGCCTGAAATAATACTGTAGAGGTCTGGAGCAGGAGGCACGCAATGCTGAGAGGGGAAATGACAATTCTTTCATAATTAAGTGCACAAGGTTTGTAAACAATGCTGATATCTTTAAAAAGTACAGATTTTAAAAACACTTTAGTGTGTCAGTGTTTTAGTGTGTGTTAAAAGCAGCGAATTATGTTGTGGTTGCATTGGGTTGAGATCCTTCTTTCTGTGGTGAGTGTTTGCAGTCACCCCATGTTCAGCAGAATCAAGTTTGTGTAAGGTAAGGAGTAGAGGAATGTCTCTGCCGGGTTGGAGCCCTGGTCAAGATACACAGATCTCCTGTTGCTTGGGAAGAAAATAAAGCTCCTATAACAACTGGTTGCATAAACACACCCAGAGGTGAAACGTCTTCTTCACCCCGAGGCAGAGAGAGTGGTTGGGTTTGTCCTTCCAGTGTATGGCTTTAGTCCTATTCACCTAAATGGTTTAGTTTCTGGAAGACACTACAGTCTTAATAGCAGGGAAATTACATAGAATAAGATAGGATAGATAAAAGGTTGCTTAGAATATTGTGAGGAAGTGACAAGATGCTGTCCGTAGATAAACCTTGACCTCCAGAATACCCCTTTTACTTTGCTACTCATGGGGGTTTTTGCCTGTCTCCAATCCCTGTGCTCTTGCTGTGTGTTCTGCAGTAAGAGAACTTCTCCTGGAGGCTGAAGCAGTTAATGCAGAGATGGATGACAGATTAGTCCAGGACAGGCTGTGATTTAGAGCAAGGGAACTATCCCAAATAGCTGGCCAGCTGCCAAGGGGATAGACGGCTTGGAAAACATACAGGGAGAGCTCTGGAGCAGCTCTGGGTGAGGATTATCTGTCAGTTTAACCACTGCACTTACAGAGCCTGACTGACACACACAAAGTACCTTCAGTTTGTATAAAGAAAAATGATTAGCAAACATATCTTATCTCTGGGCTGCTAATAAATTGAGTAAGAAACTCCTCTTTTATTTCCCTCCAATGTGTGTAAAAAATAGGGAAAAATATTTTGATTAGAACATTTTCACTCCCTTTTCTTCCTCTTGTCGCTGTTCTCCAGCTGGCTGTTGAGCTGATGAAGAGTGTAGAAGGGCTGTGAGAAGGGAGATTTTCTGAAAATCAGACACAGTTCTATGGGAGTTGAATGATTCAGAATTGCATTCCACATAATTTACCAGGGATTTCTCACAGTACAGATAAGAAGTCTGCCAAGCAGTGGTGCAGCTGAAGAGGTTATTTCCGTCTTCACTCTCCTGGGCACAGCTGGTAGGTGGGATGTTTCAAAAAGGGGAAATTAAGAGTCAGGATATGGTGATTGAACTCCCCATGATACCAGATCAGCGTTTGGGTTTTTGTAGGTATACAAAAATGCTGCTATACTTTTGAATTGTGAATTTTAATTATTGCAGGCAATTAAAAGCTGCTATTTTTTTTTACCAGCCATTTGGTGACCTAGATGACACAAGTGAATGGCCTCAGTCCATTTCTCTCTGAAAAAGGAACCACACTGAAAATATTACCATTACATTGGACTTCCTCACTGGCAGTCTCTGCCAGGAGGAGACGGAGGAGGACGACGACTGAAAGGATTAGAACAGCTAACTTTCTTTCGAGTCCTTTTTTCTGGAAAATTTTCCACCATGCTAATATCTGCCATAGCAACACCAAAAGCATTAGCAAAGGCAAGATGTTAGGGCAGCAGAACTGCTGGGGTTGTCAAAACTTGCTGGTCCCTTTGCCAGGAGACACCTGGAGCTGTGTCTGTCCTGGCATACTCCTTCTTGCTTGAGTGCAGCTCTACAAGTGGGAAAGGCTCCAGACAAAAGGCCAGTGTTGACATAGTTGTGGTCTCTCCAGGCCATGGTTGAGACACATCACTAGGGTGGTATGAGGGGAAGTTTCCATTAACAATTGTTCCCGGCTTGCTTCCACCGCCACCACCACCGTGGAGCTCTGCAGCTGGATTTCCAAAAGAGCTTAATGCTCAAGAGTTCTCATTTCAGCAACTTAAATAGAGGGGCTAAGTTCTTTCCAAAACACTTGGCAGTCATCAGCCCCCATTGAGAACAAAGCTTAAGCACATTAAACAGTCCAGCCACTTCACTGTTGTGAAAATTTGGCTGCCATTGTGAGCACAGTGTTTAAATGATGCAGAGCCTGGCAAAGGCATCTGGCTCCTGATGCTGGGCACTGAGGGGCCTTACCTTGCAGAGTAGGCTTCCTCCTTGGCTGATTGCGTGTGCATCAGAGCCTCTGAGCAGCCCTTTCTGTGGCTGTTGTGACAGCTGGGAAGCTTGGTGATGCAAGGATTAGTTGGCTGCTGGGCACATGACATTCAAATTGCTGTGCTTATTTGACCTACCTCTGATTGCGAGGAATTTAGTGCATAAAAATAACACCCCGAACAAATTTGGCAGGAGGATGCAGAGCGAAAGTGCCATGCACACCCAGAGAGAGGAGCCCGGGGAGCGATGTAACACGAGGCCATGCTCTGCACTCCTGCAGTGACAGCAGAGCCAAGGCCAGCGCAGCCCACGCTGTCATCTTGGATTACGACAAGTTCCAGCACCACAGAGATGTCATGGCCACTGGCCAGCAAACTAACAAAGACAGGTTCCTGGCTTGCACTATTGGCAAAACTTGATAGAATAAATAAAAAGATCCTGGGCGCTAGGAGTTGCCCAGCATAAAATGCTGGACCAAGCATTACTGGTTTTTCTGCCTGGGGCTTGAGATACCCTTGTTAACGCTGTTGGTCTTGATGGAGTTGCTGATCATTTGCAGGAGCATGACAGAACAGAGACTGGCAGAGGTGTGTGTGCCATGTGGGTGTAGGATGTCTACTCTTGGGGCTCCTAGTGACGGTGTTTAGACACATGGTTTGTTCAGGCTTTAGTGAACAGCATTTCCCTTGAACGAGCTTCTCACTGGCACTGGAACATCTTGTGTTTACTGAAGGGCCAGGTCTGTAGTCGTGAGAACTTCCTAGAGCAGGGGAGAGGAAACGTGTACATGGAGGGAGCAAGGCAGGACCTTGACTGCCATCTCTTGTCCCAGATCCCTGTGGAGGTGCATCCCTCTTTATTTTGCTGTTGCATTGCTAAGATGCGATGCCTCGATTTCCCATGTTTAAAAGGAGCATTTTTGCCCTTTTTTCAGAGGGATATTGTAAAATTTCTTGAGGCCAGTGACTACAGATCTCATGTAATTGTGTAATATGGCACATTACAGATAAATGATAATATGCAAACTGATACTGTGTATCAAGAACTTCAGCAATATTTAAATACAGGCTCTCACCTGGACCAGATTTCACAATCCATTTGACTTTCAGAAGCACCCTGCAGGCTCACCAGAAATACTATAAAAGTACTCAGAGCTCGTGTCTTGCTTAATTTTTACCTGTACTACAGAATGTGCACCATTTGTAGGTGCATACATATGTGTATTTGTCTGCAGTAAGGAATACCTGGCCGCTCCGGAACAGGCACTCACCCAAGGAGCTTTTCCTGTGTTTCGTGCTTTAAACGAGGTCGTGGGGCCCATCCGTCCATCAGCGAGGGATCGGCCCCCGCGGGCGGCGGGGCTGCCGGGGTGCGCGTCCCTTGTCGGGAGGTGCCACCGGGGCAGGGAGGTGACTCAGACCCGCACGCCGCCGTCTCCAGGAGGGCCGAGGCTTGTGAGAAGCCGCCCCGCAGCCGCAGCCGTGCGGGCCGAGCCTCCCCCCGGCTGTCCCGGTTATCCCGGAGCGCTGCGCTGGGAGCGCGCACCCACCACCCGCGGCAGGCAGGGGAAATGCCGCTGCCGCCGCCGCTCCCGGCTGTATTAACGGGGGACAGCTGGAAAGGCCACGCTCCTGGCCCCGAGAGCGGGGAGAAGCCGCTGGCACCGCCAGTTCCCGGCTGGATTAACGGGGGACAGCGGGAAGCGCCACGTTTCCAGCAGCGCGTCCCGAGCCAGGGGCGGCAGCGCTCCGCAGTGGCACAATGCGTGCAGCAGCATCCTTTCCTCTCGCTCCTCTCCTGCAGCCACATCTATATTTTGATAACTTTGATCCTCCTTTTCTCCTCTCCCCGGCCCTCACCAGCCTTTCCTGGAAGCTGATTTTATCAGCTCTAAAATAGGAGGTACAAAAGCTCTCCCTTAGGAAGCCCTGCGCAGTGCAATTCCCCCAGCGCATTTTCCGTGTGGTTCCCGTATTATTAAAATAAAACCTGCATTGTTAATGCTGGCCTGGAATTAGAAACGACATATAATGTTTACTGTTTTACACCCTAAATATTGCAGATGTGGGCACAAGTAAGGAAATATTACGCAGCCACAGGATGTTTTTGTAGTTACCATGAAAGCCATCAGATCGCTAAGGTTGAATTAGCAAATAGCCAAAATTATAAAAGAATATCTGTTTCAATCAGAAGTCCTCCCTCTGAAGTCTGTGAGGCTTCTACTTCTGAGGCATGTGAAAACTTCTGAAAATTCTGCCCCCGGGGATAGTCCATGTTTAGGCAGCTGACTTCAGGATCCTATTTTTGGAACCTTTGGTTGAGATTTTAAATTGGATTTTTAGTGGGAATGGTGCCCAAACTGGTGCTGTAGGATCTTGAAGGCTGTATCTAAAATCAAAAAAAAAAGAAAAATGGGAGTGATATCACTCATTTTCTGGGGATATGCTCCTTTTCATTAGATTTTATATACCATAAAAGAGAAATGCAGCATTGATAAGTGTCTTCTTCATTTCTGCAGAGCATCTTTAAGGAATCGTTGTAGCCTTTCATGTTGCTGGTTTCCTTCACTGTCTTTTAGAATATCCCTGGTAGGATTTCATGGAGAATAAATAGCAGTGTCCTTGGAGTACTTCAACACAGCTGAAAGTACACTTCCATGAGATGCTATCCATGGCAAGTACAGTACGTTGTTTGATTGTAAAATAAACACACCCTCAAATGTATAACTGGGAGGAGTTACAGTGTGCTGATAAATCTGAACTAAATGACAGTACTTACGATCTGTTCCTGAGGATGGGATCCTAATGAAGTGGCACAGGTTGGAGCAACGTATCTTCTGCCTACAGTCAGTGCAACTCAATGTTGGATTCAGTGATGCTACGTGGGAATCCGACATTAGCAACCAGAGTTAGGAACAGATTCTGAATATAAAGGCCATGAGCATGTCTGGATCAGAATATATGCCTTGCAGAATGGACAATCTAATATTTAGCAAGAGTAGATACCAAATCTGAAGGGAAAGCTGAAACAATTACTACTTGTAAAGTATGTAGAGATCTTCTAAAATCCATGTCTTTTGATACAATTAACATATTTTTTCTAACCCAGCTGTATTTATCCTGTATTTCTGTAGGTCAGATCTTGCCAGCAAACCGGAACACACCGAGCCCCATTGATCCTGAGACTATCCAAGTTCCTGTTGGCTATGAACCTGACCCTGCAGATCTTGCTCTGTCCAGCATTCCTGGCCAGGAAATGTTTGATCCTCGCAAGCGCAAGTTCTCAGAAGAAGAGCTGAAACCCCAGCCCATGATTAAGAAAGCTCGCAAAGTCTTCATCCCAGATGACCTGAAGGTAATTTGGAACGGGTGACGAGGTGATTGCTATAGGGTCTCTAGTTCCTCACTGAGGTACAGGTTTGGAGTATTAATGTGTTTTGTCATGTAAGGTAAATCTTTCAATCTAAATCTGACTTTGCCATAGAATAAAACTGTTCAGGGTTCTGAATGAGACTGAAGGAAGGATGTCCCTTATTAGTTATGCAACAGTTGAAATTCATGAGCTCAATATTCATTTCCTTTGTATGCCAGAAACTTCCTGTTTGACCTTGGACAAGCTTGCTTTGTCCCATATTTCCCACTTATGAAACAGCCTGATCATGTTTCCTTTTTCTTCATCCTCTGTCTATTCAGCACAGGCTGTGAATCCTTCAAGGAGAATGGAGGACCCTGATGATGACAGACTGAAGTATATTGTGTCTTGTTTGGAAGTTCCTGTAGCTCTGTGTTTAATAATGAATGAGAACACTATAGTAAAAACTGTATTTCACTAATATATATTCAATAATACAGGTGAAAGAATCTAGACAAGTGGTAGGAAAACAGAAGAAAACAGATTTTTTCTGCTGAGAAGTGTTTTAATACAATATGTAAAGTACAATACTACATCGATATTTTAAAAGAAAGAGTCCGTGCCACTCACTGCTTCTGAGAAGGGAAGAGCAAAGTGCATGAAGATAGTAGGAAAATTGATCAACTGATCCAGGTTATCAAACACTCTGAACATTACTTGCACAGTTGTTTTCCTGGTATGTGCTTTCCAAGAGAGGATCTCTTTTATCAGAGGCAGTCAGGGCAGAATTACATTCTGCTGTTGCTACTGCCCCCAAGACACAGCCTGAGAGCCTGTTGGAGTCAGTGGGAATCCCTGGCTGCACGTGCAGGGAGCCTAGGATACCATGTGTTTGCACCAGATTGATAGCATTAGAGAAAGAAGCTATTTTTATCCCTAAGCATGCTGTGGTACAAGTTAAAAGCACAGAAATCACAATTCCAGTAGTGTTCAGGTTGCTGTCACTCAGCTTTCCTTTGCAAAGGTTTGCCTGCACCTTACTGCTTGCCTGGGCAAGTTTTACTGCCTGTGATGGCCTGTTGGGCTGCAGTGCCCAAGGGAGAGGTGTTTGCTACAGGAATGGCTGGAGTTTGCTCCTCGGTGCCGTTTCTCCCTTTGTCACGTCTCCCAGGTACCCTTATTCATCAAAGCAGGCTTTGGTCCTGTTGGCCAGAGGTTGAACCCAGCAGTGCAGCACAGGAGTGAAGCAGGAGTTCAGGGTCTCTCATTCCCTGGGGATCATCCCATCGCTTGCCCTTGACTCACTGCAGAACACTTGACCCACGTGCTGCTCCTGCCCTGGCATGTGGAGCAGCCTCTGGGTTCTGGGGGAGGGTAAGCAGATTAGACCAGTCAATCGTCTCTGGGCTGCATGTGATTTGGAAATGCCAGCCTTACCTCTTTCAGGCCTGGATTAAGGGATTTGCCATAGCAATTTGTTAAAATAAAGAGGGATGAAGCCTAGGTGGCACACTAATAAATTGCTTAAAGCTGATTTTTATGGAGTGGAATGAGATGGGAAATTATAAACAAGATTTGGGTCATAGCTTTTTGCTGCACGCTTGTTTTTTTGGAGGATTTTGCAGGGTCGCATCTAAGTACAGGTGAAGAGCCATTTAGAGATAATGCTGGCTCCAGATCAGCATTCCTGCACACTTTGTTGAGCCAAACTGGTAGAAAGCAGTTCAAGAGCCCTCCTGCCAGAAGTTGTTTGGCTCCTGATTTGTCTTGTGCAGCAGCAGAAAGTGCAGAGCAGCAGGATTCAGCCAGGCTGAAGGACCCAGGAGTGGTGGGTGTTTGCTCAGTGCAGCATAGGAGCAGCTGGGTCTCCTGCCCTGTGCTAGTCCTTGGGAGCTGCACAGGGAAATGGAAGCATGTTAAGATGAAGAAAGAGGAAATTTGAGCTCTGTGACTTGGCCAGGCAGTTTGAGGGTTGAGTGGCTGCATCACTCTTACTCCACAGGGGACAGAATTTCACTTTTCACGAGAGATTCTGCCCACTTTGTATTTCCTGAGTTGTTCCAAAGTTCTAGAACTTAATACAGTTACAAAGCAACATCAAAGCTGCCGTTTTGCTGAAGGCCACTTCATTGGAAGAGTGGAAAAATCAGGTGAAATTCAGTAGTTACTTCGAGTCATTGATACACCAATGCAGTGAGGTGATCTAGAGGCAAGTCTTCAGGGATAACACTTTGGGAATATGTTAGCTTATGGAATCTCAGGGGTAGTGGACCTATTTCTGACCAATGCTTTTTTTTCCACAGTCAAAGCCTATTGCATTAATCCCTGTGGTGGGTCCCAGAGCAGCCATCATCACTGTGCCAAGGAATCCTCTTGCAGTGACTTAGTAATGCAGACAGGAACATTTTGGGGTTCTGTAGAGTGCTTCGAACATTAAGAAAGAGTGGAACAGTAAGTGAAATGGGTGATAGCAACACAGAGAGTAAACCAGGTGTTGGCTGGCAGTGCTGAGCAGGGCCAGAGGTAATTAGTGCTGCTCCAGCCACTGTGCAGGGTGAGTCATGGCACGCCAAGGAGGATGTGCTAACTAGGTCAGCCTAGATGGGAGATGGATTGTACCTCCGGAGCATTGCTTCACTTTTCCTTGGAGGAATTCCCTGTCAGGAGGATGAGGGAGTTAGTGTAAACATTTTGACAGAAACATGTGAGGGCATCTGCGCTGCCAGGGTGGATTGTGCCATGCAAAGCTGTAACTCCAGTGCCGCCGTGCCATGGGGTGACACTGGAGCCACCCGCAGTCTGGAGGCGGCTCCTGGGAGCAGCTCCCAGTGCACAGCTCTGGATTTACCAAAACCTAACGCCTTTGTTCGCCTCTCTCTGTGTCTCACGAGCAGGACGACAAATATTGGGCCAGGCGCAGAAAGAACAACATGGCAGCGAAGCGCTCGCGGGATGCGCGGCGGCTGAAGGAGAACCAGATCGCCATCCGTGCCTCCTTCCTGGAGAAGGAGAACTCAGCCCTGCGCCAGGAGGTGGCCGACCTGCGGAAAGAGCTGGGCAAGTGCAAGAACGTCCTGGCCAAGTACGAAGCTCGGCACGGCCCCCTGTAAATCCGAGGCGGGGGAAGTGGGGGTGTTTTGGGTTTTTTTCTTTTTTCTTCTTTTTTTTTCTTTTTTTTTCCTTTGTCGCGGGTTGGCATTTGACTAGATGGACAATGTGTTTCCTGTTTGATAGCACCACACCCAAACCAACCTTTCTGTCTTCAGCACTTTACCAGAAGCAGAAACAAAACTGACTTAATGTTGGTTTTTTCGTTGTTTTTTTCCTTTGTGTTTGCGTGTACGTGTCCCTGCGTGTGTGTGTGTGTGCACACATGTGTGCCCAGGTCTGTGTCCATGGGTGTGCATGTGCGTGGGTGTGGGTGTGCGTGCGCATCTCAGCACTTCCCATTTTTATCAGCCCTCTTCAAAGGGTGCCACATTTTTACCTGGACTGTTGAGAACCACCATAGTAAGCTTTTTATTATCTTTTTTTTTCCTTCAGTGCTGCTTCAGAGTAGGGGTTTTATGTTCTTGTAATCAGTTCCATCTTTCTGATTTACTTGGAAAGATCCCAGCATAAATTACAAAAAAAAGGAAAAAAAAAAAAAGAAAAAAGAAAAAAAAAAGTAGATTTCAGGTTTTTTTGAGAGTAACAAGCTATGGTTTTAAGTCTGTCTAATCAGAAAAGTTAACATGCTAATAAAGTGCACAAATAATAATTTAGTACTACACTGCAGAACTATTAATTTATAGATCGCTTTTGTTGTATTTTTAAGTTTTGGTGATAATTGTCTTCAGATTTAAAAGTGCTGTTAGACTGAGTTTAGCTATACTCATGATAGATCCCGTAATGGCTTCTCTGTAGCTACTAAGGTTCCTTTTCTCTCCACGGACCCCAGGTAGGTAGGTAGGAGTTGTTGGTAGAGCACAGAGTGTGTACCTTGCACTGCCTGTACCTGAAGCAATAATCCTGCGTGCATGCTGCCCGGATGTTCCCAGTGGACGTGGGATGGTTCCCTACCCAAAAGGAGTCTCAATGTCTTTAACAAGGAGTTCCAAAAAGTCCCAGACATGTTCCCGTGAGCATGCTGACCGTGTCCCTGCCGTGGGGGAGCGCATGTGTAAGGAGCAGGATCATTAGTTGAAAAGGAGAACAAAATTAAATAGTGTCTAATCAGATCTGATGTCAAAATCAAAGGGGCTTTTCTGTTTTCAGTTAGTTACTCCATTTTGTGATTAAAAGTTGAATAAATACGTAAATTCAGTTGGTTTTTCCCCATGTTTTGTAATATATTTTCTGTGGATTATACCTTGCTGTTTTAAAAAATCACTTTTATTCAGTTAGAAGAAGTCACTGGTTTGCAAAGCCCATTTTTTCCTAGTGATTGTTGTTTTGAGTGTGACATGAACTGATGGTTCTGAACTTTATTGTTTTAAACTCTCTGCTTTTGAACATGTATGTTCTAATATAAAGTGGACTTCTGAAAAATGAATGTAAGAGACACTGGTGTATTTCAGAAGGGGATGGTGTTGTCATATACTGTGGTTAATCCAATCAATCAAAGTGTTTACTCTAGACCAAAAGGATAGATACTATAAAATGTATAAAGTTTATACAGAATAATTATAGTATGTTCGTTTTGTACAGTATTTTTCAAGTACAAATACTGACAATGTATTTTGAAAGACATATATATAGCAAAAAGGAAAAGCTATTCCATGTTTAAAATATATAGCAAAGATATATATTCTCCATTATTGTATAGAAAGGAAATGATTAGGGGTTTGCTGGTTGTTGTTTTCTTCTCTTTTTTTAAATCCTTAATATTTTAAGCCTGGCACACTGGCATGTTCTGTGCTTTAAATTAAATTTTTATGGAAGTAATATGGTTTTCCAGGGTGTTCCATATTACTGAAAAATAGATACTTTATTATTTTCCATCAAAAACACATAAAGAAACTGGTTAACAGGGACAAAGCACAACATGGATTTTAGTCAACTATTGATTGGACAATACAATATTTTGTAATGGCAGAAAAATAATATATAACACAAAACCACTCATAGTCATTTCCAATCTGCTGCTGCTGCTAGAATCTGTTTCCAGCTGATTTTTTTTTTTTTTATGAACAGCTCAGATCCTGTACACAGCTGTGTGTACTGCATACAGTTAGTAACGTGAGGAAAATACGGTGCTACATGTCTTGCTCACAGTTGTATAAGTGTTCTGACATTATTTTCAAATAAAAAGGTTGTTCATTCCATTAAATCATTACTCATGCTTCAGGAGATGGCTGCAGAGAACTCAGCATTTTGGTCAGCATTAAAAACACCCCTGCATGGATGGCATTTCTCCAGTATTTTTCCACAAACATACCTGGTTTGTTGGTGTTCCATAACGTGCAGTACTTGCCTGCGGATCATTTGTTCAGCAAATCGAGTTTCCATGTGCTACAGCAAGGTTTAAAGTGCAGTGAGTTATTCCCTAAAGGTCAGCAGAAGGCACTGGAGGAGACAGGAGGGTGTGGCACACTCGGGGCCTCTGCTGCAGCCGCTTGGGAGCACCCCTGGTTTTCCCTCTGCGAGGAGCCGTGGCAGCGTTCGCCCACTCTGGACGCGCCTTTAACAGCAGCGCAGCAAATTGCAGCAGTCTCTAATCGCCCCCACCAGGGGGGTTTTTGGGGTGACCCAAGAGCAGAGGGAGGTCAGTGGTGCCACTGCTAGGGTGGGTTGTGACCACAAAACTTCACGTAACATGCAAACAGCAGCTTGGAAAAAAAAAAAGACAGAATTCTTCTGTTTCTTGGGGCAGGGAAGGGGTGGGAACTGGTTGTAGACTGGATATCCCAGGTTTATTGAGGCATGGCCACAGAGGAGCACAGAGGTTTCCAGGCTCTACCTCGTCCAGCAGTCCCAGAGCTGCTCTGGTGCCTCCTCGTCCCATCCTGGGACTGGGAATGCCACAGGCTGCAGCGTCTCTTTTGGGGTGAGGACTTTCTGAGGAGCCTGTGGGACTTAGGCACTCCCTGCTTACTGTGGGACTTAGGTACTCTGGCTGCTCTGAAAAGCTCACCTGGAAAGAAAAAAACAACAGGAAAAAAAAGGGCAAAATATGTGGGCTTAAAACTTGGAAACTCTCCAGGTTTGCTATCCGGGTTGTCTCCCTGAAATAACAGTGAAAATAAATAAATGAAAGTTCAGCTCATTTTCAGTTCCCAAGGACAGCTCAGCTGGGCTCATCACACCTCTGATGGCTTTGTTGCTCATGAAGGAGCTTGTAGGTATAAAAAATTGTAATTTTATAAAAATAGAGAAATATATATTTGCAGAATAATTAATAGCTTATCTAAATAATTCACTGACCTCTATTACACTATAAGCATTGGTAAAATGCTTGTCTTCTCTTTCGTTTTTTGCTGAAACTTAGAAGTGGATTTTTTCTTTTTACAAAAGAATGCCCTCTACAAATCAGTGAGACTGGAGATGGATTTGTGCATCTGAGCACCTTGGGGCTCTCCATGGGAAAGCCCGTGGCAGAGGAGGCAGGGGGGTATTTCTTTTTCTGTTTTGAGTGGTGCTGAAGTCACTAAACCAAGCACCGTGGAAATAAGTTCTGACTTGAATCCACAAAAGCAAGAAATTCAGAATGCAGGGAAGGGGCTGGAGCGAGCACCAGGGATGGGATCGGCTCAGACCCCTCCCATTTGAATATCTTGCCTCTGTGGGTTTGTAATACCCCCAATTATTGCTTTAAAATTATTTTTGCATGTAATTTTACAATAGAGATGTGCAGTTTATTTTTATTTTGTTGACTTTTTTATGTGAAGAAAAAGGAATTATATTAAAACTTACATGTGATCAACCATCGTATTTCTGGCAACACCACAAGGCAGCATTAAATACAAGTTTAACAAATAGATCAAATTCTCTGTATGACAAGAAATGGTTTGCATCCTGTATGCTGTTCAGCCCAAATCTTTTTTTTTGTCTGTTATTCTTAATGTTTAATAAACTTTTAAATTTTTCTTCTCTCAGCTGTGTGCTTGTTTTAGTGTATCAGGGCATGGGGCTTTTGGGAGGGAATTTTTCTTCCCCGTCCTCTGGTCTGTCCCACCAGGGGATGGATCCCAGCTAATTTGGGGGGTGGGCAAATGTCCCCCAACCCTCCCAGCTGCCACCAGGGTTGGGTATAACCACAGCAAATGTGCATTTTCATGAGATTAAATAATTCAAATTATACTATAATTAGTGCTATTTACTATTTTAACAAAAATATTTTATTTTTTAAAATATATATATATGTAAGTAATAAAGTGGTACAGTGGAAGCATCATTTACATATATATATTATAGACTTTATATATCATGAGATATGATAATGTATTTGCTGTAAATTCATACAGTAAATTCATAAAAATGCTGCATATCAAGGAGTACTTTTTATTGTAGTATACAACATAACTCATTAATTTTACTCTCCATTATAGCTAATATTTTATATAGACCACATGATAGATAACACATACTACAGGCTTTTAGGTATCTAGTTTATGTAAATAGCTTATCTAAAGAATAAGCCTGGGAGAGAAAAACTGTAACTCAGCACTAACTCTTCCTGTATACAAGTTATTAAATGTGTACATGTGTACCTATATACATCACTGGGTACAGGGCATGATACATAGGCACACGTATCTATAAAAGTCTGCATTTTAATATATATAGTATATATTACGCACAAAATGTGTTTTAATAACACATTGACTCAACCTGTGTGTGTGCATGCTTTCATTAGTTTTAAATATATAGCTGTAATATAAATTCATATATTTTAATACACATATTAAAGATATGTGTGTATATAAATATATAAATTAAAATTGCATTTTCATATACCATATTTATCATAATTGCTTTTAGCTTCCTATTTTTATACACTGTTATAAATATATAAATAACTTTATTAATACAAAGGTTTTTAATGAGACAGAAAGTGTATTTGGTCTAATAACCACACACACGTGCATCTGCACAAGCACATACATCTCTGTGTATCCGTAGAGCTATACCTTGGCTAATTATGCTTTCATAGAGCATATTTAACAGCACTTATTTTATTAAT
This sequence comes from Corvus kubaryi, assembly GCF_017639235.1. NCBI lineage: Eukaryota > Metazoa > Chordata > Aves > Passeriformes > Corvidae > Corvus > Corvus kubaryi. The sequence continues at coordinate 1,312,900 of NW_024581115.1, read as the reverse complement.
AAACCTTTTTTAAAATCTCTTTTCTTTAAATACATATATATTTTATTGTTATAAAGGTCTGGTTTTGCCATATATGTTATGCACAAACTATGATTGCTGTAATGCACAAACACAGTGTGGGCACACACATCCTTGTAGCTCACTCCCTCTATATGTTTTATATATTTACAGGTTTAATAACTGTATTTCATATAGCCTGCCAGAATTTACTACTTGAATAAACATTTTTAAAACACATGAAAAATATTTTATTGTTAGAAAGGTGCTTTTATGATACATGCCCTGAATTATGCACAAGAGTTGTCTTAATATACCCATATATAAGTACATTTCCACACTCACCTGTGTGCCTATATAGCTCTGGGTGTCTATAAACTGTGTGTGTATATATTTATATATATATACACAGAGAGAGAGTGTGTGTGGTTTATATATATATATATATATAGCTATATATGTATATATACACTAAACATAGATATGTGTATATATATATGTAGTGTCATATACTGTTGTATACACTGATATAAATTCAATTATATTTTCAAACAGCATACTTAGCAGAATTTAATAATCTAGATTAATATTTTTATATTTCTAATTATGTATTTTATTTCTATAAGGGTCTGTTTTTACTACACTTTCTATATTATGCATAGACACATGTATGTACATGCACACACACGTGCACACTCCCCTTCCTCTCACTGTCTAGTCAGACAGAAATTTAATAATTTTATTTCCATATAGCAAATGGAACAGAATTAATAAGGTTTCTAGTATTTTTATATGAAGATGCATCTAAAAATTGTCATCACTCACATGTAAATATCTGAGTATAAATATATATAGTATATATTGTGCACCAAAAATGTGGTTTAATAACCCAGAAATACTCCCTGTGGCTCTTGTGTTCCCCACCCCTGTACACACACATATTTCTTTCGCAGAGGTTTCCATGTACACTCTCAGGATAGAAAAATAGGTTTAAGAAAAATGGATGTATTTATGCAGAGACACATGTATAAAACAACGTAGTTTAAAGGTTAAAAAAATTATATTTTAATTTTATTTTTAAAGGCTAAATTTATATTTTTTGTATTTTTTTCAAAAATATATAAAATATATTATATTATTATGAATAGTAATAAATGTTATATGGGACACAACATGTGTTTCTTCTAATACACACATCACCCCTGTCTAGATGTTTCTGCACATTTATCTTTACATGCCCACAACTAGAGACATTTAATAATTACATTTCACACTGCCAACTCAACAGCATTTTCTTCATTAATGTGGATTTAGAGCTTTTTGTATACACATTTTATGGCTACAAAGATTGTATTTGCTATATATGTTATTTATTATGTACAAAATGTATTTGTTATAGTGCAGAAACACACAAACCCTCCTTGACTGCCTCTGGGTGTGCTTTTTGCAGCCTTTTGATTATTATATATATATATATATAAAGTATAGAACAATAATACATAAAACATGCATTTGGAGATGTTTTCTTTTTTATATGCACTGTATGACAGGATTTTCACATATGATGAGGTATTTAGTAGTACACATTTACATGTGCAGAGACTATTTAAGAAGCTTTATTAATATAGCGCAGTTAGTAGCATAACTATAATAGGTAACTATTTAAAATAAACCATCTTCTCTCCACTGCAAGCCAGGAGACACCCCAAACGCATCTTTATGGGAGCCAAGAGCACATTTTGGAGTAGCTTTACAGGGCGTTTGCCACTTTGGGGTCCTAGCGCTCCCCTATTAATCCACCTGCTTTGACTTCAGGATAAATTTGGTGGATTTAACATTCCTGGGGTCATTCATGGATGAAACGATCCCAGAAAATCCGTGATTTAAAAATAATAATAAAAAAAGACTGGAAAAGTCCGGTCCCGAGGTGTTTCCTTGGGTGGACACAGCCCCGGCTCCGGCAGCTCTGGAGCATCCGAGGTCGCCTTAGGGCTGGGTTTGCTGCTCCTTTTTAACTTCTTTTACCCAAGTCCCAATTTTCATGAAATCTGTGAGAATTTAAGAATCTTTGAGATGCTTTAAATCCTCTATCACTCTTGCCCAGCTGCTTAAAAAAAAATTATTCCGGAGCAAAAGAAAGACACAGCCGTACCCATGGCCAAGTCTGGACGACGAAAAAACGAATCCTTAATATTGCATTTAAGCGGAATAAAAAGGATTTGTCACTGTGACTATGACCGGTGCGTTTCCGCAGCGTATTGTTTTGGTGGGGTTTTTTAACATGTAATCATTCCCTAAATGCAAATGTGGGTGGGGAAGTGGGAGAGCTGCGTGGTGGGAATGCCGAGAGCCTTTCCCAGCTGACACAAGAGGTCACGCAAGAGCCATGAGTGGCTCCCGAGCGCTGGGATCTGCTCCGAAACACCGCCAGCTTTTCCTCTTTAATATCCCCTTTATCCTCCCTCGGGTGCTTCTGCCTTGGTGCAGCCGCTGCAGGTGAGACCCCGTGAAGATCCAAGTCACCGGTGGTCAGGGGACAAAGGCAGTGCCACCCCACCAGTGCCACGGCTCTGCCCAGCCCCGTGTGAGACATCGGGGGGCTGCAAGTGCCGAGGTGCCCAAGGTGCTCCAGCTGCTGTCTGGAAGTGTGAAACATACTGGGACTTAAAAGAATGATGCTCAATCGTTTTTCACATTCGCAGACCCAATTTTAACTGAAATGTGAGAATTAGCCCCACCTGCAGACAGCAGCCAACAGTCAGGTTTCACCTGGGATGGATGAAACCAGCCAGACGTGATTTATTGTAACCAGGACTTTGGGCCAGCAACCTAATTCCTCTAACATGTATTTCTTTTCCGTCTCCACCTCTGCAGCCTGGAGACAGAAATATCACCCCTGGGAAAAGACACAGCCCCCTGCTCAGCTGAGTCTGAGCCCCAGCCCCACCTTGCAGATGAACTGGTTGCCCAGTACCGAGGTCCCAGTGGCCCTGGAGGAAGCATGGCATGAGCAGGAGAGTCCACGAAGGGAAGGAACCTATTTCCCTGCCCCAGTTTTGCAGCCCCTCGGGCCTTCCCCTACCCTTTCCCCCCTGCCCTGCCCTGTTGGATGGGGCTGGAGGAATCAGCAGCAAAATGGAATCACAAAGGCAAAGCCCCCCAGGGCTGAGTCAAAGGATGCTGCTGGAGAGGAGAAGGTTCAATGAGGAAAAGTCCCCCAGCAGGTCAGGACAATGAGAGGTTCTTTACTGTCTGTGGAGTGCTTTGGGGCTGGAGGGAAGCAAATGTGTGTCTGGTGAGGTGCACAGCACATTCCAGCTGGAATAGAAGGGACTTGTCCTGAAGATGCTGCTGTGAAGCAAAAGCAGCACTGGAGACAGGTGGGAGATTGCATTAAAATACTAAAAAATAATATTAATTTTTAAAAGTCCAGAAAGTAAAGAAAAAGAGAATTAGTTAAAAAAAAATCCCAAACTCACCAAACAAACAAGAAAACCCACCATCATCCAAAAAAACCAAAAAGCTAATCATGCATCAACAATAAAACAAACCAATAACCAGAACAAAGAGTTCTAAGAAGAAGAAAAAGCTGCCTTCCTGGAATGCTGTGTGTGCTGGTTTTGGGGTAATTTTCTTGCTTGATGTCCTTCTCCTGAAACACAGGATTACAGCTCCTGCTTCCACCTCTCCCTTTCTTCTGCACTGTCACTAATTTCTCATGTCCCTGTGTCACAACATCAGCTGGGAAAACTGTCTGGAGTCTGGAACACCCTGCTGGCTCTGTCAAGGTGGAAGGGAAGCAAGATTGACGGGACTGAGTTTGTTTAAATCTGGGGGAGAAGAAAGCAAGGGAAGAAGTGACAGTCTCCAGCTACAGAAAAACTGCCTGGAAGGGCTCTTATCTGAGCTGCTGCAGACAGGACAAGGAGTAACAGGCTTAAAGTACAGCAAAGAAAACTGTGCTTGGGCAGCAGGAAAAAAAATAAAAATCAAGAGGGCAGAAGGTGAAATATTGAAATAAACTGCCTGGGAGGACTGTGAAATCCCCATTATTAGAGGCTTTTTAGAACAATTCTGTCAGGACTGACAGGCAGTCCATCCTGCCTGCAGGCAGAGGAGGGGCTAAAAATATCTCACAGTCCCTTCAATCTTTATTTTCAGTGTTTTAGCAGAAGGCTGATTAAGCTGCTCAGAACCACCATCAGCTTCAAGACAAAAGCCATTTCCGTTCAAATATATTCATATATTAAGACATATATTAAAAAAATAAAATCCATATTCCCCTCCTAGACCAATCCTGAGCTTCCCATGTTCATGGGTTTTGATCAGAAGGCAGTTGAGTTCCCACAGCAACAATGTTCAATCCTTTGCTACTAAATCCTTGCTGGCTGAAGCCAAAAGTGCCACAGGTTCCCCATGTTCAGTAGGTGGTCTGGGTTGGGTTTCAGTGTTTCAACATCCAGAATAACTACAGCTCTCCATCCAAACATCCTGTGGGCTGCTCTGAATGTCCTGTTGGAGAATGGCTCAGTTGCGGGCTGGCTGTGTCACAGGAGCCACATCTGGTCACACCTGTGCGCCATCCCTGGAAGCCACCAGCACCCACCAGACAGTGAGGAGGTGCCTGCTGGAGCTAAAGCCACTCATTCAGTCAGTCTCTACCAACAGCTTTTCACCTCTCTGTGAAAATTTAAGGGAGATTTGCAAAGCCACCTGAAGGATTTGGGCACTCAAATCCATGCCAGCAGGGCTGGGGCTGCTAAGCAACAGAGACATCTGAACAGATCCCTCTGAGAGCACAGGAGCTTCATTAGCCAATGATGTAACTTCTGTTATAAAACTGGCCTCTCTGCCAGCCTTTAGCAACAGTATTTTGGTTCCTCAGCTTATCCTTAGGAGCAAGCACCCTGGTTCTGCCAAGGGAACTAGCACTGCCACCCTCACTGCTCACCACAGACAGGAGGAGGATGCCTAGGGTGGAAACAATCCAGTGACAGACCCCCAGCTCAATAACAAAACACCATCCACCAAACACTACCCAAACAGGAATCTGAAAACATCTTTATCAAGAGAGGCCTGCTTTCCCTTGGGGTTTGGACTGGTGAGTGGAACTTGTCTGTGTGTTTAGCCGGCACCTGGGACAGGTGCTCCCTGCTGAATTCTCCAGGCAGGCTGCAAAGCTCACACCAACCCCGAGGCTGAGCAGCCTGGGGATGTTCAGCCCCAGGGACAGTTACCACAGCACTGCTGCTTGTGCCGCTTGAGCAGTGCTGGGAATGCCAAGTTAAAGGCATCCCAACACTTCCAAATTGCCACTAGAGAACATCTCAGGTATCTTATGTCCATTCCCTTCCCTGTGACAGTGGTTGGTGTTTTTATTCAGACAAATGATGACTGAAACACAGCAGGATGGAGGAGCAGCCTCTGGCTGTTGGAGCACAGGCTGAGAAAGGAAGGCAGAAAGCACCCACACCCTGGAGCCAGCTCTGCTGTGCCATCCCGATCACTCTTTTGTCAACTATTTTTAGCTTTAACCTTATGGCACCTATTGATGGGTGAAAGCAATCAGCAGCAGAGCCCAACATCCTGCGCTTTTTAAAAACAGCAAAGCACAGAGAAAACATTCAGTCAAGCACATGATGTGACCATGATAGGCTTGGCCTTCAGGGACATCTCGTGGCTAAACACACCAGACCCAAGTAAAGAATTGTGTAGATGTTCTGAGCAGGAGGGGTACTTAAGCAAGAAAAAAAGAACTATGAAAAATTTTAGTATCTTCTCTTTAGCTTGCTCATTCCAGCCCCAACAATGTGCATTTTATAGAATATCCTGAGTTGGAAGGGACCCACAAGGCCACTCAAGCCTCCCACTTCCTTACCTAGAACTGGGAGATGGCAACACAATTTCTTACCATAATCACAAATAATTAAGAGGAATGTGGAGCATAGGATTGGAACAGCAGCCTGCTTTTAGACCTTTTTTTGGTAGCAGGAAGAAAAATGAATACTGTTTAATTTAAACAAATACAATTCAAACAAGAGCACTCTAAGATAGATCCTTAAATGAAGCCCTTCGTTTAATAGAATTACTTTTTGATGCACAGGATACTGTGTTATAAAAACATGACCTAAGAGTCTATCCAATATTCAAACTACCTGCAGCATCCCAGACATCTTCTGGAAAGTTCCATCTGTAAAACTGAAATATTTGCTATCACTGTTTCATTTAGACTCAGCCTACTTGTTGCACTTCTAAAACCTACAGGCATAGAAAATACAAAAGCAAGTGCTTTTAAAAACATTTGCCTCAGGAAGACCAAGAAATCCCATCTCTGTACTGCAGCAAACAGTACTAGAAAAAGCACTATCCTTACTGCTGAGAGGAATCAGCCTCAAGAGCTGTAATTAGATGGAAGGGAAAAAAGAAAAGACTAATTGATATGCTTGTTTTTCAGACAAACACATTTTTATTTCAGCTTGTCTATATTTTATGCAATGATACTCCTGTAGTGATAGGAGCAAAATTATGTATTTTTCAATGTTCTAAGCTGAAAAAAAAAATCGCAACATATAATAGTATAAGAAAATTGATCCAGAACAGCAAAAAGGGAAAAGCAAGTTCTAAACAGACCAAAATTTAGACAGAAATATATTTTTTCCCAACGGAATGTTTTGGATTGCAGTCTTTCCTACTATTTTTAAAGCATTGGCTGAGCAGGCATGAGGGTTCTCAGCTTCAACTCGGGTTCCCTTTTGTCAGGAGTAGCCACAGCGTCACTCCCTGATGGCCCTGCCCAGGTGATGGAGGGGAAAAAAACACCACAAAGAATACAAGAGTTTCCAAATTGCACCAAATGTTTATTGTTAGTCTAGTACATTCAATATCATATTGACTAGAATACAGTAATTCAAAATATTTTTGGCGAATTGAAATTTTTTAAAAACCATTTCAAACACTCCAAAAAGCAAATGCCATGAAAAATTAACTTAAAATTAAAACAAATATATTCAAGCAATAGTTTCACTTTTGACTACAGAAAACCTTTAAAGGTATTTTAGTGGTTTTAACAGTACTGCATTTCAACAAAATACATGGACCCACAAAAAGTGGAAAATATTAAAATAGACAGATGTTAAAAAACTGAGGCATCCACATGTGCGAGACTGTGGTAGCAGAATCACCTGTCCAGCTGTTCCCTTTGCTCTCTTTTGTGGCAGTTCATTAGTTTGCTGTGGTGCTGCCACTTCTCTGATCACCTGCTACCACCACACAGCAATTCTTCAATGTCTTGAATTTAAAGTTTTTTCCTCTGGTAAATTCCCTATACAAATGTAAATATTCTAAAACTTGCAACCCTCTGGCAAATCTGAGCGAAGCGGGACCTTTAAAACATCCCTATCTTGCTATTTTTTGTTTGTAGACAGGCAATATCCAGAACAAAATCTGAAAAAGGCAACGCATTTTGGTTTTGTTCTTAAATACTGACATGAAAAACTGAGTAAATTAGAAAAAGGATAAAGTCAATCTTAATATAAGACATTCATTACATAGTGGGACAGGATACAATTATTGGACAGACAGGATTACAATGACTCTTCTACACTGGTCATTAAAGTACATGTTCTACACTCATGACTTGCTACCACAGCTGGATTTCCTGTACAGACAGACAGCAACACAGACCAGTTGGACTCTGTGTGAAGTCCCAGGATGAACTGTCAAGTTCTCCAAGCTCTGCACCCTGCCAGGCTGTGCTTGTGAAGAACCCTGAGCTCCAGGTGCTCAGCAATGCTTGCCTGCTGCTCCCACCAGGATTTCCCAGCAGAACCACCCCACCAAAAGCTGGTGGGACCAGTCAGTTTAAGTCCCTTTGGAAACCCAAGCCTCAATGTCACATGTGTGTACATGGTCTGGGGAAATGAGTGACCCTGGCTTGGATGGAGGGTATTCCTCACACAAACCCTCACCCTGGGCAGCACGGGTACAAACTGGAAACCTGGAGGAGAAAAATCACCTCAGCTATTCCTTTTACAGCTCTTCACCACAAATAAAGCCAACCTAAGGTCTGGTTCATGGTACTGCAAATGAGCAGAATGCTGCCATGTTAGAACTCAGCAGAATCACATTCAGGTTTTAGTTTGTAAAAGTGGTTATTACAATTACACCTCCAACACAACCTTTGGGAGAGGTACGATGTTCTCTCTTCAGGACCGGGTGTGGAATGTAACCATTTCTTGCAAGATTTTGCAACATTAGTAGCTGCATAGATGACAGTTGTGTGTCTTCAATAAATGTACTTTTAAAGTTTACAAAAAACACAAAAATTTTCTATAAAAGTCACATTATACCAAGATAACGGGTGGTAAAAGTAGATTAGCTGTCTCTGATTCATGTTTAAGAAATGACTCGTGGAAAGGTGATAGAAACCAATTTCAGGTCAAGAGAATTACATTTCCACTATTGCACTGACTTCACCATTTGAATCCCTAATTTAGAAAAATTCACGTAGTTAAAAATTGTAAAATTAAACTAGGATACAAAATTTGTTTGTAAACATCAGGTAGCCAGTTCTGCTAATGTGGAATGGACTCTTGGTTACTGCAGTACAGTATCTTGGTTATTTACAGCACTTGCCATGTGATGAGCAATGGCAGGACACAAACATCAGTTCACAGTAATTGTGTTCACAGAACTACCAAAGTCAGTGCAGTTTTGCTGTGCAATTTTTCCAATTCCCCCAAATTCCTTAAGTCAAATAATACTGTTACAGAGGCCAAGTGCCGATTACTTCTTTATATATATCTATATATCTATAGATATAGATGTATAGAGATATACATAATCTCATAAGTGACGAATGATGTCTGCAGGACTTCTGTAAAGGTACTTCCAAATGGCATAGTAATGGACAGCAGCTGCTGTGGCCACGAAGACGTGCCAGATGGCGTGGGCAAAGGGGATCACTCCGTCACTCTTGAAGAACACCACGCCCAGGCAATAGATCAAACCTCCCCAGGCCACCTCCTGCAGTCCTTCAGTGTTGCTCTGCCAGGGAACAAGGACAGGTCAGGGGCAGGGTGTAAAGGGGGCAAAGTGCATTTATGGACAAAATACAAAGTGCTCTTCTCCCCCAAGCAAAGGGAGCTGGCTGCAACAGCTCAGAATATCTTGGGTGGGACAGTGAGAAATGCAGTGTATTTATATTTCACTGTGAAATGCACAATAATGTGTTTATATACTATGTCCCCATAGCACTAGAGAAGTTATACTGGGATAACTCAAGAACTAAAACAAGTTTGATGGTTTGCTTCATCAGCAGAGCAGACAGAGACAAAAAACCCCACGTTACTCTGTGAAAGTGTGAGTTTAATGCAGCTTCTCCCAGCTGCATGAAACTCCCAGCAAGACTTTGATACAGCCAGTTAAGGCATTAACTTGAAAATGTGTCAGGTTTATATTAGCAGCAGAGAGGGTTAATCAACACTATTTAAAATGTATAACTATAAATAAGTTTGGAGTAGAATGCTTTTCAGATGCACCAAGAAACCCAAGCTCTCTTTATCTACACAATGCAGCCCAGATTGAACAGAACAAGGCAGCATTTCACTGAAATGTAAACTATAAATCCAAACTATAACTGGTTGTATTTGGTTGTTCTGCAGAGAACATTTACAATTACAGTGTACTAAAATGAACATCTCTGCAGAAGAAAGAGTTGCACTGGAATTGAAGCTGGTTATAAAAGGCACGTTTTGTTTGTTTGCACTGTTAATAGTCACATTCCTTACCATGGATGTCACTACCAGAGCAGGAGAAAATCCCATCGCTAAATAGAAAAAGAGTTCAACGATCTTATACCTAAAAAGGAACAATTTGAGTCATTTAAGGAGGTGTACAAAAGGATGAACATTTCCTTCAATAGTAAAAAAGAGTATTTTAAATTATGTGTTGGTATGAGGTCATTAGTCAAAAAGCTTTTCATGCAGATAGATAACCAGTGTTCTACGACAAAATTAAAACTTGTGTTGATTTCTGCATTGTAGAGTTGCAGGCAGTACCTTCTCTAAATACTGCCTGGATGCCCTCATTTGCAATAAGTACCAGTGAGAATAAAACTCTGAGATAACTTAAACTTTCTTACTTGATGAGAACCTTGGTAGCTCATCTCCAAAACAAAGAAAGTTTGGTCTTGTTCCCTGAGGATAATTTTCAGTCTAAAGTTAAATGCAAAGAATAATTCTTACTTTTCATGGTAGAGAAATACATAAAGGGTTCCTCCAGCAGCCATCAGCCAGATAAACCATCGCATGTGAGACGCCAGAGGTCCCAGCTCACGGAGATTTAACCTGGAGGCACAAAGATTCCAAGAGAGAGTAGTGATGAGTGAACGGACCACACTGACACAAAAGCAGTAGGGACTGATAAAAACAAATAATTACTCAGAGGCTAAACTACAGAATGAGGGGGGAACAAACACTGGGACATTCTAGCCACAGAGAAGCAGAAGGTGTTTGCATTGATGGGTGGAAAGCATGAACTGAGGTATGTGGAATGTAAATAAACTGCTTTCTGATGTTTTCTAGCATCACTTTCTGTTCAGCAAGGCCCAGGCGATGACATTGCAGTGTCTGTCACAACACAGAATGTGGTCAATTGCATCCAAGAAGGCATCTACAGATTTTGGAAAACTGCAATGACAAATTGTTTACTTTGGAAAAGCTTTGATTCTGCAGCTGTGCTTCCCATTTCTTACCATGGTGCATAGGATGCTGCAATGAAGACGTAGATCATCATTCTGTCACACATGTGAAAGCAATGCTCCATTGTCCTAGGGAGATTGAGACAGAACAGGTCACCATGACATATTTTGGAAAGAATTTTGCATCACCTCATTTTCCTGATGTGCTTTGGAATCACTTTGGGGAAAACATCATCAGCTCCATGCCTCTTAAAACCATGTGGAGGACCTGAGACACATAAGAGCTGAACACTTCTGCAGTTCTCTCCCCTTCTCCACCTACCTTGCATCCCTGTCACATCAACTCTACCTAATCCAGACACTGTTATGATTTAGCGACCACTGACTAAACCCAATTTGTGGCCCAGAATTTATTTAAGGGTCTTACATGGGACCAAAAATATAAAATAAAAAATAAATCACGACAGTTTTGCTATTTGCTCCCAAGGAGGTTTCCTGCTCATTGGCTGGGCACTGTATTCTCTTGGCAAAAGCTGTGTTCCTCAAAGCATTTGAGCATGCCATAGTCCCAGAGAGTGTCTTCATTTCTGCAATGGGCTATTATCCATCAACCACTTACATTATGTTTTTCCCATTCTGCTTTTGGATTAAGAGCCACTAGGGCCTACAAAACAGCAGAACTTCAAATTCACTGGTACGTGAGCTTGGCTCACTATTACTTCCAAAAAAATCAAGGGTGATTCAGTAGAAAGTACCACTCCAACCTCCTGTAAAATTGGTTTTGACTGAGAAACACAATGGGGAAACATCACAAGAAAGTGAAGCATTTTCTACTGCTACCTTAAGTGACTCTTTTTCCAGGAAACGATGTGGAACACGGTGGAGACGATGAAGAGGGCACAGAGCCCCACCCCGTACATCCATGCTGTTATCTTCTCCCAGCGGTCATCGGAGAGCCGGTGGAGGAGGGCACTGCCCACGATGGCAGGAACAATGAGGAACTGGGAAAACAAAGGCCATTGTCAGGTCTTTGCCGTGGTGCCACCCACAGAGCAGCACCAGCAGACAGAGAGAGCTTGGCCCCAGCCAGAGAAAGTTTAGCCATTCAATTTTAAGTTGACACATCAGCACACCAAAAATTCAACAATGTCTCAGGTATAGTTTAGATCTGGTTTTTCTAAATTTCTCCCCCCATGGTGCCAGGGAAGGTTACTGACTCCTCTAGCCATGACAGCAAATTCTTTTGTCTAATTTTATAAGTACTAGCAGTGATTTTATTTTCATATTCTGCCTCATGTTTTAAAACTATGTTGATCTTACTCTAGGCTTGGATTTAAGCCACCTCTTGTGCACAGACACAGAGCACAGGACAGACCAAAATAAACTTGAAGCCCAAACGAAAAAACTTAAGCATTTAGCAAAGTCCTGTTGCAAGTACTAAGCAATAGTTTTGCAGAACTTGGGTTTAAGCTATCATAAATAAATTAGCCACAAACTTCTCTCATGAATAGATTTTTAATGCACAAAGATATTCTTCTAATGCAGTGTATCCAACTCTGTTTTCCTTCCCACCTCCCTCTCAAGCATATTGTGCCGGTTTGGACATCACCCCAAGACACACATTTAATTCATTTCTTCCAAAACAGGCCTTCTTCAAACATCATGATGGAATTACCATGCTTGCATGAAGCATCTAAGAAGTGGCTGCAGGCTTCACATACGTTTAAAACTACACTCCCTTCCAGAATAAAATACACAATGTACCTCTATCTCCTTCAGGAAAAGGCAGAAAGAAAATGGGGGAGAAGGACAAAACAACCCTAAAACCCCTAAAAAACACCCTATGCCCAACAAGTATTTGAAGAAGAGAGCTCACTAACTCAGACATTTCTACCCATCTCCTTCCACTATCAAGGCCAATCTTTGTCAGCCTTCTAAGTTACAAAGACTGCACAAATTCCCTTCCAGGCCCTACAGCATGTCTTAAGATGTTAATTTGTTCCCTTGAATTGCAAATGAGCTGCTTAGGTTAAATTCTTGGTAATTTAACCCAAGTCTCATATGTTAAACAATAAAGCCAGGAACAAGCAATATTTAAACAAATCTGGCCACTTTGCATTACAGGTTTGATAGCTCAGACTGCAAAGTTCTAGTCTAGACTGACCTGTCTGTCCTTTATCTAATTACAGACCAGAGGAAATCGAGGTTCTGCTCAGTGCACAGGATGCAGAGCAAACTGAATGGATCTGAGAAGAAGCTGGTTGAGCCAGAGAATAACAACAAAAAACAAGTGGCTATTCCTTCTGGCTTTGAAGTACATCAGCTGTAGCTTCATTACTATTAAATTTCCTAATGTTTTGCAAAATTTAGTATATTCCAAAAGCTGCAGAGCCGTGGAAATGAAAAGTATGGCATTGATACATTCACAGCACTGGGACTAGAGGTGAAAACACTTCCTGAGCTTTGTAATGAAACGATGGAAGTTGACATCGTGCACTTTAAGGCCAGAAATAGTCTGCCAGCCTGGCTTCTCATTTATCACCAACCGTAAGTTTCCATGCACACATCCTGGATAGTCCCCAAATTCAGGGAAGGTTGAAATGTGTCACTCCTCAGGAGATCAGTCACTCCTGTTTTCCACACATGACACACAGTGTGAATGAAGTGTGGCTGAAGCCCCTGGGACAGCCAGGAACTGATGAGATGTGACAGCTGTTTCATTAGTTTTTGCAGGGGACAGGATACTCAGCTCCAGAAATGGTGCTGTAGCCATGGCCCTAAGCTGTGCAGTCCCACCGTATTCACATTCCTCGGTTTCCTTCCCCATTTTCCGTGCAAATTTCTGTTTTGACTAAACTTGACAGAGAACTAAAAGGTTTCAGAGAGATTAAGTACTCATAAATACCAGGTAAAATACTAAAATCCTACTAATTCTCTACAACAGCCCAGGCATGAGCTGCTCAGGGCCTCTGACAGAGACCATTTTATAGGAAAGGAGCCCTCTTTGGAAACAAGAGTTAGATATTACACAGAATAACCTGCCTTTCTTACACAGACACACCAGCTTTTTACTAATCTCCTCAAATATTTCACAAGCTAAGCTGTGACATGGGATGCTCAAATGGACCAACACAAAGTTCAGTGTCAACCACTTTTTCCAGTAATTATTGTGTATAAAATAATACAGTTGAAACAAAGATGCAATTCTCTTATCACGTCTCTCTTTGCACCTTCAGAATCAAGAGTACAGCACATGAATGAAGACCTTAATCCCTTTTTTGCTTTGTCCTGGTTTTAAAGAACAATTCTACCTCTCACAGGCAACAGCACTGTATTCCATAAGAAGGACTGATTGTTTTTTCTAAGTGCTCTTTTTGGAAACACTTTCCCCTCTGTGCCTGACAGGCACCATGGGAACAGTCCGACAAAACAAGAGATGTTTTATTACTCCTTTTTTTGGTCAAAAATAGCTAGATGAAATACAAAATCCAGAAATTATACCCTGCTGTTCCAGCCAACTGGATAAAAGTTCTTTAGATGCCGTAACAGGTAACATATGGTACAATGGGCTCTACCCATCTTACAAAAGAAATACAAAATTTTAGTTAATAAAAAAAGGCAGACTTCCCCATGTTCACTTGAAAAAAATCACTTACACAAGAATTGCATTTTAATCTCCAGTTTTCAGAATGGAAAAGCCATCAATCAGCCCTTTAAAAGGAGATGAATTTACCAAAAAAGCAGTAAGGGAATCAGAACTAACAGAATGAGTGGGATTGTGCTATGTCATTTTACGGCATGACAAAGCATTTCTTAGTTGCCAATATTCCTTGAAAAAAAACTCCAGCTACAAGTCACAAAATCTTTGCTTATTTCATCATGGAGTGCAAGTCTTCCAAATGAGTATCATCAAACCCAGTAACTTAATGTACTGTGAGCAAACCCAGAACTGTGATGTGCCAATTTACTAATTTTAGTACCTTGATTAATCCTGGCTGCATCAGAAGTGGGGCTGGAAGAGAGATCTGCAGAACAAGAGAGAAGGCAACAGTTTCCTAAGCTTTCTAGAGAAATGCCAGAACAAAATGAGAGAATGAAGTGAAAAGCTCTTTGTAATAAGGAGGAAGATAAAGGACTAAAATATGGTTTTTTACAGCTGTAGATAGGAATCTTTCAGAACAGATTTCAGCACAACCCCCCGTGTGATGTATTTTGGGAAACCAACTACCACAAACTCTGCTGTCACAATGAGCAAAGAGCCTTAAGGCACAAGGAAGGAGGCTGACACAATAAGCTGTGAACCTGATCAGGGTCAATTCAGGGAAATTACACTCTGGTTACCAACTTACAGCAAAATATCCAGTACCTTCCACCTGTCTGTGTTGCTTATGGCACTGTTCCACTGTATTTTACCTGTATTCTTTCCATAATTCTCTAGACAATCTCTGCCACAGAGAGCTTTAAAAATGTGTTGGAAGTTTTGCTTTTGTATATAACATTCATGGAAAATGAAGTTACTTTCCTTGCACATCATGCAGGCAGCAACAATGCCCTTCGATGCACGAGCCACTGCAGCAGAGCGTGGTGTTACTGCTGCAGTCTCACGAGCCTCTCACTGGGAGGGAAACACCAAGGGCACAAAGGTGGTCCACGCACTTCCTTTTTGGAAAGGAAGGCAACAGAAAGATCAGTAAAGCTGCCAAACACCACCCCCTGCCAAAAATGTGACACTTAGAGGGAACCATCTCCAGCTGCCTGCTCCAGGAGTGCACTCCTGTCACCATCTCTCCCTACTTTTCAATTTTCCCCTAATTTTAGGAGACCAGTAACATGGAGTGGGAGGCCCACAAGCAACTTGGGCTGTGCAACACACAGAGCAGAGAAACTGCTCTATTCCCACTGTCAGACATTTTCATCGGGAGAGCCCTTCTGAAATTCTGATGACCCCTTCTTCCATGCTCAAATGGCCTTCTAAATGCTCTAAGTCTCATTTTTAAAATATTTATACTCCTTCTGTTTTTCCATACACTTCAAAAACCCAGCCTGGAATACAGACTATAATTCATTTTAGGAATAGTTACTCCTTTTAAGGCAGTTGGAAGAAACATTTAGAGCAGTATAAAGCAAGCCATATCTAAATTCTGAGGTTTTAACACAGCAGGGTCTATCTTTTGTCTGATAAACCTTACACACACTAGAAAGCTTCATGATAAAAGAGCCATCTTTCCCCTCCAATTCTTACAACCCCTGCATTTCTCATGCACTGTTTCTTTCCTGTTCCTCTAAACACAGAGAACAGTTTTTTCTGTCTGTTTTCAACTACATTGCTGCCATTCCTCTCTCACAGTGTCTGAACACAAGTCAGTGCTTCATTTAAAGCCAAAAAAAAAAAAAAAAAAAAAAAAAAAAAAAAAAAAAAGAGCAAGACATTTAAAATAGCCTTACAAGTTAGAAATTTGAAGATACCTTATGATGCCACACAAAGTTACCTTCTAAGTATTGTACCAAAAAGTTGTGCCGGGGATTCTATACCCTCCTTTATCCTTGCTTTTTTGTTATTTGTTTTTTTTATTAAGCAGCTGCCTAAACTGATTCCTGTGTATTTTTAAGTCCAAAACCAGATGGGATACCTACTGAGAAGTACAGCCACACTCAAAGTAGAAGTTGACTGCTTCCTGAATTACAAATAAAGGTTTGGAATAAAAATATATTGGAAAACCATTGTTGAACTCTGTTCTGTAGAATCATCAATGTCTAATTGAAAACTGGCACTGTAATCTAGCAGCAAAGACTCAGGCATTTGACCATCTCACATTTAGTAAGTCTGCAACACAAAGGAGATGAAAACATCCCCCCCATCTTTTTCTGTGCTTTCCCAGCCTAGACTCCCATTTCAGGACTTCAAATATTGATCAAAAGTTATTGCATATTTATTTTAACAGTTCATGGTAGGTTTTAGCAGGTAGTTTGACTGCTCAAAAGTAATTACTCAGAAAGTAATTAGACAGCTCCACCACAAACTACAGCCTACCAGAAAACACTGATCCATCTTGGCTGTCACCTCCTGCTGACAGGCAGGAGTAAAACATGCCTGTTTTTCAACTAGGTGAAAGCTGAAATTGCTAATGAGCACACCAACTTCTGCCAGATATTTTGAAATCTAACTTTTTGGCCAGAGCAAACAAGGTTTGCACAAGGATTATGAGATAAACTACATATTTGTGCTAACTAACAGAATGTTGCTTCATTCCCTAGGCAAATAAGCATATATTTACATAATGCTGTACATGAGACCCTTGGCTTAAGAACACAGAAGCTTCAGTCAACTTTTCTAAATGCAAAACCAAGGTGATTCTGTTTTTACCAGCACCATGGAGCTGTCTGTTGGTTATTTATGAAGTACACACAGGGGATCCTTAAGAACAGAGCTCCTTCTAGAACTGAAGAGTCCTGGGCAGTGCTTTGAGCTTTCATATCTACAGCTCACTCAGACACACTGGAGATAAGAGACTGAGGACATAGTCAAACATACTTCAGATGTTTGGAGTAGAGAGACTGAGGAGAAGCACAAGCTGCTTTTATAAAAGGGCAAATGCTATCTTAAAAAGCAAAAAACCACATTTTTAAGTCCTTTTCAAAGTGCCAGACAGCAAATTAAACTTCCTAATTACTAAAAGAAAAAAACAAATCAAAGAGGACTGCTTTTGTTATTCTTTATGTGAATACCATATACTCAAATCTAGAATAAGTCGTTACATTACGAAAATAAGGGCAGACTCGAAATTTCAACAGGGCTGTCAGCATCATCGGGGCCTCTTGCAAAATAGCAGATTTCTTGAACTAAACCACTCCAGCTCCTGTAGCTCATACCCACAGACAGTCTGATGAAGCCTTCCCATTTCTTACATGGATAAATCTTTCTTGTACTTCCAGTATACAATTTGCACAGTATTATGTCAGCACAGACCTGGGAAATCCACCTTGCAGGCTAACTAGTAGTGGCCTATACCCCTTTACTGCAGGCATCCTTTGACTGGAACAGAGGGAAAATATCAAGTTAATGACCTGTAACATTGGTGAAAAGGAATCTTAGGAAGTATCTGGAGCTCCAAGAGATTCAGAACATCACCAAACATCTATTTTTCTGGAATGTTATAGCTAAAGCTTATATGCACAAAACCAGAGAGGTTGTAGATATGAACAAAGTGAGGCAAAGGTAAGCATTTAGCAATCCAAACCCACAAAAATTTACTGAAACATCTGGTAAAAAAAAAAAAAAGGAAAAGAAGCCAGAAGTGTACTTACTGCATGTGTGTAACAGTTAGCAGCATGTTCATAGCAAGTGGGTTTGTAGCGGCTGTTGGCTGGAGCTGGGTGGTTCATGAACCTGTTGAATAATTAAGAAGTACTTTTAGGAAACTTACTAAAACATCTCTCTGAGTGTCATGAAGGAAATGAAGGAATACCTCCAACCTAGTAGTGTTAAGAATTATAAGTACAGACATGTTCAAAGTAACTGTGATTGAAATTGCAAGCTCTCCCAAGTAAAGCCTCTTACCAGAAGCACATGTTAAATAAATTCCTGGGACTGCCTGGTGCAGGGGATGGTTATCTTTAACCAAGACTTCACACAGAGCAGTCACACTCCCCCTTTTCTGATGGTTTGGTCAGATGAAGAATGAACTATTTCCTATTTAAATGCATAGCAAGAACTCAAATTACTCTTGAAATATGGAGTTCATCATAGCTGTCATGGGTTACTCTTCTTTTCAGAAGTTCTTAAAATTGCAGCAATATTCCAGTTTGAAACAGATGAACACTGACTTTTTGACTCTTATAGCAAGCAATATTTGTGTTTGGAGCCTGAAGTGGCTCATTTTTTCCAATCTTGTATCTTTTACCAAGATCCAAACTACACAGGGATGATGAAAGGAGACTCTAATGGTCAATTCCAAAGAGGAAGTATTTCAAGAGGTTTGCCATAGATATTCCACCTTTTTCTCTAAGAATTTTCAAACATTCTAACAACCATCAATCACATGAAACACAGTCCATGCAAGCCGAACAGAATATGATGAAACCTGAGAAAGTTTTGGAAGAACTTGCCAATACAAATGTTTCATTTAAGTATATTAAAAAACCCAAACACTTGAGTTGTTTCTGTGAAAGCCAATAATTTAAATCTGTACAGGAACAGCTGTGAAAGACAGCACACACCTATATGCAACAGTCAGAGGAAAGCTGTGAACTTCTCCAGCTCCAGTCTGTTATCCCAGCACTGCTGACAGTCCTATAAAAGTGATTATCTTTCACCAATAATTCCAGTTTACTCCAGACTATTCTAAAACTATGCCCTGACAATTAGTCAGGTATCCAAGAAGCCAGGAACAGCTTCACAAGCAATACAGAACATGTCTGTATGCTCAGAACTGAGAGCAGCTTTGTTACCTAGATTTATACAAAAAGCTTGTTAGACAAACTTTGGTCCTTCCCCATGTCCCCAATGGTTTAAGTCAAAACGAGTCCTATTTTTATGACATCCATAAAATCTTGGCAGACCTCAAACCAGGGAAAAACAAACAAACAACTAAAAAAATCCAATCCAAATCTTACGGTTGGCATAAGCCGTTCCAGATTTCTGGGATATTTCACGTGGTTTTCTTGTCTGATTTATTAAGTGACTTTTAAACCATTTTTTCCTAAACTGATACATGAAAATGTAGCAGCATTGGGAAAATAACACAGTGTCATGACCCCTCCCCAAACTGTGGCAATTTCAAGAAACAGTTTCAATTGTTACTAATACAAAGGCTAAGAAAAATGTGAATTTAATTCACAGACAGTGAGCATAAATGGTTGTTAGCAAATTAATAACCCTCCAGGAGTTAAGATAGGGTTAAAAATAGCAATTCTTTTGTCAGCGACAAATGGCACCTTGCTCTCCTCTCCAAGAAGACAATGACACTGTCATCACAAAGGCTCGTGGGATATTTGGATTTTTTTTTTCCCAGGGCTTGTAGGTCTTCAACAGCTGCTGAACACCATCTCTGCATCCTCTAAAGATGGAACATTCAGTTTGCTCAGTTCTGCTTCCAAGTTAGGAAAATGTTTAAAAATAAAAGCATCTGTTGGCTCAGCAAGTGGCCAGGCTTGGACTGCCCTTGTCCAACTCCCTAAATTCAAAGTCATGGGAAACTCTGCACTTATCACATCTAGAATATCATTACATTTCTCTGTGGTGGTACCTTGGAAGTCTCACAAGAAGTAAAAAAATAAAAAAGAAAATCAAACAAACTCAAACCTGAAGAACCAAAAGGAATAAGCTTACACTCTGTAGTAGCTTTATAATTCCTGTTGTTCCAAATTTCTATATAAGATATTATTATCGTATAAAAAACTATAAATAATTGAAGCCTCCCAATGTGATCTTCTATTATCCAACATTAGACTACTTTTAATCTTTTTTTCCTTTTTTTTTTTTAGTAGAAAATACACGGCATCTTTCTAAAGCAATCACATTGGATCTAGGGGCAATGTTAGATTTTAGAACTATGAACAAACACTTTAGAAATAGGACCTCTTCCTCTCACTAATTTAAAGACAGTTATTAGCCACAGAACAGAACACAAAATAACAAATCTATCCTTGCTCTGTTACCTGCATACTGAGTTGGGTTTTTTTCCCTGTTTTGTTTGTGGCAGCACAGAACAATTCAAAGCACCACAGCTCCAGCAGAACTCCAGCATTAGCAACACCTCACCCATCCCCTTCACATCCATGTTTATACCAATAACACCAACACCACCAGTGTGTTTTGGCAGGAGGGGAAGAGTTCAGCTTTACCTCTGCCTTGCAGAAATGGGTCTCACAACATCCCAGCAACAACTTTGCTGTACATTTGATGGATCTGTACCTCTCTTTTCTGGAAGGGATCACCTGCAACAGGCTGCAGACCCTGATGCCAAATGCTGGAGAACATTTCCTCTGCACTAATCACAGGCAATGCTCTTAGTAAAGCAAAGTTTCAGTTATTCCCCTGTGCCTTTTGATAATTAACTATTTATAAACGTTATCAGGAACAACTTCAGAGGGAGGATCACTAACGAGGTGGTTGGAAGGGCAATAATTCCAGCCAGTGCTTCTCTCGAGCTGGTTTCATTTCCAGCTTGACAGTTCAGGTTTAATGTCTTAAGAAACAGATGTTAATTTTGAAAATAGCTGCTCTGTGATATTACTGATGTGCTCATCAAAACCAGGAAAATTATTTTGACACATACTGTTAAAGTCAGTCATATACTCCTGCAGTTATAGACACGTATGACATTGCAACACAAAGGCAAAAGAATGTGCTTGCAGACTTACATTCTAGAAGCAAAACCAGCTCTGCTCTTTCTTAAAGATAAATAAATAAACAAATAAACCCCATGCCATCACCAACAATGGGTGCTTCTTGTTTCCTGCCTCATGAATACTGCAACACAGGGACACTGTTCTTCCTCCTATCTACAGGTCATGTTTGCCTCTTCTGGAAAAGATAATTGTGGGAATTATCATCTCACCTTCCTAAAAGTGGAAGCTCAATAAAGAACATTCAGATGCTGTTTACTCCTAAACAAAGGCTCTCTATAACACAGACATTAAGGTTATTATCAAATGCAGGACAGTCTGACAAAGTCCCACTGAACTGGACTACAGTTTACAGGAAATGTCTTTAATTGAAGCCTTTTGATTCTCTAGCAAATCTCTAATGCATTCTTTAATAGCAGATCTGGTGAAACCAGTCATTTAATCAGAGGATATCACAAGGATGCAAAAATAATTCTCCATTTAAGATACTGACAATCCAAGATATCTAAGATAAAACATTAATGCCCTCAATACCAGAATATGAAAATTCTGAAATTAAGAGACTAAGAACTGCTTGCAGCCAGCCAGGAGAGCAGAATCCTTTTGCACTGAACTGAGCTGTGAGTTCCTTTTCACAATTTAAATTCTCAATGCTCAGGATCTGCTCAAGGAAGTCCAAGATTCAGAGTTTCACAGCAAGCAAACAACTTTTGATGAACACATTCCTAATATAAGCAGAAAAGAGATATTGAGAGAGACATATGACAATTTAAAACAAGAGGGAAGAAACTCATACCCCTCCCTTCACACTACTTGATCTTTCATCTTGAAATACTCCAAATATTTTAAATATTTAGCATAGAGACTGATCCATCCTTTGTGACAGACTCTAATCTCAAGCTCCTATTCATTTCCAAGGAGCAGATGCTGTATGTTTCCCAGAGACTCCAGAATTAAGAGAAGACAGTATTTGGGAGACAAAGCAGAAGGAAAATCCAAGAGTTCTTAATGTTTTGTCTTTGCATGCAAAGCCAGCTTAGAAAAAATAAATTACAAAATCCCAAATCTATTGCACGTATCTGTATGGCATGTGTCTGGCATCACAGCAAGCTTAGACCCAAAACTGCAAAAGGGAAATAAAATCTCGCCTTATTGATGGTTTCCAACTGCTGAATGAATTATTGCTTTAAGCATGAAGCAAAATGTCAGTAAAAACAGCAAGCACTGATAATGGCCACAAAGATCTGGATTTTTTTTAGTCTTTTCAGGAAGTATATTTCCTTTATTCAGCTCAAAAGACTTCATACTTCCTTTTACCAGCTTAAAAGCACATTCCCCCTTCTTGTGTCTTTCTTTCTTTGCGCTTTCCAGCAGCGGGAGAAGCCATTTAGACCTAATAAACCACAAATAACAGTGTATGAGAAACTGCAACAAGGCGGGTGTAACTCCACAAAACTGGCAGTAGCATACATCAAATGGGGTTAAAAATTGCTTCATTATTTAAATATATGCTTCGGTACCTAGGATGTTATCTAGACTCCTTGTTTTCGAGAGGAAAAACAAAACATTACAAGCAGGTCAAAACAGATTTGCACTACATTTTCCTGACGACCATTTAGATTAGATTTTGAAGAGAAACGAAAGTATTTATAGAAAGCTTCCTTGCTTTAACCAAATTGGCTGATATTTCCTCTTTACAAATTCATTCAAATAAAAGTAGATCCATATTCCTCTGCATTAGCTACCTTCCTTCCTGGATTTGACAGTATCTAGCTGTGGTTTGTAACTGTTCACATAATCTTTACTATCACTGAGCATCTGAGGCACAGAAATAATTCAGATCAGCACAGAAGCAGTTCCCTTATTTGGAAATATCAGTGAAATCACACGCTGTGTGAAGGTTCATGTACTTACAGCACGATACTAAAGATAAAAGGAAACCTGCAATACTCTGAGAATCCACAAACAACTCTGGTATCATACATAGATTGGGTCATGGAAAAAAGTGTCTGTGCATCCCACTGACCTCCCCAGCCTTCTGGCAAGTACAAAAGGCAGCAATTCAAGCAAAGAGTGGGCAGCAATCACAAGTCACCCCAGGTGCTGCAGCACATCTGAGCTCAGAGGCAAGGGACCAACCAACCGAGGTGTAAGCTAGCACAGAAACCACATCTGACTGCATTCATATTTTTCTGTTTCAGTTTTATTTCCCGTTTAATACTTAGATTATAGTTTCTTGAGTAAGTTGATGAAAGGAGAGCAGGGCAGCCCTATGGCAGGTACCTGGTCAGGGAAGCCACGGTGAAACCGGCCTCACCCAGGGATGGGCTGTCCATCAAGTTATCGGCCTGGCATCTGGACTTTGGGCAGTGAAAAACCAAAAGCCCACAGATATTTATCCAAGAATCACGATTGCAGTTAGCCAATCGACCCCCCCATGAACATGAGCAGCATCTTAAGCTGAACGAGGGTTGATTTTTAAGTTGAAAAAGCATAGATTTGCATTGGATACTAGGAAGAAATTGTTCCCTGTAAGGGTGCAGAGGCCCTGTCACAGAGAACTCGTGGCTGCCTCATCCCTGGAAGGGTCCAGGGCCAGGTTGGACAAGGCTTGGAGAAACCTGGGATAGTGCAAGGTGTTCCTGCCCATGGCAGGGGGTGGAATGAGACAAGCTTTAGGGCGCTTCCAACCCAGACCATTCCCTGATTCCATGATATTCAATGCGCCGTCGGAGGCAGCAGAACAAGGAGCTCCATCGCCCCGCGGGGGCACACGGAGCCGGCGGGTGCTGACCCAGCCCGGCCCAGGAGCCACAGGTCGGGCCCCGCGGGAGCGCTGCGATGCGCGGCTGCGACACACGGCCGGATGCGCGAACCTTCACCCATTTACCGGCGGCGATGAATAAACAAATACACAAACAAAAGCCACGCAGACCCTCCTCACCACCCCCCTCCCCCCACTCGCACCCCTTGGGACCCCGCTGCCCTCCCCGCCCGGCAGCAGCGAGAAAACCTCGGCTCCCCCACCCATCCCTCACCCCGCCCAGGGGTCCCATCCCGCGGGGAGCAGCTCGGGCAGGAAGGGGGATCCCATTCCGGCCGGGGGACGCGGCAAGCTTACCTCCGGAACCGCTCCCGGAGCCGCCGCATGGGTCCGGGGCGGGGGGTCGGGCCGGGGGGCTGCGGGCGGCTCCGGGGGCGGCTCGGGCTGGGCTCCGGGCCCGCATTGGCGAGCGAGCTGCCGCGGCGCGCAGGACGGCGGGCGCCGGGCGGGCTGAGCGCTGAGCCGGGCGGGCGGAGCCCAGCCCGAGCCGCCCCCGGAGCCGCCCGCAGCCCCCCCGGCCCGACCCCCCCGCCC
>NW_024581115.1:1247552-1288099 GCF_017639235.1 Corvus kubaryi | reverse complement strand
GGCTGGGGGGCAGCGGCGGGATGGGAACAGGGAATGGGGCTGGGGGGCAGCGGCGGGATGGGAACAGGGAATGGGGCTGGGGGGCAGCGGCGGGATGGGAACAGGGAATGGGGCTGGGGGGCAGCGGCGGGATGGGAACAGGGAATGGGGCTGGGGGCAGCGCCGGGATGGGAACAGGGAATGGGGCTGGGGGGCAGCGCCGGGATGGGAACAGGGAGTGGGGCTGGGGGGGCAGCGCCGGGATGGGAGCGGGAGCCGCGGCCTGGGTCCCGAGGCCGGCCCGGCTGAGCCGGGATGCCGGGGAAGCAGTGGCAGTGGCAGCAGCCGCGGCGGTGCCGGGGCTGGCCGTGCCCAGGGCCTGGTTGCAGTTCGTCCCGCAGCCTCGCAGGGCGATGGAGCAGCGCCGGGGGGCTGTTGGGGACAGTGGTTCAATTGCCATTGTCTCAGCTCGTTCATCGGAGAGGAGGGCTTGGCGGTGGCAAGACGCCTCTTCTTCCCGGTCTGGGAGCTGTAGGAGCCTTTCCACAAGGGATTCGGCACAGACTGATCCGGGTGACTTCACCCACCCGCCCATGGGGTCCGTCCCGGCGTGGCACAGGAGAGCAGAGCAGAGCGCTGTGGCTTTGCTGTCACGTAAAGCTGCACATGGGATCATTAACTCCGCTCCAGATCGAGGTCACAGTGGCCAGACTGCTTGTGATAACCTGGCTGGCCGAGTTCCCCCGTCGCTATGCCCTAGTCTTACCTACTCAAACCAAGCTTTGCCAAGCAAAGGCTATTTCACTAAATGAAGGGACCATGTCAAGCATATTTCTGTAAGGTGAACGTAGTGTTGCCTTGTATAGCACAAATCAAGGCATGAATTAGGAGAATATTAAGTTTTATTCATGCTGTTTTTCTAATATCTTGTCTTGAAGTGTTCTAGCCCTCAACAAAAGCCATTAGTAGAGGCACACCAAAGCAAACCACGGGTTTACACAAATAACCCATACCCAGTGTCAACATCTTTCATGGTAGGACTGAGACAGATAGGTTTGTAAGTCATCTCCCAAGCTAAACGTGTCACCTCTGCCAGGCAACCACCTCCGGCACAGGCAGCACAGGGAAGTGTGAGCATCATGGTATGGCTGCATGTCAGGCTCAATCTGACTGTTCATAGCTCTCAGTCCCATTTACCAACTCTTCCCCTGTGCCAGCAGTGAGCAAAGGATTAGGTGGTAACAGTTTTGTAAACTGCCATGGCAAGACTTGCCCCTCAGTTTCTGTAGTTCTAATAAAGAATAAGCTCTTCTGATACAAATTGCAGGTTTTGTTTTCCAGCAGGGGCTTGCTTGCTGCTAGGATAGCTGAGGCTGGGCCAGAAGACTTCTGCAGACAGTTAGCTGCTCAGCTTCTCTGAAAGAGGAGGGTGGAGCTTGATGGTGGAAAGGAGAGCTCCTGAAATGCACAGCCAAGCTAGTTCCCTGATAAATATTCCCATTAATCTCAGTGAGGTGTCACTGTTAATATGTTGGTACAATCTGCCATCCGATTTAACCAGTGTCACTGGTAATAAAGTTTCATATTGCCTATGTTATCTGTTAATCCAAAAGGAGCAAAGTTTGAGGACCCTGCAGAAGAGCCCGGACCTGCACACAGCTGTATTTCAACAGCTGAAGTGCCAGCAGTATTCCAATATCCTGGCTTTATTTTGAGGTAGGGCTTGTGGTGATGCAGCTGCCTTCCTGCTCAGTACCACACACCCATCCTTGCATTCCTCTGCAACTCACCCAGTAATTTGCACTTTAAGGTTGTAGAAATGTTCAGGAACATGTGATGTGGACACCATGACCGGAAGGCTGGCTGCTTTGTGGTTCTGGCAAAAAGCTGGACTGACTCCTGTAAAATGAGTGTGCTGATACCTTCAGAGGTGCACACAGAGGTGTTGCATCTTGTCTCCATCTCCTCTCATTCCCTCTGCTCCTCTCTGACTCTTTCTTCAGCCTTCTCCCAAGCCACTGCTGTTTTCATTTCCTTCCCTGCTGCCTTGGACATTTGATGTAGACTCTACTCACAAATGTGTCAGAGTTTTTCTCCACACAGTTCTCAAAGCCTGCTGTTCCACCTTTGTTCTGTGGACATAGATCTCAAACCAGTGTAACTTCCTGTAGCTGGAGCATCAGATATACAGATTCAAGATACAGTTAAAAAAAAAAAATCACTGTTCAAACTGGTTTACTTTGAATGAAAATAAGAACATTCATATCATGAAGCTTGACTGAGTGGAACTAGGTTAAGAAGACCCTAACCATCACAACAGTAGTGAGGAAACTGGAAGATTTTTTACTGGAAGTCTGTGTCTATTAAGGAGAGCACTAAATTACACAGGTATTGTTAGAGCAGTTCTGACCAATAACATTTTTAGTACCAGTGACTCTTGTTGAACTCATCTCTGTAATTGCTTTTGATGATTGAATGAATCAGAGTGCCTTAAAATCACAGTAAAAGAAACCCCTTATTATGGACCAAGGAACCATTAAGTCTAAATCCTAAAAATTGGCATTCAGCATACAAGATTAAGGAAGCAAAAACCTTGTTAGTTTGATTACTCTTATTTACAAAGTAAGAAAAAACAGAACCTTCAAATACCTGAAATAGTTTTGATTAAAAATGTTCTTAAGACTAGAAATATGTCATCGTGCACTCAGCCAGAAAAGTATTTCAATAAAAGAGCTGGGGTTACAAGAAGGGTGAAAGAACTTTTCTTACTGAATGCATCCCTGCTGTGGGGCACAGTCATGTAGTGTGCTTGGAAGGAGCAGTGTACTGAACATGAACAGCCAAGGACTGATTAATAAGACATTTAACCTATTATTTTTTCATGCGGCAAAGAGACGTTAGTTCTGTAAGGTATTTGTAGAATGGGTTTCCAAAATGAACCAGGCAATCCCAGTCTGATACCCAACAGACACCCATTTGGTACCTCATAGGTGTTTGCATAGCAAATCTGTTACTAAGTACAATTCTTGACAGTCAGGAGTACATGAGCTGTGTGGTTTGCCCTTATTATTTTTAAGTCAAATTTTGCCCATGTACAGTCTCCTGCCAGCCCTTCACAAGCACTGTCTACTTGTCTAGAGGTGGAGGAGTTCGTACTCCTGGACTATTGATGAGCATTAAATTGTCACGTAAAGACATATGTAATTTCTGAATGAGACATTAAATACCCGTATAGGATTATGCAAAGAGGGACACAGAAGTGGGGTCTGTAGTTTTCTCTGCATTGCAAAATTGTCTTGGGTTGCACAAATCCAGGAATAGGCAGGATTTGCTGAAAGCTTCCTTTTCCCCACCCAAGATGAAAAATTTAATTGCCATTTGGGATGCCAGCAGTGAATGAGATTCTGTCAGGAGGTTACATTGATAAAAGTAAAAATCTTGCACAAAAGCTGAATTTCTTTTGGCTGCTTGACACAGATGAGTTCTTATTATAAGTCTGCACAATAACCAGTCCCCTGATTTGTTAAACAGATAACAGAGAAGCAGCTCCGCAGTTGCCAAAACGGATGTATTAGTGATAAGACACTGCTCATGCTCCCAGGTACTCACTTTTTGGAGCTGGCAGTGGTGATGGGCTGGCTTCAGAGGCAGCAGAGCAGAACACCACAGCTCAGGGAGCCAATTAAATGCAGTGGGGAGGGAGCAGAGCAGCACAGGCCTTAGTGAGGCACAGGAAACAAGTTTGGCAGGTGAAACTCCTCTCCACTCCCAGTCTACACCGGAGAGAAAATCAAGCATGTGGGGTAAATAAGGGGGAGAAGAGTACCCTTCTGCTTTCTTTTGACTTCATAAGAAACAGAGTATGTGGATTTAGCCTTCCTGTCTTAGGGGTGTGCACAATAATGGAGGAAGGTGGTGATTTCATTAAGGTTTGATTTAGAAGATTAAGTGGTAAAGTTCTTTTCTTGGATTTAGAGAACAAAGGGTTTGGGCTTTGTTAGCATGTTCAAGGACATGTGGCAGCAGAAGTATCCTGTAAAAAGTTATGCTTTGGGCCCTGCAGACAGCATGGATATAGCTTTTTTTTTTCTTGCTGCAAACTGACCCAGATTTCTGCTTTATTTGACAGTCTTTTTGAGCATAGTGTGAAGGAGAATCATCACTTACTGAAATGCATGTCAATGGTCTTGTGAAATGAGCATGTTTCTGTCCCTCAGCCTTCCCCCAATCTAATTAATAAGGTCGTCCCAATGAAGGCAGGCTTATAAATAGCTTTCCAAACACTAATGGAATTAGTTCTGGCTTGGACAACTTTTCCAGGGTGACACAGGTATCTAAGAAGGGCTGGCTCCTTGGCATAGACAGCCACTTACAGTAGAAATGTTGAAACATAAACATTTACCTGATGTCCCAGGTCTTGCTGCCAGCACTAAACCTTAAATGGGATTACAGCATTGCTACTCACATCATAGAAAGACTTCCTGCAAGTGAAACAAGGGATTTTAGAGGGATGGGCCTTGTATTAGATTACATTAGTCTGGATAGTGAAACGTCAAATTCTGCTGAAGGTTTCTCTTTTGTCACTATTTCTGAGGAAAGTGTATTTTTCATGTCCCACAAACCCACAAGAGTTTGTGAGGATAATAAACATTTACCATGGGGAATAACATCGAAGTACTTCCAGTCGATAGGAATCTTTACTAGGACAGCAATTAATGGAAAGGAATAGCACAGCTATGAACTCCCAGAAGACAGTGATGATTGAAAATTGACTATTTAAATCATCAGTGAATTGAGCCATTGAACCCCTTCAAAAGCAATGGTTGAATTATTAACAATTAAAATCTGGCATAAGACTGGAATTTTATAATGAAAATAGAATCTAAATGTGTCATAGAAAATGTAAGCTCTGATTGTTTAAAAAACTTGAACCAAAATGTAAAGAGGATGTATCTGATTCAGGAGCTTCAAATCAGTAAGCATGAAGCTCCTGAAAACATGAGACAAACATGAAATTGTAATATGATTATCTATGTGACTCATGAAGTTTAATTACAGTAAAATCATGGAGAAACATTATTTCACAGTCATTTGGCCTGTGTATCACAATAGTCCTGCCATGTACTGCATTTCCAGTAAACAAAAGGACATTTCAAAGATTTCAAAATGCATATTGGGAAAACCAACGAAGGTCAAATTTTATATTAATTCATCTTTTCAATCAAATTCCTTGCTGTTGCTTGTTCTGAATATAACCTTCTCCTTAAATGAAGAAGCTGACACGAGGGCAGGAGGTGCTTCATGTAACCGAGAAAAGATCACTTCTTTAGAGAAGGAGAGAAAAGCAGCACTTTTCAGTCTCTGAAATGGCCTTGGACCAGCTGCACAAATTCTGAGTCATCAGATGAATCAAGTCTGTTAATGACTGCAGAGAACTTTTACTTCAAAAATGCAGAAGTATCATGCTTTCAGATATCGATTCTGTTGTGCTTCCTTTAGGAAGCTTTAGTCATAAAGGTGCCAGATTTCAAGGCTCTTTTAGAAGTAAAAAATGTCACAAGGGTTTGGCATTTAGTAATTGTACCATAAAAATGATGGTGGCCCATAGCCCTTGGAACATCTATCAGTTCCTCTAGCAGAAATCAGTATGGAGTTTTGGCTGACAGGCAAAGAGGGAGTTATTAAAGGTAAAATTCACTCATAAAGAGAATTTCATATGAAAGGCCAAATCAGGACAACCTGACTCAGGAGCTAAGCAGCTGCCATTGACTTCAGCTTCAGACTGGAGAACACCTGAAAAATCACAGCTCACTTTCTTAAACCAAAGGGATAAGAGTCATGAAGATCTGTGTTGTAGCCTGCCTTTAGGAAGTCTACAACAGAGAATAAAGAATTACTCTACTGTATTATAACAGTATATATTCTCAGTGTCATTAGATCCTAAGAGATGAGGTCTCTCACCCCATCCTCCAGCTGTCTCGTTATTGTGGCCTGAAAAGAAAAGCTGTACCCAACCCTTGGGGAAAAAAAAGACCATTGTTGCCCTCTCTCAGATGTTGGATTTTAGCACTCAAAAGCGAAGGTTTTTGAAGATCTTTTTAGCAATGTGTTACCCATGCAGAACCAAATTATTTCTCTTTGGACCCAGTATTTTAATATATCCCCAAATTCTTCCCTTTTCAGAAGTAAATGAAAAATGTTCTCCCTTATACCAAAGCCAGGATAAAGCAGTTCTGTGTTTGAATCCCTGTCCACAGTGGACCATCTTTAATTGATGTTTATAACATTGACACATAAAATCTTTTCCCCTCCTTTCTTCTCCCCATCACTGGGTTTTGCTCTGCAAACGTGTCTGCCATCCATAATCACTCTTAATTCCTCATCTTTGACATCACAATCAATGAAGGGAAATAAGCTGTTACTTATTGGGGCTGACACAAAATCCATTTAAGTTAACAGAAAGACGTTCATTGTTTCCTATCAGCCTTAGGTCAGGCCAAAGTGAACAGAGTGGGTGGAATTTAGCCTGTCATTTGTTATCTGAGAAGAAATGATTCCTACGTCCCATTTGGACTGCTTAGAGATTTTAAACGTATTTAGCAAAAGAAAAACTGATTTATTCTCAGTTGTTAAATTGTTGAAATTTTACTCTGGTTGGATAGTCTCTCACTTAGCTTAAAATGGTACTTAATTTTCTTAATAGTTAAAAAAAACCCAAAAAAACAAATACAGGAGAGAAAGATCAAGGTGAGTGTAAGTCAGTGAAACTGAGGAGGTGCCTGACTGCCCTGTGCAGGTCATAAAGCATCGTCTGCACAGGAGCTTGGCCTCACTGGCAGGGGCTGCACAGAGCCCATGAACTCACCCTGCCCTTCCTGCCAGCTAGCTGACAGCCTCTTAGTTTTATTTATTTTAGGTTTCCTAAATACATTTGGAAAGGGAGAAAACATCTGTACTCCAATGTATGGCATTGTCTCAGGCCTTGTAGGTTTTGTAAACAGACTTAACAAAATATGAATCCATTTTTCTCTATTGCTCACAAATGTTCACAAATATAATTCAGAAGCAAAATGAACATGTTCTTTAATAGAGCCCAACAAACATCAGACACACTTTCCCTACTATATCTCTCAATCTGAATAATGCTTGTTAGCCTTGGGAAGAAGGAGCAGAGTGTCTGGCAGGGACAAGAGGATCTGAGTGATTGTCTAACTTGCAATTCCCCTGATAAGTTTAGAGACTGTTTTTGCAGTGTTTCTGCAGAAGTAACTTCTGTGATTCAAGGACAAAAGTCCAAATGTTCTGTTTCTTGGTTATGGTGTTCTAAAGAGTAAAGGGAGTTTCACCACATCCCTTCTGAACAACAGGAAACTCTTGGGATATATCATTCAGTCGCTGATGACCAGGCCAAGTTGCTGAGAGGTCAGATGACTTGCAAGAGACAGAGATATCAAGAAGTTTGATTCCAGTGCAAATTTGTCTGCTCTGCTCCAAACAGAGTGATTGCAAAACAAGTGTTACTGCTATTGGCAACCTTTGTGAGGCCTTACATCCCTCATCCATGTAATTCTGTCTGTCCTTGAGTTAGAGTTATAAACTGTGTTATCTTCAATGGAAGGGATAAGTTTTCAGACAGACTCTGACCTGACTTCTCTTTCTGCTGTAGTAGATGAAAGTCTACAGCATTCCAGTGATATAACTGAGGGATTGGACTCACATAAATGAGACTCTGACCCATCACATCATTGCTGGAAGGACTAAAGGGGAAAAAAACCCCTAATACTTGGGAAATTTTTCGGAGCCAGTTGGACAGCGAGTGAGTAAACAACAATCCAGAGGGGCACAGGAGTCCCTCAACCTGTTTCTAAGATTGGATCCTCAGACAGCAAATTCCTGTCCTTCAGATTCCTGGGTCTTGAGGCTCAGTAGCAATACTTATAAGGAGAGGCTGGTTGAACAAAATCAAGAAATAAACAGACAATGCCCCTGATGAAGAGCTGAAATAGAGATGTTTGTGGGCACAGATCATGTCTTTCCAGAAACTGGTCCTTCCCTGGGGCTGTCACTTCTGAGCTGCTTCTGGTTACCCACAGAAGGGAGCAGGAATCCTCACCGGGGCCTAACCTGATTCTGCTGCGCTGGGCATTACAACCTTCTTATCTGTACCTTGTGGGTGCTAAATTGCAAGGCCACATTTTTGGGAACAGAACCCAGAGCCTTGGAGGAAGGCTATGCTTTCAAACTCTGCTTCCTTGGTAGCTTCCCCAGTGTTGGGGCCACGGCGCTGGCAGCGGATCAAAGCCCAGGAATTCCTGTGCTGTGCTCAGACTGTTCTTCCTGAGGTCACACCACTCTCCTCCTTTCTGTTTGGTTTTAGCAGGATCAATTTTATAAATTACAGGGCAAGATACAACCCTGGTGTGAGAGTGGGGATGGAGAGGGCACTGTGCTCTTCGTGTCCCAAACAAACCACCATGGAGACACCTGCCCTTGGCTGACCCCACTGGGCAGCTGTGCCCTGTCCTGCTCCCACCAACTGCCCAAGGCTCATTTCAAACAGCCTCACGTCTGATATAAATAGGAATGGTGGTTTCTGAACTACCTCCAATTCTTTGGAACTTCACAGGAGTCTTGTAATAGCATTTTACTTAAATTCTAGAAAACAACCCCAAAGCTATTAGCAACCTGGCACTGGAAAAACCTCTGTGGAGGTTTAGTCAAAATGACAAAAGTCTCTATCCAAAATTTATGAAGGCATTTTCAGTTTTTCTGTGGAAGTCCAAATTCCCATATTTTGGCAGTAGAGCTGTGCTGGGTACATTTGCACTAACATTAACGATTTAAAAGCTCCTTGGTGCCCTTAGCAACAAAAAGGAGAATGCATCCTTGGAGGAAAGATGCCCCTTAGCAGAGGAGAGGTGATACTCTAGAGGAGTTAATTTCTTCCCTTTTGTTCTGGAGTTTTGGGGGGCAGAGGCCCAACTTTTGGATGGCGACATTAATCCCACACAAACTGAGGGAAGACCCCTACTTGCATTCCTGCAACATGAAAGGTTAAAATAAATGGTTGTTAAACTACCTACAGGCTGTATAGTGCACGACACATTAGTGCTGCTTTTAGTCATCAATATATTGCTATTTAAAGATGACCAAGACTTTTAAGTCTGCTGATTATTCATATTAAAAATGTTTCTTTATCAATTGAGATTTTATACTATCATGCAAACATCTCCATAATTAAATGTGTGCTTGACTCTTTCTGTCTCCAGTTAAGTGGATGTTGATGGGGAACCTACCAAAAGCAACTGCCGAAATGTTCTTGCACTTCATTTAAAAAATATTAATATCAAATTACAGTGATGATAAAAGTGCAGTATGAGATCCCTAAAGGGAATCAAGGCTAAATGGTTTTGGAATCATCCAAGGTAGTTTGCTCAAACTGCTCTTTTTCTCACAGTTTTTCTATGGTCACAGCAGAGACCTGTTCTCCACTGCATGAGGAGGGGTTTAAACATAAACGCTTTAAAGCACAAAATCTCTCCACCTATAAAAGCGTAGTACTGAAGTTGCAAAATCAAAGACCTTAAGGAGCACCAAAATTCAAGTCAATTCTGTATTAGCCTGTCTGTATCTGTCTAATATTGCACACTATTTAATGCCATAATCAAGCAATATTTTCCTGTGGGAAAAATCACAAAACTGAATGGACTATGTTCACTTTGGGAGCAGCTATTCAATATTTCATTTTTCAATATGTGGCATAGGGTTTAATCCAAGGTGGGAGGGAGAGGTCTTACACACTGCAGTCTTGATAATCTGATCTGATCCTGGGTCATTTACAGAGCAGCCCTAATCTAACCTGTGCACTGAATCCACATGCTAAAACTTCCCTGTGAACTTTTTTGTCTTTAGAATTTTCTTTCCTACAGTAAGAACAAATCACCTGATGCAGTGCCTGCAGGAGGGAACTGGCTCACTGAGTAAATAATCACCTGGATGCTTGTGGCTTGATCCCGCCTTCCCAGGGAGCAGATGGATGCTTGAGATAACTTGAGGTTTAGATGGAATTGTAGCAGTGACTGGAGATCCCAAAGGTGTGCTTTTTACAGCCACTTTCCTGGCCAAATCCCCTGTGCAGGAGGATTTCCATACTTGCAGCATTGCTCTGTCATGACTTTGCCTCTGTCCCAGGCTATGGAGAGGGGCTGAGCTACACCTTACACAACCTGCAAACCAAGCTGGAGGCCCATAACACAACCAAAATTGGGTCAATCTTCTGTAACAAGTGAGTGGGACCTTAAATGGGGATGTTGTTTGTGCTCATCCCTTTGCTGCTATGGAGCAGAGAACAAATATTTGTACAACTGCCTTCACAAATCCAGTTCACATAAACCCTCTGCCCTCCCTGCAATAAAAAGCTGCCAAAAAAGGTTGGCTGTTCATTAGATTTTGCTGTGGGTGATGAATGGGGCTGCCTCCAAAAGCAGTCCTGCCCTCCACACTGAACATGGCCTGGCAAGAATGACCCAGCTATTCTGCCTGGCTTGGAGAGCAGATCCTCAGCCTCTCTTGGGAGCTGTGACTCCAGTGCAGCCAGGGCTGCTCTCTGGCCCTTTATTTCAGCTGGTTAGCTGCACAGCTTTACATTCCAAATCCTGCTTTTTACCCTGAAATGTGAAAACCCAAGCCAAGCAGCTCAGAGTCTCTGCTTTGGTCTCAATTTACCCACTGCAGCAAGGGTTTGCTGGAGGAGGGATGGAGAACTGCATCATGAAGGTGTGTCTACTCCAGGTGGAAATTTCTGCACCGTTCCCAGCTTGGAGGGGAATGGGACAATGCCCATCCTTCTGTCGACAACCATACAGAGGAGGTGGCAAAGCTGCTTGTATTTGTTGTCAAAAATGGGTATGCTAGCAGGGGCCACAGCCTGAGCTAAGCCCATGGGAATGTGGGCAGGCACTCTGCATGCCTGCCTGGGGAGCTCTGCCAGCTCACCTCCACCCTGACCTCACACAGCCCCTGTTATTCCAGCTCTGAGTCCAGCTCCGAGCAGCGGCTTTGTCCTCAGCGCAGAAGAAAGGTTTGTTTTGATGGCAGAATAAGTAATGTGCCTCAGCTCCATAGCTCT
This sequence comes from Corvus kubaryi, assembly GCF_017639235.1. NCBI lineage: Eukaryota > Metazoa > Chordata > Aves > Passeriformes > Corvidae > Corvus > Corvus kubaryi. The sequence continues at coordinate 1,276,992 of NW_024581115.1, read as the reverse complement.
AAAATCCCTGGGGAGACGAGGCATGTCTAATTTGTACTGTGCCACAGCCAGGTGAACACAGCACCAGGTCCCTACTCGGGCATGACTGTGCTCAGGCTCAGTATTTAGCTGACTGCAAAAACTACAGCTATTTTCCTCATTTTTGTAGTGGCAAAGCTGGTATCCACTAACCATTCCACTTGGAAAAATACCACCCAGCTCCCTAGAGAGGCCACAGTGAGAAACCATCAGCTATAGCAAACACTTTTTAATGGGATCAAGGAAATTGCAAACGCTTTTCTTACACTGGGACTTGAGGCAGCATTGAAGAAGTCTTCTGCTTCTGTCTTCTGTTGTCCTGCAGGTGAGGCAGTGGAACTCATCTTTTTTGTTATTAAAAATGGGCTAAAACCCGCGTAGGCTAAAGGCATCCTTAATCAAAGAAGCCCTTGGCTGATGGCAGGCCCTGCCCTGCAGAGCAATCCTGGCCCGGGGCAGCATCACTGCAAGACTCTTGTGATTTAAGGCCTGAGGGTATTTTGTATTTGCATATTCATCCTTCACATAACCATGCCATGTTTATGTATTGCTGCTCCGGATTTTACCCCGATTTCACAACCAACAACCCCTGTCTTTTCCTCCTTGACTCACCTCGAAGCCAAACTGTTCAGTGCTGGTTTGGGAATGCTCAGCACTAGTATTGGATAAATGCACTGAAGCAGCAGCAAGGACAGCCTTGGTGACACTCATCCCATATTCCAGCGTGGTTTATTTTATGTTCACTATGGTTTATTTTTTATTTTGTGCTAATGAACTCTGTAAATATAAATATAGAGCCAGACTGGTTTGTGTGGGTATTTGACATTGATAGAATAAATTACCTTTCCTACATATTTTCCATTATATATCTGCTTCCATTATGTGCTGCACACGGACACGAGAAGGAAACCTTTGCCATCACTGCCCTTTGCAAACACAGTTCTCTTCCAAGCTTTCAGTCTTACTACTAAATAAATATGCATGCAAGATAGCACTGGTATAGTACTAAAAAACCACTATTATTTATACAGCTTTCAAACCTATACAAATTCTAATTTTTCACACAGAAAATTTGTTCTAAGGCATGGAGCTGCAGAGGATCTTCCACAGCTGTGCTTCCACCACCTCCAGGACCAGAAACCCAAAATGCACAGCAGAGACCAAACCTGTGTTTTTCTCACTGAACCCAAATGAAGTGTCTTGTCACCTCAGAGGGAACAAAATCCACCTGAGATCTGAATTTCCTCTGGAGGTACCCAACCCTCTCCTTTGGCTGTGAAAGCAGACTGAATTTATAATGAGGCACTCAGGTTGGGAAAAGAGGAGCAATTCCACAGCCATGAGCTTGGGCTTGAAGTCTGTTTGACACCGTAACACTAGTTCCTGAAGAAATCATCTCACCCAACAAAAAGGGTAAAATAAGGAGATTTTTCAATACCCTGAAAGATAACAAGATGCCTGGCCAGTTTTGAAGCTTTTTGGTAAAAATCAAAAAAATCCAGCTGAGTTTTATCAACTTCTGACAAATATTTTATTTTCATTTACAAACTCCTGCAACTGTGGGTACCATCACTCCTAGAGCAGCATCACTCTGGCTCTGAGGCAGAAGTCCTGTCCCATCCAGGGTGAGCACTGCAGCTGCTGGGCTCTGTCTCCACATCACCCAAATTTCAAACCTGCACTGAGCACAGTTCAGACCCATATGGCCAAGAAGGGGACCCACAGGGAGGGAATCCAGCAGAGGAGAGCCCCAAACCCAGCATCTCCTGATCTCATTCCATTCTCAGTCATTTCTATTTACTTCATTTTCTTCCACTTCATTTCTAGGCTGGCCCTGCCAGGTTAGACACAGCTCCTGGAAGCCTTGCAGAGATGTTTTTATATTGCATCTTATATCATTATATATTCTATAAGAATAGAATTGTTCTTATATTCTCTGTGTGTGTTTGTATGCATTTATATACACACACAGAGGCAGGTCACACTTGGTTTGCCACCTAGACTGGACTGCAGAAGTGACAGAGAGGGGAGCAAAGGCTAGGCTGATTCACAAATCTTCTCCATATGTCGCAACAAACCTCATGCAAAGTCAACATGGCCTTGCATCATAAAGCACAGGCTGGAGCCAAGAAAGAGCTCAGCTGGAGAAGCCACAGAATGAGGAGAGAACAAGCCTGTTCAGGTAAGAGCTCTGCATCTAAAAACATGTCCTGACATATTCACAAGAGGAGGTTAGGTATTTTTGAAGACGATTTTTCTTTTCTTGCAACTCCCCAATCCTCTGAGCTCATTAAAATGAAGACACTCTAATTTCCAGGAGTGGCCATCAGGGAAAGGTCAAGGAAGGACTTCTTTGTAATGTCTATTCTCAAATTCCAGGGAGAAGATCAGCAGGACTTTCATTAAACCACTGTCAAATTATAAATTACTGCACTGTCACAGGAAAGTAGGACTGCCATTACCTTATATGCAAAAGGAAGTGAAAGAAAAGACCTGATGATTTATAGCTTGTGTACAGGTCTGCCTGAAATGGGATCCTGGGCTGACAAAACAAGGGTCTGGTTACCAGCAGCTGGCCCTGGCTGGGCACACAGCAGCCAGAGCTGCTGTATCAGTGGTGTTACACATTCCCTCTGCACAGGAGGTTTTGTGGGGGTACGTTCATAGAACCCCAGTTCTGAAGATGCAGAGTTACTCAGAGAATGTTCATAACATCTTCAAAAGAAACAAAGCAGCAGTTTTTGCTGTTGCACCAAACCTCAAAGAAAGGAAGCCCTGGGAACCCAGTGAGATCTGTACTGAACAGGACACTCAGTTTCTTAGGGAGGGACTCCAGTGTAAAATCCAGAGCTGTTGCTTGCTACTTTGTGGTTTGTATTTCCATGGATAGACACCAGAGGAAGACAGTCTGATTAGACAAATTACTTTTGTTCAAATGGAAACAAATATTTGATTTTATTCATCCCACCTTCACTTGAAAAATGCCATCTGTCCACTACAAGGCATCCAACTTCTGACTAAGAAAAAAACATTGCTCGAGGCCCTCAAAGGGAAAACAAAGTGAGGAGCTGAATCTCCCAGGTGCAGCTCTAATGACATGAGTTTAGGATGTTCAGAGCTGTAGCTGCCTTTGTCTCTCAGGAAAGCCTTTCTGATCCATAGGTTGGATCTGAAGACCAAGACACTGTCTTTTAACAGTTAATTAGCTGCACCAATTAGTGGTCATGTTGTACAAAGAGTGACAAAATGAGTATGAAAACCAACAGTAAGAGAGCAGCTGGATCTGAAAGCAGGGAGGGATAGCAGAAAGCTGGGGCAGCACATCCAGCAGCCAAACTGTGGCTTGACAGAGGCTCTGAAGTGTGGCAGCCAAATGGAAATCGTGGTTGTACCCATGCAAATTTGGGCCCCTCTCCTGCACTGCAGTTGCACTCGTGTCACCTCTGGGTATTTCCACTGAAATCCTGTTCAATTACCTTGAGTAACCTCCTGCCTGCAGCAGGGACAGGGAGAACAGAGCACAGCACATGGGCTTCAGACCTGGTCCAGGGTCACACCCCACTCCTGAGCAACAGAATCTGGGCCCTGCAAATCCAAAAACTGGAGCACGGAAAGACCAATGGTTTGTGGGCAGACAGCAAGTGCATGTCATGTGCTGTACCTGTATCCCAGAATGTGCTTTTTGGAAAGTTGATGCTTAGGGCAGCAGTTGCTTGTCAATGTCAAATTATCTGCCCTGTCCCTTAAGCTTCTGGAGAAAAGGGGTGACCCAAGATGAGGTGAAGAATGAGAATCAAGCTGGGGTGACTTCTATATTGAATTTAAGGCACTGTAATACAGGGTTAAAATAGAAGCACCTGCAGCCTTTATGCAAGAACCTGTAATTATGTGCACAAAGACAGGTCTCAGCGTGTGGAGCTGTATGCATGCATTATACATTAATATGGGGCTAACAACCAGGGAAGCTGATAGGGTTGGTTAATTATTGCATTCTGTATTATCTTTTATTAGGAGACATGCATTATGATGGTTTCATTTTTTAAAATCCAAACATTAAAGCATTTTCTGACTGCACCACATGCAAGAGGAGCCTGCGCTGTGCCAGCAGCCAGGGCTGCACCTACAAACCCAGTTCTCTCTCTGCAGACTTGCCCTGCTCTGGTCATCTGGGGCACTTGCACTCCCAGGCTGAAGTCATGATCAGGCTCACTGTGAGTGCTAAGCCCAAAGTGCCCCTTTGAACTCAGAGCTGATCTGAGCCCTTGGTGCCTGCTGGCAGGTTATACTGGGAGTGTGCGATGCCGTGATCTGGCCAGCAGAGGTTTATCTGCTAGGACAGAAAAGTTGGTACCTTGCAGGAGTAGAGCTAATCTGGCAGGGTGGTACTTCAATCCAACGAGAGTGGCAAGATGCTTCTGTCCCAAGAGGATGCTCTCAAGCTCTGCACTGACAAGATGCAGTGACAGGAGCTGCCCACACTCACAGCACTATTACACACTGGTAACACACATCTCGCCTGGTCCTGCTCAGGGATGTGCATTCCTGCCATCCAGCCAGGTCCTGGTGCTCATTCTGGGGGAACTGGCCTCTGAGGATGGGCAGGGGGCTGCTGAGACCTAGCCTTCACTTCCAGCTGTCTGCACAGGATAGGAAGTACGTGGACATCTAAGGGTGCCCTGCACACTGCAGGCAGGTGAGTGCTGCTGCACACCTGCCTGGAAAGAACTCATAGCAAAAGGCTGGACCTGCTCCAGTCCAGGTAAGGGCAAGATTTTGCTATGTGTAGAAACAAAGAGAGGTGCTTCACCCTCGTGTGATGAGAGCACAGCCTGGGCTTAAGCCTTTTGCCTTCATCCATTTCATCCAATAAGTATGCCTTGGCTTCTTCTGCTGAAATAACAAAAAAGGAAATGACCCAGCTTCTGTAACATCTGTGACTCCAGATCACCCTGAATGCTTCCCAGCAGAGAGGGCACAGAGAAAACATGGTCATCTCCTCCCTAGCAGCTGTTAAATGAAATAGGAAAAGGCGGCCCTACAGTATGACTGTGCTTTGAAGTTCTGCCCTGTGGGCCAGGCTTTGGCCACCCTTGGGGAAGTTTTAACAGCACAGTTCACCCACCTCCCTACTGGTGAGGGGACTTTTCTTTGCCTTCTTGCCTCAAACATGACTGCCCTCTCCCCTGGGAGCTCTACCCCAGGTTGGGGCATCCTCTCTTTCACTGCACATGAAGAGCAAACAGGCAACAAAATAAAACCACACATTCACCTTCAGCAACTGAAGAAGGCAAAGCATTTTCTGTTTGCAAAAGGGGAAGAGCAGCAAGTCCATCTGCAAACCAGTTTCCCATTACCAGCCCATGATAATATCTTACACTCTCCCAATGGCAGTTTAACTGTCACCCCAACAAACAGATGGACTTTTGTAATACCGAGAACACAAATTCCCAAGAGGAGGGGAGCCTCGGGATCTAACGGCATACAGAGTTGGTTGGAGGGGAAAAAAAAAAAGGGCCCTTTGTCCCTTCAGGTCTCCAGAGGCAATAATGGGGAGCAGCATGTCCCCTCCCAGGCCCAATAACCCTGCCAGGGCAGTTACAAAAACACACGATGTGGCAATGATGAGCCCTATCTTCTCCTCCAGCCATGGCTTAGCACTCCCACCTGTCCCAGCAGTTCTCTACTCTCTACCACCAAGAATTGGTGAAAACCTCCCTCCTGCCAGGGAACTCAAAACACCAGCACGTTTTGTAAATATGCATCCCAAGGATGTGGTGTTAATACTTCGCAATGATTCTTTCCATGCCAGAACGAGTTAAGGTAGGAGTCTCTGTCCTGGCTTCAAATTTCCTGGCTTTCCTCTGTCTGCGTCACAACATAATTCTTTCCAGCAGCCTTTTCCTCAGATGTTCAGAGTTAGCATCGGGATCCCTGCCAGCTCTCCTTCCCAAAACAAACACGGAGCCTCCTGATGCCAAAGATTTGCCTTCTATTCATTTCTCCAGGGATAGAACACTTGGCTTTACAAGCAATGCTCCAATTTTCAATCCAGCATATGTATATAAATAAAAATGCAGCTTTACAGAGCCTTGTCTGCACTAGAAAAGACTGGATGGCGTGTCCCTAACAAGCTGTCTCTCTCCATTAACTGTAAATAATGCTTCAATTAATTAATGAGATTATCTGCCAAGTTAGTACACATCACTTCAGCAAGGAAAATAAGGCTTATTGTGAAATTAATTTTTGCTGGTGTAATCATGTCAGCATCAGAATTTTTGCTAGAAATAAAAACACCCACCCATTATCAAACCCCTCTGGTTCCAGTGTAAACCTGGTCTAAAACACCCTGAAAAGTGATAAAATACCATTCCCATCTCAGTAAAAAGCTTTTCTTTCCCTCCAGTGTCCCTGGGCTCATAACACCTCCCCTGCCCTGGTGACCTGCCGGCTTTGCCTAGAGGGCTGGAAATTGCAGAGCTGCTGGTGGCTGATGAGAAATTATTTAAAGGAAGCGTTGCAGCGAGCCCTGCAGAGAGCAAACCACAGCCCTGCACTGCTCCCCGCAGGGGACAGCTGAAATCTGGGTAGATTCTGTCTCACTAAGGGACATGTCCTTCAAGCTCAGGACAGGTGGAGTGTTTGTCCTCCAGCAAGCCCAGGCTGCTGCTGTCTGCTCTTCTTTTGGAAGGAAAACAAGTAGGTTTCCTCTTTTTGAGGAAACAAGTGCGTGACTTATGTCAAATCTGTGATTAAGATGCTCCTGAGAGAGGAGAAATGCAGAGAATGGGAAAGAAATCACCTGTAATAAGCACTACTAATATGCCTCCATCAAGTATTGTCTTTTTTTGGTTGTTGTTGGGAAGGGTATGAGGTGCAGTGGCTGTACCAAATGGACAGGGCACCTGCAGACATTTACTCATCTGCTGCTACTCATGGATTTTTTCAATACACCTTTTATGCTCACTATGTTCCTTTTATGTGTGTCCAGTTTCCAGCAATAAACTTAAGGCAACTCCCATTAATCCCTCAGAATTTCAGAGGTTTTATCATTTGAAAAAGGTAAAGGTGGATATGCCCAATCCCTGCCTCCCCTCCTCTTTCTTGAAAGGTTTAGCCCTAGAATTGGCCTGAATTTGTACGTTTATTTTACATGAAAGAAGTGGCTGAGATAAAAATAGAACATGAAAAATATTACCTAATGAAGTGATAACATATTGATTATTTAGGCAATATAATTTTTACAAATAAAGGTGGATGCTAAGCCTATATTCCTTGCTCATGCAGAAGTCAATAGCAGTTAAATTCAGGGTATTTTTAGAGTAATAAAGAGCTATACCATGGGTGCAATCAGCTTCAATACTGAAGGAGTGCAAAATGAGAGTGCTTAAACAATATGTCCAAGTCTTCTAGGCATTCAGGAAGAGACACAAATATATAATCATTCATAATTAACAATTTCTCCACAGCACCACCCGTGAAAGGATCTCATGTTCCTTCATAAATACTAATTAAATCAACCCTACACCCCACTTGTGTAACAATTATTACTGACATTAACAGATGGAGAAACTAGGGCACAACTTCATTGCCCACACAGAGCATCTGCTGCAGATCTGGGATGAGACTGACCCATCCGCAGCCGGGGCTGAGCCATCAGATGCTGGATTTGGATGCCTTGTGACAAGGATCTGCCTCCAAAAACTGCTCCTGATTTGTCACATTAGGGTGGAAATGCCTCTTTGAAACATTATTGTCAAACACTGTCAGTGTTAGACAGGAAAACCAAGGAGCTGTGTCTCCAAGGAAACCAGCATACGTGAGGAGGAGGAAGTAAGGAAACTAAAGCAGGAGCAGAACAGAAGCTTGAGCAGGCAGCTGTTCCAATTTCCTGTTTTTTATCATTCTGCTATGATTTTCTCTTGTTAAGTCAGATAGCTTTCTGCTGTGGATGTCAGAGCAATTTATTTATAAACAATTAATTTAGCTTTCCATCACTCAAGCATGAAGAGCCAGACCTTCACCTCAGAGCTCTGACAGCTGCCCCACGAGTCCACCTGCTTTCCTCCTGGGCAGCAGTCACCAGGAGACTCCAGCACACGTACCCCTATGCCCCCCATCCTCCCCACATGCATATCCTTGCTGAGGCTCCAGCTGTCATTTCATCCAGGAGCCACTCAGGGACCCCAGCAGGACACATGGATTCAGTTTCAACCCCTGGAGCCCACCTGACAGAACAGATCCCACACAGGGAGTCAAGCACTTGGGAGAGCCACAAAGTCATTTGGGCTGGAGCAGGGCCAGGAGACCCAGGTCAGTGCTTTGCCATATAAAAGGTACACAGGTAGCTCAAGAGACTTGGGCTTGTGGGGTTTGATCTGTCTAAAAGACAACAACTGGGCTGTAGGGCTCCCCAAAGCAGCATTGGCTCATGGCTGGAAGAACAGTATTTCCAATTAAACTCCCAATACCAATTCTTACTTCTTGGCATTCCTGCCAAAGCACCAACATCACACAAGCTGAATGACTGATAACTCAAGGTGATACAGTTCTAGGCAGCAAAAATCATTCTTAAGTCCTTCTTACAGCCAAGGGTTTTGACTTGGACATGTCACTGTGCTTCTATACTCAGTACATCCTCATCAGAGGATGAAATAATGTGCTGATAAAAAAAATGAGACAAGATTAACCCCTTTTCAAATTCAAAACAATCACTGCATGGGGAAGGAATTCTCCCTGGCAAATATTGGTTAGTCTGTCTGGACTAATCCTCTACTCATATGTAGTGGCTTATTAGGGATTTGAAAAAGAAATCTGAAGGCTTAGACAGTATGTTTACAGTGGAATAGCCTCACAAGAAAGATGGATTTTCAGTGAATTTAATGACATGCTTGACTTGAATTAATATTGGAGAAATCTAGAAATCTTTTTTCCTGTTGTTTCTGTAAAACTCTTTAATAAAGCCTTTACAGAAGCAGTAATTTGTGACTTTAAAAGGGCACTAAGCCAACTGTAAGTGAGCCAGTGCAGACTGAATTCCTGCTTCCTGCAGAACAGCAATAAATCCTCCCAGCACCCCTGAGTTCCATGGTGAGCACAGCTCACCCAAAGCAGGTGTTGCAAGGCTGTGCCCAGGGTTTGCCCAGATTTATTGTGGCTTGTTCATCGACTTCTCTGATCCACCTGCTCCAGGCGTTGTTTGCGGGAGAATATTTTATTTTGTTCTCTTTGATCCTACTGGGGTTAGTCCATGGACTGAAATTCAAGTGCAGCCCCTGTGTGCCAGTTTTGTAATAATAACCCCCTTATGAATGGCATAAATGACTAAGAGAGAAATCTCAGTGCAGGGGGCAGAAGAGCAGAGAAAATTAACCAGAGACACGTGGAGCAAAGCACAGAGGGGACAGGAGCTGTCCAAGGATGCCCCATAAGCCAAGGGCAGAACTGGGAACAGAGCATATTTCCTAAATCTCTGTCAGTCCATCCAACGTCCTTTAACTCATATTGTTTCTGGATAAATGTTAATACAATTTTACCCACATCTCACTCATTTGCAAAGGGCACCTGCTGCAGGACAGTATTTCTGTGCTGGATATCCTGGCCTGAAAATCCTGCCTAATCCTCTGGGCAAAGCACATGTCTCCATGGGCACGGGTAGGACTACACAAACCCATCCTCGACTGAACAGGGATGGAAGAGTCACATTCAGAGGATGTGCAAAGAGCTGCATGACAGCTCTTTCCCTGGAATCCATGGATCCCCACAGCCACATCCTGGTGATTCCCCATGTGGGATGGAGCTTGGGAGATGCTGCAGGTGTCCCAAAGGGATAGCTCAGTCTCTGTGGGGCTCCTCTGCATGGCTCAGTTTGGGATAGATAGCAGCAAAGCCTGGTTCAGGATGTTTTGTACCGTATGAGTTCCAGCAAGGGATTCAAATCTTACACACAGCTTAGGGAAACAACAAAGCTGCTGTGGGAGTATTCCTCCCTGTTTTTTCACAACGATGCAAATGGCGTGGCAGAGGACTGCAAGCACTCAAAGGAACACAGCTTCAAGGCTGATTTCTGGCAAGCTTGGCCTGATAAAAGCCCATTTGCATGCATTAATCTTGACACAGCCATTAGGTAAATTGTGGCAGCATATGTGTGGCAGGTGTGGCAGCACCTCCCCAAAGCAGTAATTTCACTCACAAGTACTTGATTACTTGGAATTCTCAGTGCATACTCAAGGGCTCTCTCCAATAATAATACTCCAATCCTGGTCTAGTATAAACAATATTCCAATATTGGTTTAGTATAGACAAAGCTGAGAAAGCCATTTTATTCCTCTTGGGAAGGAAAAGTCCCCCTGCACTTTAGTTTCTCATTTTCCAGAAAGGATTTAACCTCCATTTACCTTCCTGCTATCAGAAGGAAAGTATCGTTTGCTGCTTTTACCTCCACATTTTGGAGCAGAGTCCACCAACTATCACAACTGATAAACTTCTTCATGAGTGAACAAGGGAAACTGCTCCTGTGCCTGCAGCCTCCCCTGGCACAACTTCTAAAGCTTAAGCAAGAAAACTTACCCTGCCAAAATCAGCAGCTTTGCCATTGACCTTCAAGGAGCCAGGGATCTGTGGTTCATGCACACAAAACTACGTGTCTGGAGAATTTCAGCTATCTAAAAGTATTTATTAACACAGCCTTGCAAGTCTGTTTTACATACAGAAACAAACACAGTGGCAATGATATGGTGACGTGACATGGTGTCATTACATTATTTGCATGACCTTCAGCAAAGAACCACAGCTTCTCTGCTGGCACTGTGGCATTTGGTGTGACACGAGCTGTGACATGCTCTTTGTGATATTTTTGAGCTCTTTTTAGTGCCCCCCCCCCCCCAAGGTCTTATTAACAAAAGTTATTATTCCTGTTCTTTAATGCCAGGGATCCCATACCACCAAGAAGGCTCCTAGGATGTTAAACGATACATGAACACACAAAAAACTTCAAAGACCTTACAGGCTGAAGGGAATGCAGATGGGAGAGCCCAAGGAGAGATAACCCAGCCTGAGTGGGTGACAGCAGCCATAATATATGAGCAGCTCAGTCACTGCTACATCTTGCCAGAGCAGCTACAACTAACTGCACTTTTTCAGTGCTAAATAACCAAAAGAAGACATTAAACATAGTTATTTCAGCATGATACATGGAAGAGGATCATGGTGCCAACTTCTGATTTACCAGTTTCATCACATCAAGGGTTTTACTCCAGCACCCACCCATCAGGAACCTTCCTTCCAATTCAGGCTTCCTTCCCAAACCAGGCATATCCATAACTCCCAGGGTGCAAAGGATAGCTCGGAAAAAAACCCTGGGTTCACTCACAAGAGTTTACAAACCAAAAGAAAAACCACTAACCATTTTGGCTCCTTTTCTTAAAGTACAGTTAAATAAAAAGTTACTCTCAAGATTTCTTTGCCAGTGCCAGGATGTTCTGTGGCTGATTCATAAACTAGAACATCTGGGGCTGTAGCACAGGCAGACTGTTCCTACCCAGCTGGAGTACAAACCACGCAATCCAGCCAACAGCTTTGTTCAACTGTGCTTTGAATTCACTGCAGTTTATTTCTGGAAGTATTTAAAATACCCGTCCTGAAGGCATTAGGACCACTGCATCCAGTGAGTCATCCTGACACAGGTAATAAATCTCACAGTATTTACTAAAGCTTTCTGTAGGACTCTGTGGAACTTCACATGACCATGATGTAAAATAGCCTATGGGACAGGCACCTGCAACAGTCTGGGTCCAGTGCTAATTTTCCCTTAATAACCAGCTAAAATCCAACTTAAATAATATCACATATAGGAACTTGAGCACTATTTAGAGGGACAAAATAACCTGGTGTTAAACATCCCATTGAGCACTCGGAGGAAGAAAACCAGCAAGATGCAGAAGAAACTTGTTAACCAAAAAGGCCTATAGCTTTATAGCTCTGAAATTATGGGAACAGCAGAACCTGATGCAGATAGCATTAAATTTACTGGAGATACAATAACAGCCTTCCTGTGGCCCAGCAGGAACATGATACAGCTGAAGGAAGGCTCAGGGTGAGAGGCAGGGTCAGACACGTGGAGATGGACGCTGAAATCCAGGACGTGGGGTCAGAAATTCCTGTTCTAGTGGATTGTGGTGACTCACACGTTTCACATTACTGGCAAATTCACCTCAGTTCCTGCTTTCCTTTGGGCAGGAGGCATTGTACCCAGCTTTCCCAGGAAGCATATTGTATCCTGTCAGGGGATCTGTGCAGGGAAAGGGGTGCTCTGCCCCATAAGAGCAGAGCTTGCGTTCTACCTACAGAAAATAAGTGCCAAGACAGGCTTGGCACTGCCCTCAGGGGAGCTCGCAGACAACATGGAAAGTATTAAATTCTGATGGGAGCAGCAGCTGGCTTCTATCTGAAAGGCATTATCTATCCTTTGAAAATCTTCAGTGTTTCTTTTCTCCCTAGGGAGGTGGGAACAGCCTCCCAAGGTCATTTGCATGACTGAGGAAGATGTGCCAAGGCTGTGGGGCAGCATAGCTCAGCCCACTGGGGTAGGATGCCCTGGACAACACTGTGTCCCTGACAAAATAACTGCACCAGGCACAACTCGAGATTAAACCAAGGCCCCTCATCAGTGCCTGAGTGGATAACAGCGTCACTGCTGCCGGCTGCCAGTGGGCTGCGAGGCAGCAGCAGGAATGGAAATTAGTCTCTTTATGGCTGGCAGACAGAACTGCGAGCTCATATCAATGCAGAGCACAGCTCAACATCAAATGACCCCCAGAATGATGGCACCACATCAAATAAATCAGCGTCTAAACTTACCTGGGGATCACATTATCCTTCTGCAAACGGGGAGTAAACATAGCAGAGAGGCAGGAACTGGAGCTCCAGACAGGGTCCCTCACACAACTGTAGTCCTTTTCCCAGGCAGATCAGCAGGGTTCTCGTAGGCAGAGATGAGCCCCTTTGCCCAGCGAGTACCAGGAGCGCTCTGCTGCATCACCACCAGCCGGATCGGGGGCTGGGTGTCTGCAGGGACCTCAGGAGCATATTCCTTGCTGGGATCCTTCCCTCTGCAGTCATAGAGCACGCAGGAGATCAGGAAAACCAGAAGCAAAATAACATAGCTAGCTACCAGAATGATGAGATTCAAGGTAACAGGGTCAATCTCCAAATAAAACTCCATTTGGTCCCATACTAGTGAGTGCAAACCCAGAGAATGAAGTTTCATATGCACGAATGAGCAAGTGCTAACTGATCAGAATAGATGTATTGGCTTTGCGGTAAAAATACACTAATCCCCAGGTCTCCTGTAGCAATGGATTTCCCCGAACGGGACGATTAAAGCAGCTCAGTTTAATAACTTAAGCTCTTTCTTTTAATGCCGCATTGCCTACAGTGGCAGAAGCTAAATTTGATTGCTATATTGACAGGAAAACATCCCCCTTGCCCAGGGACCATCTCTTTCCTTGGTGGGCAGGTAGCAAACTGGGTTTTCTCTAAAGGCATTTTGCAGAGCCTCCCTTCCTCAGGTGGATTTGGACTCGTGGGCTGAAAAAAACTGAGCTGTGTAATTAGTAAATGAATACAGAAATAATTAGAAAGTCATTTGCAAGGTAACTTTTCTCAAAATCTCACAAGCCTGATCCTGATTTTGATTAAGACCTTTCTGCCCTGGGCTAGTGCTACAGAAGTGTTTTAAAGTGAATTAAAGATGTTTATTGCCCAGGTCCCTATCAGGATTACAAGGACACATCACACTGCTGTCACACACTGCCCAGCGAGTCCTTGCACAAATTCCTCTGTAGGATCCTGCTTCCCACAGGCTGCTCTGTCTTATTTGAATCTCCCACGTGTGAGAAGGTACAACAAAACTGCAGCGCTTCTGTAGCCTGGGCACTGCTAATTTCTTTTTCCTGAGTGGAGCCTCTGTTTGCTGAAAAGAGGGTGACATTTGCTGTGCCCTGCCTGGCAGCAGGGCCAGGCTCCTGAGCACACACTCTTCAAGTGCCTTTTGCACCTTCCAGACCTACGTCTCTGAAGCTGATGAGGGAGTAGGGACACACAGAGCTGCCACGTGTCACCCACACAGTGCTTGGAGAGAGACCACCCTGGTTGCTTGAAGACAGATGTGTCCAGGACACCAGGGTGGCAGACACAAAGCACAGGGGATGGTGCCAAGGAGCACCACAGACCCTACATCAGCACACTCACCTCTCCATGCAAAACCCCAGGGTTTTGGTTACTGCACAGGAGGCTCTTAGGAAGAGATTAGGCTGTCCCAGCTCTTAGCACTGCCAGAGCTGCGGAAAAGGGCTTTACGTGTCAACAGGAATCCGATCTGGCGCGTCTAAGCTGTAAGAAATATGTCATGGGGGCATCCTGCCACCTCGACCTCAACACAACACATGCCACTCGTTTTAAGGTCAACATCAGCTGCGTCCCCCACCCACCAGCTGCCCTCACAGCTCTTTAGCTGAGGAGAAGTTTGTGTCAGGAGTAATCCTAAGGCTGGCACTGCCAGTGGTACGTTTGGCAGCAGGAGGGAACCCCACGGCACCTGGAATGCACATTTGTGTGTCCCTGCTCTTCTGTGCCTGTCACACACCACGTGCTCTGTCTGAAGCACAGCATTTGGCTGTCAAATGGGGTTTAGATGAGGCTGAGATTCTTTTTTCAAGACAAGCTCTTAATTACGCGCTTCCCTTCCAAAGCAATGGGGTGATGGGAGCTGGGATTTAGTTTCAGTGCTTGTTGGGAAACTGAAAGTCTTCTGGAAATCCCTCCAAAATTCTCAGAAGCACCAGCACATTTGAAGAGCAATAGGGTTCATGGCCTTAAATTTCAATCATGTTGTGCTACAAAAGATCAATGTCAGAGTAATAAGTATTATATAGTTTCCATGCTGAGACAGAGATGGGATTTTACATTAAGTCTTTTAAACTGGTCCTCAAATGGCAGACTGGGTTCTGAACTTAGCACTGTGCTAAGAAAAAAAAAATAGTTTATGGGATTTCCAAACCTGAATTGTCTCCTCCAAGGTCCTCCACATGAATAGCTTTGTTTCAGATTAGTCTAACATTGCAGCAGGAGATACATGCCATAAAGTGTTTAATTTAGATAGGCATCATGCCAGCTTTTAGAGGGACTTTTCAAAATGTAAAATCTGGTACTACGTTGCCACAGCACCTCCTGTGTTGCTTCAGACGTGCTCTCCTGGAGAGAAAAAAGACTCCTTGTTTCTACATCTTCACAGCATCTCAAAACATGCTCTTAAGGGTGAAAATAGATTATACTTTCAAGAACCCTCCTCCCAGGGCCTAGTTTGCAGCAAAATCTCATACTTACACTTGTATTACCAGGATTCCTGTCCTTCAGCCTGAGCAGCTCCCAGCAGCCTTAGTCCAAGTCAGTGTGCTGAAAACTGAAGTCCTGGAAGGGATTTTGCTGCAATACCATTTATTTCCTCCTCTCAGCCCATGTCCAGGGCAAATCACAGATGTTCACCATTTGATATTCCTGTGCCCAAGGATTGCCAGGGTCTAATCCCATCTGCCAGAAGCCCTGTTGCAGGAGAAGGAGCACTACAGGAACCTCATCTGCACACAGACTGGAGCTTTTTATAGAGGAGCCTCACACCAACAGGCTGGCCCTGCGCCCAGGATCAGTGTCCTGGAGTCCTCCCCTGCCCAGCACTGCTCCCTCCTACCCATCCGGCAACCTCAACTCCATCACTGACCATCCCTCACCAGCCTTTGGCATCTCACCCTCCTCAGGCTGTTTGTGCCTGCACCCCTTTTCTATAGAAAAGTTGCTCAAATTCCTGTTTGCACGTGCACTGATGGAGTACTGAGAGCTGCCCTGGCTCTGCAGGGAGCAGGAACACATTTCCCAAGACACAGAGTGTTGGGAGCTTTGTAGGATTGGGAAAAAGCTCAGGATATTGTGTGTGTGCTTCCCCAGGCAACCAGAGGCAGGAGATGGTCAGGGCAAAGCGCTGCCTCAAGCAGGCTCTGCAGTGACTGGTGAGACAGCACCTGGAAGACACATTTTCCTTGGATCTCCAAAAATCATCTGTGCTACAGTTGCTTCAAAGGCCAGACCAGCTCTGTCACCAGCTGTGCCAGGGTGCAGGGATGGTGGGTTGCACAAAACCTCCCTCTAACATCTCAAAGGGGATTAGCCGGACCACCTTATTTATTTATTTTTTCCAGTATACAAAAGTAATGTTTGTAAAACATTGTTTAATGTTTGACAAAAAGCCTTCCAAGGGCAAAAGCCCCGGGTTGGAGATCCAAGGCAAGCAGCTGCCATTGGTGCAGTCAGTCCTTCCTTCAGTTTTTTTCCTCTTATTTTGTCCACCTCAGTTTACAGACACTTCTGGACAGAATGCACCTTTTCTTCTGCAAACACCCAGCTCAGCTGGGATGAGAGACAAGGGAAAAAGATGCATGCAAGAGAGAACTAGGTATTTTCTGTATTTTTGCTTGAAGACATTGCACAGTGAATTTCTCAGTATAAAAGTTCAGATGTTAGTGAAACAGCAAAGAACCTCCCTACAATCCGAAAGAAAAAAAGATTTTAAAAAAAGGGTTCTGGTAGGAGGGAGCTATAAAAGCTCTGTTCTGAGAGCAGCAACAGCAGAAGTTGCAAAGGAACTGAAGGCAGCTGCCAAAGAAGAGAAATCAGTCTGCAAGAAACTACATTGTCTCACCCCATACAGGAGTTCACACGAAGTCCCTGCTGCGCCACCTCCTTCAGAGCAGGTTAGGGCTGCTCACAGGACATTATTGTCTGGCAGACTCAAGGCAGCAGCTCAGAAGGGTGACCCAGCAAATGAGGCATCAGACAGATGCACAGAGCAAAATATTCAGGCTCTACAGGACTCAGACACATGGAAGCCAAGATCATTTCCCTTCCTGGTGCTCCCCAGCTGAAGCCTGAGGTGTCAGCAGAGCCTCATGTGCTGTGGGAAGTGCTGGCATGGTTGACCCCATTCCAGCTGGCTGCACCTTGGAGCTGAACCGAGGGACAGCCATCGCTGCCAGGCCTGATTGGCTTAACCATGGTGTCATCTCTAAAAACAACTCCACAGAAAGAAATAATTTCAATGCAGCTGCAGTGAGAAAGAGAGGAATAGGGACCACAGCAATACCAGCATATTCCAACAGAAGAGGGAACAGGCTGAGACGGAGTGTCAGCAAGGACAACAGCAGCATAACACCTTATCCTGCCATGTCCCTGCTGCCCAGGACAGGGAAGGCGAACACTTAGAGGTTGCAGGCAGCTGCCTCAGCCCATTGCCTTCCTCATACAAGTCAATTTAAGAAGGAAATTGCAGATATTTCGGGACCACAGGGAGAAACCTGGTATGATCAGGAGCCATAGTTACTCCAGTACCTACAGTCCAAACCGAGTGCCCAGAGCAAATCCAGGGAAAGCAGATGTGTTACACGCTCATGTGCAGACACCAAGGGCAGAACCACAGCCACTGAGCCCCTCTGGGGTGCCCAAATGCCTGTTTGAACAGTGCATGGTGTTTGAGAGGGGCCATACACGAGTGTGTATGTAGCTTATGGCTTTTGAGGTCGTGCCTTCCCTTAGCACAAGCTCTGCCAGGGTATGGAAGGGCCTGACCCCTTCCCCTACTCCTCCTGGTCTCCTATTGCCTATGTATTTCCCAAGTGCAAGAATAATGCAATAGATCTGAGAACTTTGGTGAGCTGGAGCTGGAATTCACCAGCACCACAAAAAATAACGGGAGGTGAGGCACAGACAGAAGCCGGCAGCACCAGAGACCTGAACTCACAGAACCCAAAATGTACAAGGTGACAGCGCGATTTACATCTGGGTTTGGTGTTTTTCCCTGCAGGCCTCTTCCAGCTCGGGTTTTTTAAGCTACCACAGCGTTTCCCAGGTCTGATCCCGGCCGGCCACACGTAGGAGCTGTTGCTTTCCTTATGGAGCATCCCGGAGGGAGCCGGGCCCGGCAGGCGGCCCCGGGGAGCCGCGGGCTGACCCCGCTGCGAGATCCAGCGGCGCCTGTCAAAAAGGAAACCTCTGCTTTTTAACCTCTTCTGGTCAATGGTGTCAAGCCTTTGCCAGCACCCAGAGAGAGTGGCAGGAGTTCCCGCGGTCGCTGCTCATGGCTCACACGATGCTCGCCCTCGGGAAGTGTTACCACAGCGGTTAAACTCTTTCCTGCTTTACAGGTGCGTTTGTTCTGAGTTTCGTCTCTACAGCAGCAGAAAACAGCTGTGAAAATGCTGCTTTTGAGAAAGGAATAGAAATTCAAGAACGAAAATTAAAAGGTAAACTAGAAAACAGCTCTTAGGATACAGAATAGGTTTGATTAGTTATTTGTACTCAGTGCCCTCCTGGAACCCCAACCCCCCACACACATCAGTCAGGGAAGTGTCTGAGACTATGAATAGTCCTACAGAGGTGAGCGAGACAGCTGGGACTCGAGGTTAAGCGTATCCTGAATAAAAGAAGCTCAAAACAAAGACTAGGTCTTATCAGATTAAACTCACAAACCTTGCCTGCAGATCTCTACTCCTCTCCCCAAAAGCTCAGACACCATTGCTATCACATCCATGAAAACACTTCCCACTTACAACCCCTGATACCCAGCAGGGAAACGTATGAACTTATATCCAATTTCCTTTATCACACATTAACTTACTAGAAAAGTCTCAGCTGGAGAGGATCTGATCCTCAAGAAAATTAAAGCAGTTGCCATGAGGTGGCAGACACTGATCAGCTATTTCCCTGATTGCTTTTTCTTTGTCTCAGGCTCCAGGTGAGATGTGTCCCTCAAACCCCTGCCCAGCTGAGATGTATCAAGCAGAATGGGGTGCTGGTGTTTGCTTCTATCCCAGCTCCCTTCTGGAGGGCTCTGCTGCCACCAGAACTGGCTCTGTTCGATACTACAAGGAGCAAACCCCTAAAGGAGCTGATTTTGGGCCATGATATTTTTGCTTTGGATAAGGACTTTGCAGGCAAAAAAACCCTCAATTTTAATTTGGAGTGTGTGCATGAGTTCAGGATGCTGCATGACAGAGGATGGATTAGAGGTTTGACCCACACCAGTAGGGTCACAAGGTGTGACAGTCAGGCAGGAATCCTCTCCATGATCTCCAGTAGGATGTAACTGATATGATGTTGAATGCTCATATAAAATAGCTTAACATTTAACTGACTTTTTTTTTGTTAACCAGAAAGACAAATTTGATGTGAAAGATAAAACTCATTACTTGATTCAGAGCAGTGATCTGAATCTTCATGTCAGATAAATCCTTATAACTTTATCAATGGTACGGGGCTGATATCAACAGATCATGGGTGAACTTCAGTCAGTGCTACTCTGCAGGGTGAAAAGCAATAGAAGATTAATACCTGGAAGAAGGAAATATCCTTATTTTTCATCTCTAAGTAACTTTCCAAGGAAAGCTCAATTACCCCAAACTGTGGCAAATCTATTTTGATGCGCTGTGAGATATTTAGTCAGTCTGCTTGTCCTTATCCATGAAATTGTGGATTCCTTCTCATTATTAATGGTGAAATAACTTAAAAACAGGAGGAAAAAACATTACATTCTTGATATTGAATGCAGGTGTCCTGGAATGGGTAAAGTTGACTCAAATGGGTTTCAGTTATGCTGTAGCTGGGCTGCTTACCTGATTTGTCTTCTGTCCCATAACTCAAGAGTTAATCAAGATGATGCAGATATAAAATTAGTGATATAGCTATACTTGCACCAAATTCAGTGAAACTCCTTTTGCTTACCCCATCTGAGTTTTCTATCAAATTCAAAATTGCTCCATATAAACTAACCTATCCTTTCTATTGCTCTGACTCGGTGCTGCACAAATAACTTTAAGGATTCACTTCCCTTCTTTCCCTGGCCCTGAAGTCCATGCTGACAGTGCTTTGCTGAGCTGGGATGGGTTTAGGTGCACACAGTGTTCTGCTCAGGTGTGTGTGTTTAGCTGAACGGGGGCTATGAACTAATTGTCACTGTCAGAAATCAAATTATTATTGTAGGTAGCAAAGCATTTAATCTGAGAAATCACAAAGCAAGAGCTACAGCTTCTTGTTTTATTGCTTGTGAAGATTAAGAGTTAGACTCTTTCTCTCCTCATTCCTAGTAAATGAAGATTTTTCTGGTCTGGCTCAGCTGGTGTGGTAGCAAGAAGCACTTGGTGTGACCAGATCCGGGGTGTTGCTGGGTGACCTCCCCACCAACTCAGCTGTGGCCTGTAAGAGGAAAAATAGGTGCTGGCACCCTCCCAAAAAGTCAGAGGCTACAGACATCCAGGAGAAGCTGCTGTACCCAGGAGCAAGAGTGGAACTGAAGACTCCAGTTTTGGGCAGTGCTACTCACCAATTTCTGCCATTGCAGACAGAGCTGCTGAAGAGTCCCTGGTAAATCTCTGTGTCCTCCCTCAGGGTGATATGTGTGTGTTTGCCTTGAATAAACCTCCATGGGGCAGGATGTCAGGACTACATCACTATTCCTGGGGCATGTTGGAGCGCTGCTGTGATCGTGTTACCAATCTGTGGGCAATAAATCAGTTCTGCTCCTGAATTCAGTCTGCTTTTTCTCAATTTGCATTCAAGACTCTGCTACCTTGGGATGACTGGCAACATGTAGCTGCTTTTCTAGGAACCAGAGGACTTCTGTGAGCTGGGAATGGGTAGTGGGTCTTGCCCAAGTGAGCAGGTTTGCTGGCAGAATAAATCATAGGAGTCATTTCCTCAAAACCAGAGGTCTCCAGGCCTGGCTCCTGACCGCTGCTTTGAATATGATGTTGGGTGAGGGAGGCAGAGGGGAGTTAGATGATGAGAAGAGAAAGGAGTCTCTAAAATTAACTTGGCAGGAACTGCCTAAAGAGGCCCCTGCAGAGTTCTTTGCTCGATTCAGCTGGGGTGCAACCAGAGAGAAAAAACCCTGAGATTTCCTGGAGCAGCTTTTCTTGTTTGTTTTGCTTTTTCAGGCTTCTTTCAGATCTGCAAATCTGTGTCACATCATGTGTGAAGGCAGCAAATAAAGTGAACTCTGAATTAATTTTTTTGTTTTGTTTTCAGAGAATACAGGCCTCCCTCAAAAGAGGATACTTGAATACCAGTCAGACACCTGGTGAGCAAACCAGCTGTTCACAGCTGTTCTTTCAATCTCTCTTTTTCATTGTTTGCAGAAACAATGAAGGGATCGAGGACTAAGAGGGTTGAACTGCAAAAAAAAAAGAGCCCCAAGTGCCAAGCTCTTTAGTGCTCTTTGTAAAACCCAAATAAATGGAAAAATAAATCAAGCTTAGACATCAACAGGAAATTGAAAAGTTACATCAATGGAAGGACAGAAATATATACGTCAATCATTTGGCTGGAGATGTCGTGGTGTAAACAGATTTTATCACTTATAGCTCTCTATTCAAATAATTCTGTCCCAGATTTCTTTTGTAAGAGTACAGAACATAATTTTGCCAACAAGCCCCTCGGAACAAATATGAAAAATAGAGCAAGACTGGCTTTGCTCTCCCTGATTTCAAGTTCACAAAGTTTTTACAGCATTGGCTTAATTCAGAAATACAGAAAAAGCTTATACCTAACCCTCAGTCAAGGCAGCAGGACTTGTTTGATGCCAAAGTGGGCACATCCCAAAGTGTTTTGTTGGATGGACATGGACTCCTTGAACTGCTCCATCCCCACTATGCTCAAACCTAATCCTCACTGTCACCTCTGTTCTCCCTCCTTCACAGCAACACACATTTCTGTGAGTTGGTTCATTTGCCCACAGGGAAAGGTTGGATGTGACAGCAGACTGTCCCTATCCCAGCACCCCGAGCTGCCATCCCTGTCCCTGCATGGGGTCATCCTGGCTCCAGCTCCATCCCAGGGACATGGTCCCTGTCACGGAAGCCCTGCCGCTCTCGGGCGTGGATAACCGGCCCCTGAGGACCAAGCCTCTGCCTTCCTTTTGAGATACAAGATATGGGGTACAAACAGTCATAAATAATTGATGTCACTCCAAACAGAATCCTGCCTCACCCACTTCCACTCTGTTTACCACCAGGATTTTTTGTTTTGTCTCTGCTTCTTCCACACCTGCCAGTTGCTTTGTATTCCCTCAGACAGCAGCAGGACTCCAGTATGCAGCAAGGGGCTTTCCTGGGAGCTTTTCCTCTCTGACAAAGAAGGAACTATGTTCCCCTGCTGTTGAGACATTTAGGCCTCTGATTTCCTCCTTCTGACACTTGGGCTCTCCCTCTTGTCTAGACCCAGTGGTTGCACTGCAGTCAGTCCTGCCATGTTCCTCAGGTTTCTCTCCTGGCACCAGACAGAGTTTTCTGATGTAAACTTAGTCTAAATCATTTTTGCATTGTTCTTTCCTGGCCACTGTCTTATCATCTCTTCATTGTTGCCTCTTGGCTTCCTCTGTGGTTCCCATCTGTCTGCTGGCTCTGTGTGTATCACTTCAGGCTTAGCTTCAGTCAAGTCTTGATATCATTTATTAGACATCTCGTTATTACTTGTCTCAGCATCCTGGTTTCTCTCTGTTCTTGTCAACGCATTCCATGTATTTCAACCTCTCTGAGCAAAATCTCAGCTGAACTCAAGTCCAGTGTATCCAAAAAGCCCGGAGCTGAAGGGGAAGGCAGGATGGTGTGAAGGTGCCCATGAAAATGTTCACAAGCACAAGGTGAACTGAGCTAAGCCCAGCTGGCCAAAACCCCTAAGATGCTCTACAGACCTGTGTGAACTCTTGCCAAAATACAGTTCTGTTATGAAAGCAGGCACTGCTTAGAGTTTTAAACGATTTGCTGAAAAATCACAGGTTTCCTGTCTCCACGTGATTGCTGAGGTTCTGGTTTGCCAGTCTCCAAGCAGATGTCCAACTTGATGCACATGGGAATAAAATTACTTCATACGCTTTCAGGTAAGTAATTACCTATCTGGTAAGCATTTAACTGTACCTTGGGTCATTCACTGGAGACAAATCAGAAGCAAAATTGACACAAATACATGATATTCTGAGAACTTTTAGAAGTTGCTCAGCAACCTTTATGCAGCAAAAGTGGCCAAAGAGAAAATTTTAAAAGTTTAAGCTTTAATCCACCATTTGCGTCACCCTGTGAAGAAGGAGGGTGATACAAGAATTTATGCTCTTGGGCTGAGTGCCTCACTGTAAAGGGACATCTATTTTCAGTTTAATATAACAAACCTGTGTTTTGTCAAATGTTCAGCAGTTCTTGGTCACAATTATGCTCAGATGATTGATAATCCCTTGGGACAGAGGTGTTCTGGTCAGACTGTCAGCACTGTGCCATCTCTGGCTGTGAGCCAGTGACATTTTCCCGCAGCCCAGCAGCTGCAACCCATAAAAAAAAGAAAGCTTTGTGTCATATGAGACTGGGCCATGCCAACCTCCTCTTCACTGCCCACACTTCAGTTCACAGGAGGGCTACATCTGGGCAGTGATGGCTGAGCCTCCTGACAGTCACCAGTGTGAACCCCACCATCAGCACTGTCCTGGTTTGGGCAGCACCTCAATAAACCGAGTGCAGCCATGAGTTGTTTTCATTCTTATTCTGACAAATCAGCTAATTAGAGTACAAAATAATATTCTCAGGCTTGGCAAATCCTTTTGACTTTGAAAGATTTTAAAATTTATTTTGGTTTTTCTTGCTCAGACAACATGGAGACTCAGTGCTAAACTACATAAAACAAATTAAATATCCAATTACAAACAGTTGGCTCTGGTCTGGAAGCACTTCAGTTGACTGCTGTGATTCAAAGGAGAAAAATGATTTCATTTTGAATACCGTAATGCTTTTTAAACAGCACATTGGCTGACCCATCCCAGATCACAACCTCAAGAACTTCACATACTTGTTTTTGAAAATGAGGTTTGTGTCTTGCCCTGTCAAATGGATGTTCATGCTGCAGTGATGGGAGAGGAGCTTCCCATCTGCCCTTGATGATGTTTCAAGGAAGACACACAGAGGTCTAGAGTGACCCATGTGTGTTATTCCAGGCCTAACAGCAGTCCTGACTCCCTGACCCTGGAGCACAAAGGTGTGTACAAGAAACTCCACAGCAGATATAGACAGTTCCTCAGGGAGGAAGGGAATGGCTCACTTGTGTGAGTGTGTCTGGAAGTGCAAGGATTTAAAGGGTGTTACAGCCCTGAGTCTTCCATGGCTATGTTCACAGGTGCTGCCATCAGGGACTGACAGAACAAAGCCATCCTTTTGGGCTCGATTCACACCAAAGTGTGTTTTTCAGATCCAATGCTCAAATTTCCTAAGAAGACACCAATTGTCATGGCTCAGGTGGACACTGGTATCCATCCTGAGTATTTGTCCTTCAGCTTCACAAAGGGCAGAGTTTTAAAGCAGCACCATATGGCTTTAGAAAAATCTTGGGGTGTAACAGGAGGTAAATTAGGTGCCTGATCCTGCAGAGAAGATATTTGTGCTCAGAGGTGTGTAAAGTTTCACAAGACTCAGCTCAATCCCCAGGCTCCAAGTGGACCACCCAGCTGCATGGCAAGAAACCCATTTTTTTCTCACGGTTTTGTCCATACTTTTGCTGTTTTGCAGCTTTTACAGCCCTTGTGTTTTCCCAGCTGGTTTTCCTGAGATCAGGTCAGAGAAAGCAAAGGGCTTGCTCAGAAGTTAAACAAAAGCTCTTTCAAGCTTAAAAAGAAGAAAGAAGAAAAAAAAACCACTTGCAGGGAGACCCCTTCTCCAATGAGGAAGAGTTTGATTTGGAGGCTTTTCTGCAAGAAATCCAAGGCTGACTAGACCCATTACTAGCACTGCCAAGGTGTGTGAGGTGGGTGAGATCTGACTATCTCTGTAAGGAAAGAGAATTTCAGGAACAGACTTCAGCAACGGAAATAAATACCCAGGATTTAAGACAAGGGATAAAATCTCCTTCCTGATTGGCAGCCATCAGAAGAAACAAGGAGGACATAAGGGACTGGCTAAAAGAAGATCAAAAACTCAAATGGATGGATCCAGAACAGAGAAGCTCAGTTCCTACCACAGCCATGAACTGGATGGGTGACTGAACTCAGTCCCTGTGAGGGTTAAATCCCAGCCTGACTGCAGGGTACCAGGACAGCCCAATCCACAGCACAGCAGGGTTGCAGGGCAATGTTGAGGAGCTGAGAGGGGCAGGTTTCCCTGGGCACATAACAAATGCTGCCAGTTTTACTCTTGGTCAGATTTCCAAGAACCAGACACTGTCATGAAGTAATTCAATGGCAGCTTCTTTTCATTCCTGGAGCACAGAAATCAAGATTTCCACTTGCCTGGCAGGAACTGAACAGGCTTTGAATGAACCAGAATTACTGGAGAAAAACATAAACTCTTTCATTTTATACACACAAACCCCACAACTCCAAGTGTTGTGTGAGCACATTGGGGTGTCATACATAGATCCCTGACATTTTATGCCCATGCAGACATAGTGTCCTGCATTTTAAACAACTGCAAGAACAGAAATTTTGTTCCCATGGAAGCTATTTTTTTATTACACTCCTAAACCTAATCTTAATACTTCCAAGTGTACTTTGGACAGTGGCCAAGCTGTTCACGTGTGGTAGGAAGCTGCCTCGCACAGCTCTGTGCAAAACGGGACAACGGAGAGTGGCTCCACAGGTTCCTGTGACATCTAAGGCCAGGAGAAGCCGAAGGCAACAACAGCAGCTTGGCTGGCGAGGAGATGGTGAATGTCACCCCACAGGGGCCAGGCAAGAGGCTGCTGTTACCGTAACAGGGTGGAAAAGCAACATGTAGAGATTAAAAATAAAAAAGGGAGAGCGAGCTCCTTTGATAGCCTCAATATCACAATCAGGAGAGACTTCCTGGCCTCATATTTTCCATATAAACACTCTCCACTGGATAAAGTTAATGGTTCCCTAACTGCAAGGCAGAAGGGCTTGATCAGTTTAATTGACGTCACAGATTGAGTATTTTAATGAAATGTTCTGTGCTTCCCCCATTTATACGTTTGACCCTAACCTTTACCAGATGTTCAATTCCTGCTCCCTCGCAGACACTGCAGCTCTGTGTTTGGGAGGCTCTCAGAAAGCTGAAATGCTGAAGTTGAAATAAAACCCTCTGACACGAAACCTTTTGTTTGAGCTGCTCCCCACCACAGGGACGAGCTCACGGAGGGCTCTGCTCAGCAGGAGTGTGCCCAGGAGAGAAGGGGAAAACAGCCAGAAGGATCATATTGTGCTTCGCCGCCGGTGTGGGAGTGTGAAGGATACAGTGCTGCTCCCCTCCCACTGGACAGGGATGAAATCACAGTCTTCCCTTCCAACCCCTCCAAACTGCGGCCCTGAGACCAAAAAAAGAGCCAGAAAGCCTGAATTGGGGATTTGGCTCTGCCATGACCCCTTGGGCACTCTGTTCCTGCCTCTCAGCCTTGTTTCCCAGGCATAAAACAGGACAATGTGCCTTTGCCCAATTACATCCTGTGTTTATCAGGGGCAGGGCTGGGCTGGGCTGGGGAGAGGCTGCAGGGCTTGGATTAGGAGTGCTCCCTCCTGTCCCCTGAGACAGCCCAGGCTCTTCCTTGGGCAAAAAAAGCAGTACCAGCACCACAGACCCAGCAACCCCGCGTTGCTCTGGATGCAACTCTGCTCTAGGCTGAGACCCCTCAGAAGTTAAACCTCCCTGAGCTCTGCGAGAGTGAAGCCAGCTGGAATAAATCATCAGGAAACGGGCATGTCATCAAAAAGATGCCATCAAAAGTTTTTTGGTGTTTGATGCTCATTTAGAAAGTCTCCTGCTCATTCTTTTTGCAAAGAGAAGATAAAATGCTGGAGCAAGAAGGGGTTAAAAGAAGATCCACATTCCCAAACCTCAGCTTTGTTTTTCAATCATTTTAGATAAATTGGAAGCTGGACCCCAGCCACCCTTTAGTTCTGGGTTTGGATTAGCAAATTACAAGTCACAGAAGAGGTTTTGCAAAACCGTACTCATATCCTCCTTGGCCTGCTCCTGGCTGAAACTGAGCTTGCCCTGAGCAAAAATGAGTGAATCACCCTTTAAAATGCATACACCAAAAATGCTGAACTCAACAACCAAAAACTGAGTGAAGGAGAGTACGAAAGCCTGTGCAAGGCACTCATTCCTTTTAACCCAGGAGAGACCAAACTTGCAGCACCAGCACTTTGCAGCAGATTAGGCAGCAAAAACATTTGGAAATGTTAAAAAAGAAAAATGGATGGTTTGTTTCCAGTAATTCCATGCACACACATAAAAATTATGTATTCTGTGGCCAAACATTTGTCCCTGAGCAAATGACAGTGGCTGTTAGCATGGCAACCTCAGACTTGCTTGTGTTTCACTTTGACATTGATCCTGCAACAAGGTTCAGTGGATTTAATCAAAGTGGGTCCAGGGTTCTCCTGAACCCAGGACAAAATCCAGTCCAGCTGCCCTGCCTCAAACACAGACCCTGCTGTAATCCCAAACAATATCCATGTGTAGGTTGAGTCTCAGGTGTTGATTATGTTTTTGAAAGTCACATCTGCTTCTCAGACCATCTCATTGCAAAGGAAATCTTCCTCCTGCCTGGGGTGGCCAGAGGATGAAGAGATGCTCATGAAGGACGAGCCCTCCCCTTCAAGGGACACAGGACAAAACATGAAGTCCCTGCAGCACTGCCCATGTCAGCAGTGACTGCCCTACAGCACCACCAGCCTGGGGTTATTTTCCCAGAACATGCAAAAATAAGTGGGAAATACACAGTAAATCAGACCCCATCTCACAGCCACCAGCCCATTAACATCACCACACTTTTATTAGCAGGAATTCCTAAATCCAGCCATCAAGATGTTCATGTAATTGCAATCTGATAAAAACAGCAGGTAGGGCCCCTCTCAGCCCCAAGGTAGATGGAGGGGCTCCTCTGAGTTCCCAGATTCACACACAAGATACAGCCTGAGCATCAACAGTTAAGAGTATTTTACCAGTGGCAATGAGAGGGATTCCAGCAGAGTAGGAAATAACATCATTTTCATTTGAATCAGGGCTGAGAATGGGATGAGGCTGTCTTCCCTGCTTTAATATACCCATCCTCACAGACAGACATATTGAAAGTGACTTTTACAGCCAGCCAGGAGACAGCCACACAACCCACACCAGCTCTGGCAGGACTCACGTGCCACAGTGTCCTACGACATCTCTGTCTCTCTGGAAGAAGCATGTGGAGGGTTGTTTTTCTCCTTAAGCCCATTTAATTTTATTTTCCTTTACTTACTGGCAATGAATTGTTCTACTTCTCTTGCTCACCAAACACTTTATGTTGTGGGTTTTTTTGTTTGCTCATCTGTTGCAACAGGAGTGGCAAAAGACTGTCTGGGCTCTTGGGAGCACACACCAAAGCTGACATGGGGCAAGCGGCTTTTTAGAGACACTTCTTCAACCCCACTTTCAGCGCCACATTCCACACCTGAGGGTTACAACCATGCTTGGAAGATGCCTGGACCCTGAACTGTCCAGGCTTTCCCACCTCCTGCCTGCCTACACATGACTTTTCCACCAGCACTTCTCCCCAGGGAGGGTAAAAGGACTGATGCATCTTGTCAGTACTTGCTGTGTATGGATTTGTCGTGGTTTGCCACTGGACAAATGCCAGGCACCCACGAAAGTCACTCACTCACCCTCCCCTGCCACAGCTGGGCAGAGGAGAGAAATAATTAACGAAGGCTTCATGAGTAGAGATAAGGACCGGGAGAAAACGCTCCAAGGGCAAAACAGGTTCAGCTTAGAGGTACAAAGTGAATTTATTGCTAACAGAATCAGAGGAGGATAATGAGAAATAAAATAACCCCTCAAAAACACCTTTTCCCCCCAGCCCCTCCCTCCTTCCCCCCGACAGCGCAGGGGGACAGGGCACGGGGGTTTGCTCAGTCCATCACCGAGATTTCCTTCGCTGCTCCGGGAGAGGAATCTTCCCCTGTGAGGCCGTGGGCTCCCTCCCACGGGAGACAGCTCTCCTGAACTTCCCCGGCGTGGGTCCGCTCTCAGGAGCAGCAGCCCCACCGCCCCCGCTGCAGCGTGAGCCCCTCCCTCGGGCACACAGCCCCCCAAAACTGCTGCGCCGGGCTCTGTCTGCCACAGGGTGCAGCGCTCCAAGGCCAGGCTGCTCCAGCCTGGGAGCAGGGCCCTCTCTGCACCGGGACTGCCCCTGGATCCCAGCGTCCTGCAGGCACCCACCCGCTCCGGCACGGGCACCTCCCGCAGGGCTGCGGGTGGATCTCTGCATCCCCCGGGGATCCCCAGGGCTGCGGGTGGATCTCTGCATCCCCCGGGGATCCCCAGGGCTGCGGGTGGATCTCTGCATCCCCCGGGGATCCCCAGGG
>NW_024581115.1:1103306-1247152 GCF_017639235.1 Corvus kubaryi | reverse complement strand
ATCTCTGCATCCCCCTATGGATCCCCAGGGGCTGCGGGTGGATCTCTACATCCCCCGGGAATCCCCAGGGGCTGTGGGTGGATCTCTGCATCCCCGTATGGATCCCCAGGGGCTGCGGGTGGATCTCTGCATCCCCCGGGGATCCCCAGGGCTGCGGGTGGATCTCTGCATCCCCCGGGGATCCTCAGGGGCTGCAGGGGCACAGCTGCTCCACCCTGGTCTCACCACGGCCCTCAGAGGCATCTCAGCTCCGGTGCCTGGAGCACCTCCTCCCCCTCCTTCTTCACTGACCTTGGTGTCACCATGGTGTTTCCCTCACATGTTCTCACCTCCTCCTCTTCTCTGACTGGGAAAACAACTGTGTTCACTTTGTTTTGATTTTCTTCTTAAATATGTCATCACAGAGGCGTTACCAACCTCTCTCACTGGCCCAGGTTTGGCCAGCATCATGCCCATCTTTCAGAGCCATCAGAGATTGGCTCTGCCGGACATGGTGGAAACTTCCAGCAGGTTCTCACAGAAGCCACCTCTGTGGCACCCCCACTACCAAAAACCAGGCCATGCAAAATCAACACATGACCTAAGGACAAGAAGCTAAAAGGGAATTCTGGATTCCCTTTCTGAAGAAAATCCTTTATCAAGACCTCCATCCCAAAGAAACTCCTCTTTAGAAATCAGCTGTGGCATGGTCTGACGCATGGGCTGGAGGAGATAATTCACTATCACCTGGTGTGTGTTTTTTGGAGACCAATTAGCCTTTCCCAGTAAAATGTACTTTTCCTCCCTGATTAAAAAGGTACTAAAAGCAATACCCTGTAATACGCAAAGTGTCAGGATCTGAGCTGATCTCAGTTAATGCACAGCTCCTCTTGCAGCAACCATCTCTCTGGAAGGCTTCACTCAACTGCAAAAGGAAATTGCCTCAAGTGAAGGAAAGTGGAGCCAATGAAGCAGACAGCATATGAATTGGGTTTTTTTCCCGTTTTCACAACTGGGCACCATGGACTGACAGTCTGGATTTATGGCAGGGTTTACAGCTTTGCTGCTTCCCAGCAGCTGCTGTGCAAAATAAACCATCACCCAAAACAAAAAATCACTGAGTCAAGAGCCTGAGAGAGAAGAAGTGCAGGATCTTCTTAATGAAATTAATAATTGCTAATTAAATATCCAAAAGGAAAATGTTCTTTTCGTCTTCTCACTGAGATGTGGCACTCCCTCCTTTTTGTATTCATGAATGCATTCATTCAATAGCATGGATAAAAGTAGGGTGACAGGGTCAGGCTGGCAGGAAGGTGCCACCAGCACCAGCATGGAAGCGACAAGTGCAGCGAATTTGGTGGCTCTGGCTCCCTGGCTCACATGGGAGGGGAAGGAAGAGCAGGAATTTGAAGATGGCTGTTGTCTTGGACGTGCTGAAGTCACTGCTGATTTTAGGCCAGGGAAGAATGATCTGATCTACTGTGTTCCCTCGTTGTCTTGGCTCCCACTCATAAAGGCACTTAAAAAGCTGTCTAGCTTCAAGTATGTGCTTAAGTGCTGAATTAGTGAATTAGCATATTTACTTGTCTGCTATCTCTTCAAAAGCCAATTGGAAGCCCTGGCATTTTGATGAACGCCTTCAATGGCCCCTGGGACAGAGCACAGGTCCCAGGTTACCCTCCCTGATCACACCTCTGGCTGTGGCAGTCCTGCCCTGACGAGCTGCTGCATGAGAAGAAGCTGAGCTTGGCTGCTCCTCTCTGGTCATCTCTAAGCTATACTGAGGTAATTTTTGGGATGGGTTTTCTCCTGTCACTTCCCACACTCAGTCCCATTTGGAAAGGTCTGGTTTCATGAAGCGGAGCTTGCTGTGTCCCTCCAGAAATGCATTGATATTCTTATGCTTGGAGTCTGCTTTTCCTGCTAACTGAGGCTCTGAAGTGCAGTGATGCTTTTCCTTTGATTTAATTAGGGGAAGCTGTTTCCAAGGAATCATACATATAGCTCACATCAAAGACTCCACGAGCAGTGATGCACCCCAAGATGCAGCAGATGTGACTCACGGTGACTCACGGGCTGTGTCCAGCTGCCAAATGAGTCAGCACTTGCAGCAACCTCATCACAGTCCTGAGACCTGTGGTACCCTGTCCATGCCAGGTGGAAGGAGGTGAGCCCCACATGTCCCCTTGCTCCTCAGACCACAGCAGCAGCCCGTCCCAAGCATTGTCCCCTGTGGGACCTCCAGCTCTGCACCATCAAACTCCCCAACAGGGAACTTAAATTCTTGCCTTGTTCATGTCTTTAGTTTGTCCATGGACACTTACAACAAATAAGATCTGAGCTTCTGGTGAATATCAAGCCTGGCTGAAGAAGACCTCAAGTCTTCTCAGCTCATTAAAAGCCAGAGAAGCCAATTCCAAAGGAACTTGAAGCCAAATGAAGTGTTGAAACAAGCCATTTCTTTTAAAACTTCTGTGGGAGCAACATCCTTGCTGCTGCAGCTCCAGGGGAGGATCACAGCCCTGGCCTGTGTGCCCATTCCCCTCTCACTTTTGCCAAACTGCAGCAAATAATGGATTTTTTCCCCTTCTGTGGAAAGTCTAAGCTGAATTCTTGATGATTCTCGTAAAATCTGGAAGCTGAACAAGCCTGACTTCCCCACTCACACCCCCGTGTAATTTGTGATGCGGCTCTGCAGGCGCAGGGGAGGACCGTGACCATCTGTTTTTCTGGATGGGAGAGGGAAGGAGCCACAGGGAAAGTTCTGGTGTGGCAGCTCAGCTCTGGGCTGTGATTTATAACTGTAAATACAACAGATCCTCTCCAACTGCCCTGGCGGTGCTCAGGAACCAGAGTCCAGCTCACAGAGCAGGCTCAGGTCACTTGGGTTTAATGACAACTGACTTGGGAAGGTGAGGAAAGGCAGATAAATTGCTGCCCTTTGTCCAAGCTAAATCCCTGCAGGCTGCAGCTCTACAGCTGCCAGTTGGGATGGAGCGATGGACTGTGCCCTGTCCTGATGACCTGGCTCATAAGATGAGGCTTAAACTGCAAATGGAAGGGCTCATCCCTCTCCTCCCCATCCCAGAGGCATCGCTGGGACCAACAGCCACAGCAGCTCCATCCTGGCAGTTTCAGCACCTCCACTTGAAAAGAAGAGGCAAGATTGAAATTTTATTTTTGATTGACTGAAAACATAGCTCAAAAATCCAAATTTTTTTTCACATTTTTCAGGTCTCCATTTTTCCTTTTTTTTAAGTTTATTTCTCATTTGGAGGAAATGCTGAAACTATTTCCACCTCTGTTCTAAGATGGGGCACCACCCTAATTTTGAGAATGTTAGAAGAGGACATTGAAGTTATTTTTAGAGGAAAACCTAAAAATCTAAACAAAAGCTTCAGCAAAATACAACATAGGCTCAGAAAACATCCTGATGTCTGCAAATCTGTAATTTTCACTGGAAAAAGATGCATGAGAAACTTTTGTCTGTGTTTACAGAGAGCTGATGGGAAGATACTGGTTGCTGCTACTCCACAAGGGCCTGTTCCTGTCCCATCCCCTCCCAGCCATCCCCTCCAAACTGGGAGCACCCAGATCCTTTCATGCACAGCTCTGCTGGTGCAAATGGCAGCACCAGAATCAAAGGGATGAGTTAGAGGATCAGCAAGGAGCTCAAATTGCCCAGAGTCTCACCAGCTGCTCTCTCTGAGGACAATGTTGGCTCACAGCAGAGCACATCCTTGAAACCACTGTTGGAAGCAGCCAGCAGAAGCAAAGCCATCCTGTCTTCGGCGAATTCCATGTCCAAAACAACTGGGTGTGTTATTTAGCTTAAATGATAGATTAAATGTTCTTGGTTGTTTTCATATCCAGCAAGGCAGACTAGGTAAGTCAGAGCTAGGGTATTCACAAGTCAGTCCGTTGGAATAAACAGCTCTTCCCAGAGCATTTTCCAAATTGCACCAGAACACAGGGAGACCCTGGGCTGGGTTTCCTCACGCTGCTGCAGTTGGGTGCTTCCCTCTGTGGCTGCGTTCCCCACAGGAGACACTGGGGATAAACACTGACACTGGCACCATGAGTGCCTGGCAGCCTGTAGGGATGTCCCAATGAGAGGGATAATGGGCACTCTGATAAAAATCCAGTAAGAGGGGCAAAATCTCAGACATTGCTCACTCACTGCAGCCCTGCAGATCAATCACTGCTTTTACAAGGCATTATTGAGTTCTTTGCAGGCTGACCATCCAGCCCCTCCACAGCCATAGAGCACACTGGCACTGGGTCGTCCAGACAGGATATCCTCCAGGGAACAGCCTCTGCACAGCACAGAACAATAGAGCCCTGTCTTTGGAACCGTGGATACACAGTGTGCCCAGCCTCTTCTCCCCCAGCCCTCAGCTATCTGCTCTCAGCACAGCACCACGGTATCAGATCTACATCAGCATCTATTTCCTGCTGTTCGTGAGAGAGTCCCACCAGTGCTACAGGGAGCGGAGCAGGCTCTGTCCTGCATCTCTGCCCACCCTGTGGATGCTGCAGGTTTTGAGAGCTCAGGTATCTCCATGTTTGCTCTCTGAGCTCCCAGCGCTCAATGGCACAGCAAACTCACCAGCCAGTCCCACCCATGGCAACGGCTACAGGACCTTCTGCAACTCCACTTCCATAGGTTCCCATCTCTGCTTTGGGATCAAGCGCATGTCCATAACATCATACCAAAGTCTCACATGAGGGCTTTAAATAAACCTGAGGACTGAAGTACCTTCCGGTCCCCTTGTGCACCAGGTGCAGAACACTTCCAGTGGTCCAGGGTAAAACACCCAGCCAGTTGCTCACAGTCTCCTTGTTCCTGGCAGCCAGTTGCTGCCAGCTCAGCTGCCAGGCCCTATTCTGCTCTCAATTATATAAATTTGGCCCATTTGGAACAACTTCACTTTCACAGCATAACCTGATTTAATGGAGAGCAGCATCTGGTGTGCTTTCTAGGTTCATGCTATGTAATAGGGAACGGACTTGAAACTCTGACTCATTAGCAAGGAAACATATATTGAAATTAAGCTCCCAATTGGTAAACTTCTCTTGAGCACAATTTTTTCTTGGCCTGGCTGTGGAAGCAGTGTGACTTAGCACTGAACTTCAGCCCGATGCCCACTGCATGCAAAGGGCAACTTCTGTAGCACTGAAAAGTTTGTCTTCTGCTCGACAGTGAAACAGAGAAAGTCTCTTTAAAAGCCATTTCAGACTTAATGCAAAGCCCTGAGATCCTTTCCCTGGAAGCACGAGCACCCAGATGGGCCCAAAGGGATGGCACAGCACTAGCTCCAAGAGCCCCAAGGATATTTCTTGTGGTGCGTCATATCTAGTTCCTCCCTAGTAACTCCACTGAAGCTGAGTTTTATTTGTTTATGTATTCATCAGAGTGGACACTGTTTATACAGGATTTTGGGAAGAAAACCCTTTACAGAGGGGTTTGTTACCATGGGTTGGCCATGTGTGGGGCCAGGTGACTCCTTGCTGGCTGCCAGTGTCCCCTGGCATGCCCTGCCCTGCAGCATCCACATCTTTCACAAGCACCTGAAGACAAAGTGCACAGAAAAAAGCTCCTTTTCTCCCACAGGCAAAGCAATCCCATGTTGCCAGCACAAGCGGGAGGTGCTGCTGGGAATGTCCAGGGAGGGGCACTCAGCCTGGATTTCAGCAACACATCACTAACTGGCCCACA
Organism: Corvus kubaryi; assembly: GCF_017639235.1. Taxonomy (NCBI): domain Eukaryota; kingdom Metazoa; phylum Chordata; class Aves; order Passeriformes; family Corvidae; genus Corvus; species Corvus kubaryi. The sequence continues at coordinate 1,241,454 of NW_024581115.1, read as the reverse complement.
ATCACTTATATCCCAAGCCCTGGCCATTGCTGAGGATTTTGATCCTTTGGGATCTTTGTCATCTTGAACCATACCCCAGTTTCCCAGCCTCTGCAGCAGACAGTGTACAGCATCATGTCAGTGTGTGTGCACAGAATGGAGTGAAATCCCTGTGGCTGAGGAACATGTCTCAAAAGACTTAAAAGGCGCTCAGGCAATTTTTTTAGCACTTGTTCTTGTTTGAGCCCCAGCAGCCACTGTGTCTCAGGTGTTCCCAACTGTTTCTCCATTCCCTTGGCACCCCAAGGGGGAGCAGCCAGACCCACTCTCCCCACAGCCCTTGCTGTCTGAAACTCAGTTTCTGCTACTCTTTATGTGCAATCTTTTAGAAAATGTCTGGGTTTTGAAAACGATTCTTCTCCCACAAACTGATTTCTTTCTATATGCTGAGTACCCAGGGTGCTATCTGCACTGTGAATCACAAATAAGAAGCAGGTCACAAAAAGAATGTTAAACCCCCCTAAATAATCCCTGGTGACTGACTCCATGACAAACAGACTCCCAGCCTGTGCTGCTGGGTGCATTTCACGGCAAGAAAAGCCTTTTGCTTCATTCCAAGCAGGAAACAGTCATCCCAACATTTGCTTTCTTTGCTGGGTACTTGTCTTTCATTCTGCATCCCTGAGCCAGGACAGGATTTGCAAACATTTCATAATTCCAAGAACAAGCACATTAAAGCCTCAGAGCAAGGGGAAAGCCCTTTTCCTGCCCACAAGGCACATTATTGTCAATACCCCATTGTTGTACTCACACTCACCACCCCCTAAAGCAATTAATGGATAAATCAGGGATTTTTCTGTGGCATTTCTGTGGGTGGAGTTTATTCCCATCCTTATCTGAGCAGCGGATCTTTCCCACCAGTAACCTGGTGCCAGGGTGTCCCACAGTGCGTGACGCCGGCGGGCGCTGCAGAACAAACAAACTCGATTAGGGGAGGATATTTACAATTGCTGACCAAACTCTCGATTTCCTTGGTAAGCTCCTCCAGACAATGTGCTCCGGCCCCCAATTGTACTGTCAGAAATTCATATGGGCCCAAGAATGAGAAAATATTGTGTTTAGATTTGCAATAGGCAAAGCAAAACAAGGGAGCGAAGTTTTTGGAGGCTTCTCCCCCAGCCCTATGTGTTTGTTTATTTTTACAGCCACAGGATGAGTGCAAAGCCTCCACTTGCCCACTATCCTGTTGCTATCTAGAGCCAGCCATCAGTGCTGGCAGCAGCAGGGAAAATTCCCTGGGAGAACAGAGCTGCACCTTGTGCATGAGGCTTGTTGTGGCCCCAAACTCCCAGCCTTCACTGGGCTCATTAAAACAGCTTTTCCCAGATCTGCCAGGATTCAAACAGGAGACTGTGGTGCCAACATGTGGGCATTCGCAACAGAGGATAAAACAAGCCTTCACCTCTTACCGCAGCTGTAATTTCCTGTACTTTCAAGTGCCCTGCACGCTGCAGCTCCCAGCCCCATCCCACACAGCACTTACAAGCTGAGATAAAATACCCCCATTTGCAGGGCATTTCCCCCCTCTGGGAAGCCAGACTTTGCTCCCTTTTAGCCCTGGTTTGTGTCAGCATCCAAACCCCCTTGCAGGACATGCTCACCCCAGGCTGCTCTCAGGCATCAAACTCTTAAATCCCCTGAACTGAGAAGTCCCTCCTGAATTTGAGCTACCGTGGGACAAGCAACGTGTCCCTCCCAGAGAAGGTCTGGCAGCCATCCCCAGATGAGTGGTGCCATTCCACAGAGCCTGGCCTTGAGCTGCTGCTGAACACAACCTTGCAGAGGATGATGCATCCCTGGTTTATGCCTGTGCTGGAGCAAACTTCCTGGGGCCATGCTTCCCACAGGATGCTAAAAGGTGTCACATTAGGGGCAATGTCTTTGGGATTTTTAACACAGAGGAGCTCATGTTCAGCCCTTATTTTTGCCCCAAGCAAAAATCAACTTCCTAAACTCAGACTGACAATAGAGCTTAACTCCGTGTGGACTGATAGTTTAATGTTTGAACCAATTCTGTTTCTTGTTACATCAATAGCAAATCTTGAGTGATGGCACTGCAAGCAGTGTTTTCCATATTTTCACCAGTTTAATGAAAACCAGAATTTGGCTCTACATCTTAAGAGATAACACTCTCTGTACTCGTGGCCAATATATTAATGTCTTCCAGCATTGTGTGTCTTCCTCCAAAACCCTTGTAAGCCTTCCTTTATAGGTTAGCCAGGGATCAAGGTCTGAAAATCCGTAAAATATACTGGCTGTGCAAGATTTGCATTTAATTTAGCATGGCTTTTCTTATCACTAGGCAGTCTTGTTTCACTGAAAGGCTCCATTTGTTATTTAGGGGATTAGGACCATTCAACAAGAGAGGAGGAGAAGGAGCTGATAGCAGTGGGACTTGAATTCAGTAGAACACAGAATTATAGTTGTTCCTCCAGATATTACAGCAGACTAACATCAACCTCTGGTTCAGAGAAGGAATATAAATTAGTTGGTTAATAAGAACTGGATTCCAACCAGCTGGATTAGGGTCGTGTAACACTCATGTATTCTACTTCTCTCCTCTTGCCCCGTTAGTTGACTGCAGGCCACCCAGGGTAACAAAGACATATGACAGAAGAATAGCATATATTTATGTTGGCTCATCTTGCTGTAATCTCCTTCAGGGTATGATCTGATTTTAATAACTCAGACTTACCCTATCACTTTCTGGCTCATTTCCTTGTGTGCTTATAGCTCATATAGTGCTTTTTTGTCTATTCTTTCAGCACATTCGGAAAAAAAACTTTAAAAATAAACAAGAAAATAAAAGGAGAGAGGGAGAGGGAACCTGGCTACAAAAATTTGTTAAAATCCATCTCAGGGGCTCCTACAAATATTTATTAGCACAGATCACCTCCTGACAACGTATCCCCATGGCCAGTAACAGCATTTTCAGAACAACTGGAAGATGTGAGCACTGCCATCTGTTCCACCCTCAGTGAACAGAGAACTATAAACATCTCCAAGGCTGGGTCATTTATCATTACAAGAAATTATACAAAGAGACAGGAGTTGAAGTAAAATCGGTTACATTGTGGGAAGAAATCTGATTGTAAAGGCACACCAAAATATCTTCCGATGTATTAGCCTTACTAAATGCTTGCAATGGTTTGTATGTTCAGTTCTCTGGAGCAGAGACTGCTTAAGTTAATTTATACCTGACTGTTTACAATTCTTTGTGTACTTCTGATATTATTCATTTAGATAGTTGTGTGACATTGATATAGTTATGCTGCTAGAGTACATTCAGAGAAATTATAAACTTTAATAGGAATTTCAAATATGTTACTGAGATAAAGAGAAAGAAAACCTACTGAACCTCAGTTGTTTAGGATGGAGCAGAGAGGTATTTGGGGTGGAAGTCTGCAATCAATGATTTTACCTAAGTCGGGGTTTTGGGAGTTCACCTTCTGTCTTCTTTTTTCTCTTGAGGAATTTTTCCCATATGTGTTGCTGGGGCAACAAATTGCTGGGTGCTTGGGAGAAACAAAAGACCTAGCCATAGAAGGAGGGGTCCAGGGGCTACTCTCTTTCACCTGGGCTCGTGGGCTGTTGTTCTTGGCATTGGGATGGAGAGAGAGGCTGCGAGAGGCTGCCATCCATTGTTGTGGAGGGATTTCGTCTGCTGCGGGCTTCTGCTTTCGGCTGCCCTCCTTCTACAGTGAGTGGAGCCTGCTCACTGGAGCGGCTGTTGCACCGGGACCCTAACACCCCACCTTACTAAAAGAGGGCCCTGTTCACCATCTGCTCGGGTGCCTCAGGGAGAAACCCCGGGATTCCCAAGCCCGCCTTTCCCTGCCCCACTGGGAGCTGGGCTGTGGCCGCCCTGCCCCTGTTGCTGCTTCGAGCTTTCGCTACACTGTGGCCCCGCACGTCCTGACTGCTGAGACATCCCGGGGTTCCCGCTGCAGCTCCGGAGTTCGATACATCTCATCTGCCACCCGGGATTTGTGCTCGCCCCTGCTGTTCCAGCCTGCTGTTCCCGAGGGTCCGGCCGGACACCGGGATCGGCTGCCCAGGGCTTTGTGAAGCTTCTTTGTTCCATCCCTCCCTGGGATCCCAGGGCACCAGTGCCGCGTGCTCCCCGAGCTCGCTCCGGAGCGCCCCCTGCAGCCGCGGGGGAACCATCGCACCTGCCCTGCTCACCGGGAGCCGCCAGCGCCCCTGCCGGCTGCGAGCGGAACTGCACCCGAGGGGAAAGGGCCTGACAGCCGAAAGGCTGGGACTGGGTTTGTGATTGTTTGCTGTTACTGCCATAGTTATTGCTGTTTGTTTGACTGGTTATACACATATAGATATATAATAGTAAAGACTATTTCCCATATCTTTGCCCCTTAATCTCAAAATTATAATAATTCGGAGGGAAGGGGGTTGCATTTTTCATTTCAAGGGAGGCTCCTGCCTTCCTTGGCAGACACCTGTCTTTCAAACTGAGACACCTCACGACCTTTTAGTTTCCACATCCTCTGTTCCAGACCATTTGTTCACCCTGTCTTAAAGCAGGTACTTCCTAAAGCTGAGATTAGAAGAATTAGAGTATGAAGAAAATTTAAGATGAAGGGAAGCTCATCCCAATGAGAGGAGTGAGAACTGCCAGCCAAAGAAAGGGAAAAAGCAGCTGAGAGTAGACTGAAGGAGAGATCCACAGGCACAGTTGTGCCTCTACGGTGCAACAAAGGGTTCAAAGGAGCCAAACATCTTGAGGAAAGGAAACAAAAGAACTGGCCTGACGTGAACTTCAATTTTGTCCAGAAAGAGCTACAGTGAAAGTTTAGTTGGAAACAGCATTTTCCTGCACAGAAGTTCAGCTACAGCAAGTGGAAAACTTTTCCCCTCCTCATGAAAGGCTAGTTTTGTCAAAGTCCTGGCCTGTTCTAGCCTAAGTCCAAAGGAATCTTTTGAGGAAAAAACAAGTGCAAGCCATGTCTGGACTGTTATCTGGGCAGTCACGGCAAGGCACAGAGGGAACCTTTAGCAACTACTCTGCCAAAAACCTGGAAGTTAATTGTGGGTTGCAAAGAGCCAGGAAAGAAAGTGGCTAGTCCACAGGGAGATGTGGACATGTCCCTGCACCTGAACTAGGAGGATGTGAAGCACAGGGTGACCTAGAGATAGTCATGAACTTCTGAGATGTGTCTGCTGAGTTTGGTTTTCCTGTGAGGAAAGGAGCTCCTGGATGATGCTGAGGGAAGAAGCTATTGCAAACACTGAGGAGAAGAGAATAGCAAGCAGAGACAGCTGTTTCTTGTGTGCCTCCTTGGAGTCATTCCAGTACAACAGGAGTACATGGACACACCTGTGAGTTGTGTCCTATTGCAGGATGAAACCTCACATTTCAAAAAACCAAGAGCCATACCAGCTCTGAGTATTAACCACCCATGCTGCCCTCTGATGAGGATTTAATAATTTGGTTTATAAAGATGAGACATGAGAGATTTACTACCTTCTCTCCACAATTTATTATCTATTGATATGATTTTCTTTGCAAATTCCAGTTTCCAATGACTTGCTGGTTTTAGCACTGGAAAAGCAAAGTGCAGAATGGTGCCAGTGAGCTCTGCTAGATGTGCTGTACATCACTCTCTGGCTGCTGCTCTCAGTTCTTCTGAATAGACTCAAAAAGTCATTGGAAACCTAAAGACTTTTGTCCAAAGCTGGAATTACTATCACTTGAGATTTCAAGGAACTGCACAGGGGGTTCTTTATAAAAATTAACTGGCAAAAATCTGCCTTTATCCTTTGAAATAGGAGCACAGCTCAGGAAGGGGTCCTTGGCACTGCAGACATGTAATTGTTCATATAAACCTAGTAAACAGTTTCTTTCCCACAGTCCTTGAATGAAAGAATACTCTCTGATGGCTAGACAGACCTTCTTCCAAGAATATTTCACCAAGAATATTTATGGCCCGTCTATACTAATTTGTTCTTGTGCCAATGTTGCCCTGTTTAAATAGTTCTTCCTCCCTGGTGCTTTACCCCTCCAAAGCATTTATTATCTTCCTGATACTGTCCAGTGAGGATGGCATGTACTCAGAAAGCTTTTACATCTTTCCCATTGGTTTCTCTCTTGCTGTCAGAGACTGTAAGTACCTGTCCCAGGGGCCACTGCCCCTGGTGACTCACCCCAAGGTGACAGTGTGGCAACAACTGGATCAACTCACAGATTAGAAAGAGTTTTTGAACATTTTCCTATAATGTCCTGTTTGTTCACTGTTAACTTCTTTGAAAATGGATACAGGAAGAGGAATCTGACTTTTAATCACAAGGCTACCATTTAGTGACTCTTCAGCTATTGGAAGTCAGGGCACAGAAAGAGTCCATGGAGATCGGCATATAAATGCACATCTTCATCCAAATATTGTTAAAAGCCAATTTATACCTTCACAGCAGTGACCATGACTGCAGACAGGACCTGATGGATCAGTATCCCAGCCCACAACACCTCCCCAGTGTGCTGCAGATACTCAGTGCTCACACAGCAGCTCAGGGCTCTGGCAGATGTGGCATTTCAGAAGACCAGAAAGTGATGTGTCATCCTTGCAAAAATTAGGTTACAAACATAGAGAAAGGCCAAAAAAAAGTCACACCACACAGATCTGAATATTGGTTCTGCCCACCTCAAGTTCTGTGGATGTTTGCTCCTGAATGTTTTTGCTCAAGCTGAGGTTGGAAAGCAGTCAGTTTGGCACGTTCACTCTTGGTGTCTTTCTTTTGCAGTGATCCCATTGTTCTGAAACATAATGGGGCAGAGTTTTCTATAGTCCCACTGGGACTGTATCGAAATTGAAATCAGCACCGAAAAGTGTGCTGTGTAATGCTGCTGCCTGCTCTTAACACCGTGATTTCAGCCAAGAAACAGCGAGTTATTCACATTTACGCCCAGTGAACTGGAAGGTCTTTTATCCAGGCTCCACATTAAATTTCAGCTGCCAAAAATGGTCTCATTCTTATTCAGGTCAATACTTTTGACTTCTTAGGCTTGTACAGTTCCCAGGGCAGCTCAGGCCTGCAGCAGCTCTGAGGAGCTCTGTTCTCATAGTGTTGTTACTTGACAGCATGTTGATTTAAGGCACTGCTTTTCTTCAGACTCCTTCAATCAATACCCAGTAAAGGAGAATAGAAAACAAGCTAGTCAAAGGCATTGTATTCTCCCCAAAATTCTGAATTATTATTGACATCCTCACCTTTAACATTAAATCTGTACTTGAGGATAGAGCTGATTGCAAAGTATTTTGTACTTTTCACCTTACACCAAACACATCTGTACAGCTGAGGTAAAACTGCCGGAAGTCAGACTAACAGACATTCTTCAGCACCACGAGCTGTCGAGCATAAACCCTCTATTAGCATCCTCACAGTGTCTCATTTTGCAGATTACATTTCTTTAGAAAAACCACTGACAGATCATTTCCCTGCCATTTATATTGGTGACATTCACTCAGGGACTGAATTCATGCTGTGTGCTGAGGGACAGAAGAGCACCAGGAGCCCAGCGAGGATGCTGGGGGAGAGATGCCATCTCCTACCCTGATGAGAAAGGGCTCACAAACCTGCAGAGGCTGCGGGTGCTGTGGATCCACAGGGACTTAAAATTAAAATCTTGAAAAATAAGGAAAAAAGTGGGTCCATGGGAATCATGATAAAAGATGAAATATTATCAGACTGGTTGGCCCTGAGGAAATGATGTTTCTTCTCAGTGATTTGAGATGAGGTTCAGGGATATCCAAGATGCCTGACTGCCTCTTCCCTCAAGTAGGTAGGGACTGAAAGGACTAGCAGAGAGTTAGTGCGGCAAAAAAAACAAGTTAAATTGCAACCATTCAGTAAGTGCTGCCTGTCACTATCAGCAGTGACAGCCATGTGAGCAGCATAGGACACTGCTGTGGTCTGCACCAAGCCCTCTGAAAAGGAGCTCTGTTTGTTTTTAATTTTCCCTTCCACAGAAGTTGTGCCAGCACAAAGCTGGGGAAATCAAGTACTTTCTTTGGAAATGCCTCAGAGATAAACTGGCTCTCAGAAAGTGCTGCAGATACGGCATCTTCCACACACACCTCAGCAGAGGGCTGAGGGAGCAGCTAAATGTCCCTAAGCACTGTTCTGCTCCTGCTCCATTCTGGGGCAAAGCCTCTCAGTCTTCATCTGATGGGGCATCCAACCTCTCAGCGGGTGCTGGCCTCCTCTCTCCTGGCAGCAAATAGGGAGCAACAGGCTCTTGTGAGTCTGTACCAGAAGATTCCCTGCTCCTGGACATGCCTCATCACGGTAAAATTCATTTCACCATACCAAGCTTCCCCCTAACTCGACACAGGCTGTATCAAGGGTCATTTCCTCTGTCCCCACAGGCTCTCCTGGGAGCTGTGTTGCTGTGGCCATCACAATTCCCTGCTGGGTCAAACCCAGGGTAGATTTGGCACCTCCACATAAAGCACCAGGCCAAAACTGAGCAAAATCCACAGTTCACACCAGCAACAAAGGGCAGAAGGTGCTTTGCTTCCTTCTAAAGATCAGCCAAAAAAACACACCCAATGATAGGTGTGCAAAGGATGGAACACCAACACACCTGAGCTCAGTGCTCTGTCCTCCCCAGGTTTGGGTGTTGGAAACGCTAAAGAGACACACTGACGAATTTTGGGACCTGTGGATGTGTCCACACCTGTTTGTAAATGCAGCTAATCCAAAATTAGCCAAGAGAAGTGGAAGAATCATTTGTCAGCTCCTGGTCTCCTCAGCCATCTTGAAAAAAATGTCACAGATACATTGACACTTCTGCTGTAGATTTAAATAGCAGCCACTGGCCAGGATCGGCTGCTGGGCAAGGGGGCAACGTGGAGCTCCTGTCTCAGGCTCCTCCTGTATCAAATGACTCACCAACATGCCTGAGAAACTCCCTTAGACCACAGACTCCAGTAGCAACCCAACAACAAACACTGTCCGGGGCTTGCAGCCACCCCTCGGGGTTTAGGACGTGATTCTGGCAGCGTTCAGGGAGCGGGAGGGAGGTGGCAGAGCTTTGCTCTCTTCTACTGCTGCCTCATGGCCACGGTGCTGGGCTGGGACTCAGGTGACATGGAAACCACCACTTTGCCATAATTTCCTTTGATCCCAGTAAGTTGTTCAGTCTCTCAGTCCTGTTTTTACATGAGTATATTTGTGACAGTAAAACCTCCTCCCCAACCTTTCCAACCTTTCCTGTGAGCTCCTTGAACAAGAGGACGTTCATGCTCACATTTACCAGGGTATTGCTCACTGTGTTGGCTGGGTTCTTGTGCTGCCCCATCTCTGGACTATAACTGCTTCTGTGGGGTTCCACTGAAGTGTCCTGATACACAAATGCAGCCTCAGAACACTGGGTTTATGAAGCAGAAAATGTCATACCCTGAAGCAACTCCTGCAGCCACCCAGTACCTCCTGTCTGCAAAACAGGCTAAGGAGGGGTTTCTATTCCAGCCCATGTTCTGGCAGCATGATCTGCCAAGCCTGCCTTTCTCACATGGAAATACAGAGCTCCTAGGAGTGACTTGGAAAATCATTTCCCCTCCACCTCTCCTATCACGCTGAGGGCAGGAGTCTTGATTGCAGTGCTCCCACCCCTACCCCAGGAGAGCTGTAGCTCTATCTCAAAATGCAAGTTAAGCGTTCTGCCTCCGCAGCTCCTCAGCTCTGGAGAGGACACTCCTAAAAAAACACTTCTCATGTGGACCAAGAGAAACTACAGAGCTTCCTATTAGCTCATTGTGATCCGCACTGTGACCCTCTGCAGCTGCATCAGACACACCTTCAGCCTCCTCTAAAAGCACTCCTTGTGCCCAACTCCAGCTTTACTCACAGAAGTAATTTCTGCTCATTCTGTATCACCAGAATTAGTGGGGCTGCACACAGTGAAGGGCAGTACTTTAATATGGGTTAACAGGAACAAGCACTTAATGGTTTAAGCCATCCCAGCAAGATCTTAGCACACCAAATATTTTCTCTTCATCTGTCAAGAGAACTTGGCCAATATCCAGGGATTTCCAGAAATGCTTGGAAAAAAACCCTGGAATACAGATGATGTATAATTTTCAATACAAGAGTGAAACTATTGCATAAAGGACTTCAGAGCCAATACAAGTCAACATCCTATGAGGTTCTCATGTATCTTCCAAAAGAGATTCTGCTCTGGCCACACCAGTTCCAGTTTTGGTTTTTTTTGTTTCAGTGTTGTTTTTTTTCCTTTTAAGATACTAGTTAAAGCAAGGGATTACCTACATTTTAATGAGATACAAATAATTTTGGTAGAAAACCAATTGCTGAAATAAACATCTACAAGTCCTAGAATATAACCACTAGGCTAAGTACCATGATCCTTCTTAACAAGGCAAAAAAAGGGCAATCTTTTGTTGAAAACATTTTTTTATATGTAATTTTAATATTGAACTTTTCCTGCTGTAACCTCACTTGTTCCATCTTGCCTCCGCTAAATTTTAATTCTCTAAACACACAGTAACTCGAGCTATTAGAGTTAGAAATTTACTTTGGGAGTTTTTAATGCTCTGAAGGTAATGCGTGTTTATATCTGAAATCATGTCTTTATTTGAAACTGAACTCTTCAAGCACATAATTATGTAAATAGTTCTTGGCCAGGCCAAAAAAAAAAAAAAAAAAAAAATTGTGTTCAGGATTTGTCAGCTGTGAGCCAAGACCCCAAATCTCCTGTGGCTGTGTGAGGAGGGAGCCTACACAGGCAACAGGGCAAGAAATGCACACCCAACTTGGACTGGGGGGGCAATATTTGGCTGTATTTATTCCCCATTCAATGCTCACCTTTTTTCACACAGTTAAGGAGTCTGGTGGAGAGCCAGCCACAGCACCACTGAGTGTATTCCCTGACCAACAGAAGTGCCATCCTTGTCCCAGGTCAGACACAGGTTCTGCCAGCCCAGAACCCATCCCCAACAGCCACTGGTACCAGTGGCTGTGGGATTTGATGTCAGCAGCCCAGGAGCCAGCCCTGTAGCACATGATATATATAATTCATTGTTCTCACAGACTCAGGAGAGGGCCAGGGCTGTGTGTACATCCAGATGGAACCACAACCCTTCCCCACTGCTATCTACTGCACAATGTTTATCAGGGCTTACAGACCACTTCCTTTTCAAAACCCTTATTGAAATTCACACAATAAACAATTTACCCAATTTGGTTTAGGAAGCCCTCAGCCCTTTTCCTTTCAAGGCAAAAGAAAACAGATTTATTTATTATATAGAAGCAGGCTGGACTCTGGAGGGGCTGGGGGAGGCAAGCGAGAAAGTTCGAGGCTCTGGATGTGAGCACAGACATTAAGAGGGGACATACCTGCCCCAGGAGACGGTAATACCTCAAGAGACAAGAATATATAGCACCTACTCCCCAATCTAGACAGTAAAAGTCACCCAGATCACAGGTTAAAGCCACTTTGCTGAAGTGTGGCAGCAGCACAGGTACCAGGGTACCTGCAGGTACCAGGGTCAGGAGTCACACACACCATGGCCTCGGCCACTCCCTTCACACAGGAGCCTGCCCAGCAGGAAAGTCTGAGTTCCTGGAGACCCCATGGCCCATGTTTGCTGTAGGCAGAAACAGCTCTGACCTCAGTTCTGGTTTTGGTCCCCAGATTTTTGTTTTGTTCCCGAGGAAGCTGTGGAAGGCATCCCTGGGGACACAGGAGCTGCCAAGGAATCATCTCATTATATGGGTGGCACAGCAGGGAGCACAGACACTTTCCCCTTACTGGGTTTGATTTTCAATTGTCTTCCACATCTTCCAGGTGCAAAACTCAGCATGAATGCTGCATCCCATAGGAATTTGACTGCCCAGTGCATTAAGGATTTGAAGACCAGGCACTACATGCCAAGCATGCACTGCTGCATTCAGGGCATCACATGGGAGGCTGAGAGAGGAAGGAAGAAGGAAAAATCTTTGTGAACAGAAAAAGTACATTTTTAACACCATTCCTCCAAGAAGAAGGGCCAACAGAAGCAAAGCAGTGCTTGTTCCTTGGGAGAAGATGCCCATTCAAATGAAGTTTTCTGAAAGCCACACAGATATGGGGAGGACTGAGGAAATCTGCTCCCAGCTGAGAGCTGCTGGGACCAAACCCCCACCCTAGGTGAGCTGTTATGGGGCAGTGATGCAAGTACAGTAGCAGGGGAAGCTTTGAGCCTGCAGCAGTCACCAGGTACAGAGGATTCTCAAAAGGGAGCAACAGCTTCTCTTATTCTTTTGACAAATAAAGGATTTCTACCAGCCTGAAGCCTGAACAGTTCCCTCTCCTTTTTCTAACATGAGAACCCTTCTGAAAATCCTCTGTTGGACTTTTGGTGGGATTTTTAGTTTTTCCATCTGAAGCTGCTTGTATTACAGGGTACAGAGGGGAGAAGACACAGTTATCACCCAGGAACAGTAGCTTTGATGCAAGATAGAAATAATTTATTTTCTTCTTTGAAGTGTCATCGTCTGCCAGGGGCAGAAGAGCCAGGATGCCCTTCCTACCCTGGGGAGGGCAGGCAGCTGGTTTGGGCAGTAGCTCCCACACTGCCTGGAGATTTTGAGCCTTTGCCCAGCCAAGCAGTGGGAATACTTTTTCTGGGGAAATGCTGACCTTTCTGCAAGGCAGGAATTCATGGCAATGCTGTGAATATGAGAAGTGCAGCAGCACTTGGTATGAGATGCCACATTAATGATCCACATAACACCGACAGAGGGCTTTCATGTTAAAGAGCTCCACGCTTCTTTTAATGAACTTTATGCCACTGGCAGATCTGGAATGACATGCAGCCACATCTGGGGCAGAAGGAGTTAACCAGCCAGCATCAGGCATGCTGCAGACAGAGAGAAGTCAGGAGTCAGGGATGGATACAGTGGCACCAGGCATCTATCAAGTGCAAAATCATTAGTGCTTCCAAAAAAAAAAAAAAAAAAGGGGTAGAGCACAGATTTTTGCTGGAGTGCTGGGTAGGAAGTATCCCAGCTGGAGCTGGGATAGCTCAGTCTTGCAAAATTCTGTTTGTATTCTCTCAATGCAATGAATACTTGCTGGGCAAGCCAAATGCAATTAATTCATGGTAAGAGCTGGCAAGTACAATTCCAGGACCACATTTCCACCCTTCCTTTCCATCCTGATACACACATTCTGCCTCCAAGAAATATACTCTCATCAGGAAAGAAAGTGAGGAGGAGTTCTGTGTTCCGGGCTCCAGATCTGCCTCCCAACACTGAGCTCCAATATCCAGCCTTCCCAGGGCCAGTCATTTTCTCTCTCTGCTTTGGCTGTGGTTAGTTTCCTTTGGGGAGGGGATGGCAATTAAATTCACAATTAATCACAATTTTAAAGCACTTCTCTACTTTCCAGAACAGAGATGCTGCAGATGGGGAAGTGTTAGAAGGGAGCAGTAAAAGGCTGTGATTAAGCACCTGAATGTCAGGGATGGCCTCAGCATGGAGGACGGAAAACTTCCTCCCCAGTACCCCCATCCCTTCTTGATAGCACAAATTAAAAACAAAGACAGCTGTTCAGTTGGGAGTGACTTTAGCTTAAATCTTTCTGTTTCTTGCTCAATAACTCTTTCATTATAACCTTCCTGCTGGGGAAGTTTGTGAGCCAAGGCTTGCTACTGAACACGCAGCACTCTGGGGCTGCAGAGCACAAGCAGCCAGCCCGTCCCTGTCCACACGTTTCTGAATCATTACAGTTTCTAGATCTGATGGGGAAAATCCACAATTAAAAAATAAAAATATTTAGATACAAGCTGTTCTCTGAGCAGCTAATCCCATGCTGGAAAGTTCTCTAGCCGCTTAATGAGGAGTCAAGAAAACAGAAGTGGCTAAGGGATTTGTGTGCAGCAAGTTGTTCCTAGCCCTGCACAGATTACATTCATAAAATAACTTTTCTAATTGAAACAGTTTGATTATTTATAAGCTAGCTCCAAAGTCCTTTGAACTCTGTAGGAAATTCCCAGGATCTTGGATGGGCTTTTGCTCAAGTTCTCTATTGTTTACATGGAGGGAAAAACATGAATATTGTTATAAACCCTGCAGCTTGGAGGCCTTGCTAACAAACACTGGACCTGAACAAGGGACGATGAAGACAAATAAAACACAGTCAGAAAACTGACCTGGTCTGCTAATGGAATGCTTAAAACTGCTGTTAATGGCTTGGAAACACTTAAACCATTTATATTTGCTAAGTAGGTGCAAATCAAAGAGCATCCCACAGTGCCTCTAAAAAGCCTTCTCTGAAGCACTGCCCTCAGAAGTGACTTTATCAAAATCACTCATGAGTGGCTGGGTGATGTAAGTGTACTGAGCAGTGTTATGTTCTGTGTCACCTGCCTGCCCACATAACTCCAGGGGAAGTTCACAGTGCCCAGACACCCCAGTGTGGGCTGTGACCTGATGGACACTGCAGGCAGGGAAAGCTGCTTAGTAACACCCAGAGAGTTCCCCCGGGCTGGGAGCATCCAGATTTCTACCTTTCAAGTACCCCTAGCTCAGATATTTCTTCTGCTGAACCATAAATTCAATGACTTCTTGTAAGCTTCAGACCTGTCCACGCAAACTTCGTTTATTCAGACTTGTCAGCAGTTTAGCAAACCATACTTAATTGGGCTGACTCCATCCCCACCAGAACACTGTGGTCATTCTTTTCTCTTCAAACACCTCTCAACCCCAACACGTTACTGACACCAGAGAGCCCACACCAGTCCTCCTCCCCCAAGCACTGCAGTGTGTGTTCCATTCCAACAGGTTCACCACCTTTATCCCCAAAACTTTTACTAGGTTACTCATTTTGGGTATATTTATTTGCCCAGGGCTGGAATATCCAGTGTCCACTGACATAAGTGATTGCACAGCAGCAGAGGCTCCTCTCCCACACACAGAGTGTGCTTAGGCTCTTTTGGGGTTTGCTCAGACCTCACAGGCAGCTGGATCTGTGAGCCATCAATCAATCTTTCAGAGCAGTGGCTGACAAATTTGTTTTAACCCAAGTTTCTAAACAAAAAACCCTACTGCTCTTCTACTGCAAAAATTAAAGGGGGAAAAAATCCTTTTTTTTTTTTTCCCCTACAGTGAAACCTGAATACCAGGCCTGTTTCAAATGATAGAAAACATAAATGTTATGATTACAGAACTTAGCATGCGAGTGGAAGAGGACACTGCCTTCTACCTCAGAGTGAGATTCCACTGTGCAGCTACAAAAACACACAGGGAGGGGAAGGTAAAGCCAGTACCAAACCCTAATGACTTTCAGTAGCGCTGAAGTAGAGGCAGACTGTTACTCCTACAGCCATGATCCCTTGGGAGGGTAACACATCCCTCTAAGCTGAGCACAACACCATTCCCAGGGCTTCATCCAGTAACTTCTTCAATTTTCCTAAGGCCTAAGATAGAAAGTAACTTACAAGAGAATCAATCCTATAAAAGTTTTAGAGCAATAGCCCAGTCAGTTTAATCGCTCATCTGAGAGGCAGAACATTCATTAAATGAGCTCGTAATGTGCTAATTCAGGGAATATCTTTTTTCCGAAAGGCTAGCATTACAAAATAGCGTCACTAGGCGCTACCAGGAAAACAATCCAGTCCTCTCTAAAGTTCAGCAGTGCTCATGACGACATTCCTGTCCCGAGACTGTCACCAAGATGTCCTCGGACAGCCCAGGCATATGGAAATCATAGCTCCCACAGAACAGCTGTGTTTTTTGGAAGTGACTTCATATTTTTGGATGTTGTCTGCCACATGGAATCTAGCATCTTCAACAGCAAATAAAGCTCTTCCTTTAATCGTCTGCCATGTTTCCTTCATGTAATAAAAGTGGTAGATGATTTTTTAACTCCACAATCACTTTTTCCCAGCCTTTCCTTAGAGCACAGGGACTGTATCTCTGTAAGTGCCTTTGCAAGTTTCTGGTATTTCTAACAGGAATTGCACTGAGATTTTACCCAGGACTGGAAGGATTCTTCTTCCCACTGGCCTTACATCTGGGCTGATCTACTGACTCACTTCCAGTCACTCTGGCAAGTAAGTTCCTTTCCCAAAACTACGTTGCATAATGACAGTTCCACCACATGTTTGCCTGGCAAGCCACACACATTGTTTGCTACCATTTTCAGGAGAGCTCCAGACTCTGGGACATGCTAAAACACACCCTGGGCCCTGCCATGCAAACCAGCAGCTCAGAAGGCTCAGGGGTTGCTGATGGTCAACACTTTGGCAGCCTCTGGTTGTTAAAGGGGTGGTTGGCAAGTCCTGTAAGAGGGCAGCGAGAGAGGAGATGCCAGGCTGCAGCAACGGGGAGGGACAAAGGGCTGGGTTCACCTTCTTTAGAAAAACTTTGCTTTTCCTTGGCATCTGCCCTTCCCCAGCCACTCCCTGCAGGTACCATCCTTATAAGAGGAGGCAAAGCATCCTGGAGGCAACATTTGTCCCCACATACTGGGACAGACAAGCACATGTACAACAGCAGCCTGTGGAGTCACAGAATAGTCCCCACAACCATCAGCCAAGGCAAAAACAAACACTCCAGTCATCCCTCCTGCCCTGTTTTGTAAGATAACCAAGTCCCTCCTCAGACTTCCCTTCTTTGGTAAACAGTGCTCAAGCCTCACTACAAACAACGATGGAGAGCTGTCCTTTTGTCTGCTCAGGAACACACTTGACAAATAAACCCCAAACATTTCCATTTGAAATAATAACCATCTGCACATGCTGCTGCAGTGGCTCTGCCATTTCATCTCACCAGTCAGTTACTCACCCCTGGAAAGCAGCTGGGTCTTCACAAGAGCCAAATGGACAAGCACCAAAGGCAGCTAATGAAGCACAGGGAATGCTGCTCCCTGACCCTGCACCCAGGATCTGTCCCAGCTTTTCTGATTTGAGAAGTTGTGCCAGTTGCTCCCACATCTATTGCCCTATGAATCTTGTCAGTTCAGTTCCTGTAGGTGACCATATTTACTCCTGGTGTGCCAGGAATTGATAAAAGAGCATCTGACTTAAGCATTTTGAAATAAACTCCAGACATACAGCAGGA
This sequence comes from Corvus kubaryi, assembly GCF_017639235.1. Lineage (NCBI taxonomy): Eukaryota > Metazoa > Chordata > Aves > Passeriformes > Corvidae > Corvus > Corvus kubaryi. The sequence goes on along the minus strand of NW_024581115.1, from coordinate 1,224,336 downwards.
TGTTCAGCTGTTCCAGGCTCAGCTCATTTTTCCACTTCACCCAGCTCCCTCAGGCAAATTGCAGATTTCACAGAAGGGCTTGAGGATCCAGATGCTCAAAACAGCACCAGCTTCCTAAGGGGCTTTAGCAAAAAAATATTTTTAAAAATTTTTAAATCCTTAAAGGCCATGTATGTACTTTAAAGTACCTTTGAAAGTGGGAGGTATGTTGGTGTAAGCAGTTAAGGCACTAAAGGCCTTCACTTCAAATGGACAGACCTAAAACATCGTTTTCCCTCGACATCTCCACTAGCTGCCTTTGCTTTCCAGTTTCCTTATGCTGAGAGCACTGCTCAAGGTCACAACTTGGTTAATAAATCTGGGTTTACATTGCAGTTCTGCATATAATGCTGGAAAGGTCCAAAAGTGATTATATATGTACATTAAAAAGAAAACAAACCCACACATAAAACACGTTTTCTATTAGCTTAAAATTAAAGGCAGCAAGAGAGTGTCTTAACAAAAGATAATAACTCAGTGAGGTAAATAAAATTATCTAACAGAGCCCAGGTGAGGAGTCTCAGACAGGAATTTGGAAGAGCTACAGACTGTTTTGTTTTCTTGGGTAAGCTCTGTCTGGAGTTGAAAATTTGCATACATACAGCAATATACATGCAAGCTGCTGCTAGCCAGGAGGGAAACAAACAAGGAAGTAGTCAGGAGTTGGGAATAGCAGGGTGTCTTTTAGTTACTTAAGGTATTAGCTGAGCCAATGGGCATGCTTTTCCTGTTTTAAATAAACACAATAAGATAAAGGTCAGCAGGGGAATTGGTTACATTTCTCTTTCCCACGTATAGGTATGGCTGTGGAGGATGTAATCCTGCCAGAACTCTTAAAAGATAAAGAATAATTTGGAGATTTTAGAAGCCTCACATTGGCTTCATCAGCCCAGAGCAGGGTGCATTACAGGTACCAATTCCCTGGGAAAGCCAGAATAATTTGGGCCTTCTGATACTAAACAGCAAAACTAAATGTTATGCAAACTGTTATGCAAATAAGGGATCCCATTGGAAAAATTACTTAGCATCAAAGATAATTACCCTGTATGCTTATCTTTATAAAAGAAAACATCACATTGTAGGTAAAGCGTATTTTCTAATCAGCTTTTCTGTGCTTCAGTAGATAATTGAATTAGAAGCCAAGCTCCTAGTGCACCAAGAGGCTCAATAAATACCAACAAAACCAATAATCGCTTAGGCCAGGCAACAAGATATTCCGTGACATTCTTCCAGATCTATTAACATGCAAACTTGATACAGACACCAGCCCACCCACAGAACCTGCCTTCATTTTAGTAACTTTCCTTCTTAATTTGTAATGAAACACGTATTTTTTTCAGTTCATTGAACAGCTCTTTCAGACAACAAGAAATAAAAGATATCAGAGTCTTACAAACCTGCATATCCCACTGGGATCAGCAAGAGCCTTCAGCTTACTGAGAGTTCAGGCTGACTTGAAATTACATTTTTAATGCATCTGAGTTCATTAGAAACCAGTTAAGGACACTGGCAGCTGAAAACAACTCAGTTAATCAATTGCTAGTTCTAAAGTGCAAAGAAAGTAACGCTTCTTATTACAAATTATTTTTAAAGATTATATGATTTCTTAAAGGAAGAATGTTAAAGGTTAAGAATTTTATATATGTATATACACACACAGGTACACATTTACACACAGGCATGTAAATAAAAGCCCAAGAGAATTTTTCTCATGGGGAATTGTAGAAGGACCTTTACAATGGGCACAACGGGCATTCTGAGTGCTGCTTCCATAGTCTTCAACGTGAAATCGAAGACTGACAAATACCCAGCACACTGGCTGAGGTCTCAAGCACACTGTGTCTTGTATCCAGGTCCCTTTTTAGCTTCCTTATTGCCTTCAGAATCAATACTCTGGAGAACTCGTTGTTAACTCAGCAAAAGGCAGAACCCTGCTGTCAGGAGCTCAGGGAAAAGCTATTACAGAAGCCAAAGCATAAGGTGGGATTGTATTGGAATGTTCCTGAATAAGCAACTTTAAGCAATCAATTTGTTCCACTTTTGTTTTGGAAAGAGAGTAATGAACTATTACTCTTAGGGCCCAAAAGAAACAAGAGATCCGTTCCCTCCCTTTGTTGTAAAAAGCCCCACATCTTGCAAAATCTGCTTTAATGGCTTAATTCTAGTCCAGGGATTTCAAAATGTATATGGCTGTCCTCCAAACCTTCCTTGAAATAAGACTGTATTTTGGTTTATGTTAGAAAAAATATTCTCATTGCATGCAAATCCCCTCCCTGGCGTGCAGCAAAAATACGCCAGAGAGAGCGAGAGCTGTGAAACACAGTGGTTGGAAAGACACCTCATTGCCCCTTTCCACTTGGCCACTTCAGCTGTCACTGAAGGGCAGAGGTGCAAGGATTTGTACCGGGTTTGGTTCAGGAGCCCCTTGCATCAGCTCAAGTTTGGTCCAGCAGAGCATCAGCATCCCAGCAGCCTTACCCACCTCTGGATTCTTTGCTTAATCCACAACAACAGCAGAAAGTCCCAAAACGCAGCCTGTTCTGTGGCTTTTATCAGAACAAATGTATTCAATGGTTTCCAAATCAAATATGTAGGCCAGGGAATAAGGGGATTTGATACTGAGCTTAACTGCTGTTCTTTGGATGCACTCAAATACTAGTTTTTGGAAAGGCTGCTTTTGCAGCTCATTGTGATACTACCAAGAACCCCTGGCATGGGAACAAACAAAAGGAGTGTTGAAGACGCTGGGGCTGGCTCTGTGAAAGAGCAATTTAAAGAATAATGGACCTCTAGTGACAAAGTCTCCATGCTGTGCTATTCTGCTGGCAATTATTGAGGAAGTTTGTTTAGGATTTAGGCCCAAGTGTTCCTAAGAGAGGCCAGTAAACAGCACGGAAGTTGAGTTTCCTGTTGGTGATAGGAAGATTGACAGCTCACAGCAACCTTTTGCGTGGCAATGACAACTGTGATTACTGTGCAGTTCTACTGCAATGTGATTAGATTGTAATCAGACTGTGGCTCTGCTGGATTTCTTGATGGCTTAATTGATGGCCCCAAACCAAATGACTTTCACCAGAAAGAAAAAACCCTGAAACTTGAATTCCTTGACACAGAGTAGGTTTAATACACTCTAGTGCAGTTTCACACTTGTGGCAAATGAACCTTCTTTCCTTAGGTACTTTGAGTATAACCTATAAAAAGCATGGAAACATCCAGTGACAGATTCAATTTGATTTTGAGAATAGGTATAAATTTCTTTTCTCAGTTCCATAAAGTTGTTATGAAGATGAAACTCCCTTTAGAATTAAAAAGTAGTTGTCAACACTTAAATAACTGTGGGTACAATCTTGGGTTTATGGAAATCTGAAGGTTGGATTCTTATCACCAGTGAGACAAAGATATCATTTGGTGCATTAAGAATAAAGTAAGTGCTGTAGTTTCTTTATATTATATAATTTTAAAGGTGTTGTTCAGAGCACATTTCTAAATTTAGAGAATTAATATTTACGGATCATCTACTTTAGTCAAGAGTAAGGTGTAACAGGATGATTGTTTATATGCATAAGGATAATATGTTTAATTGAACAGATGTGAAAAACAAACAACAAAACAAATAATGTCTGTAAAAATAACTTTGACAAAACTAAATCAGAATTAATTGAATCAATTAGGAAAAAGTGTCTCATGTAAAGTGTAACTAATAAGCCCATCTTGGAAATTTTTAAATTATCCAGAAACTTGAGCCACAAACTTGAATTGGGCAAACACTACCAAAATGTTCCAACATCATATGGTAAGACTGTGTTATATAAACACAGCCCATGCATGAGAAAGTTTCCTATTTATACTTCATAAATCAAAAAATATGATGGAAATATACCAGTATTTAAGAGACGCTATTAAAACATAAAGACTTCTCCACATTCTCCATGAGAAAGAGCGAACTCAGAGATGGAAGCTGAGTTCTCTTCTTGGGCCCACTATCACGATTTCCCTTCAAAAAAACAACACAGCTTTTTATTTTTTCCCTTTCTCACACCGAGGTTGCTCAGTGATCACAGGGGAGTAGGCCACTCTGTGGGTGTACATGTTCATTTACAAATAAACTTATAAACCCTATAAATGAGCTGATGTTTTAGCACACGTCCTCCCTCTGTGGGGAGCCTGGAGTGTCTCTCTCCACTTCAATGCCTTCCATCAGCAGCTGCCAGCTCTGCTAGGCCCCTCTCTAATCACTCATTCCATCATCACTTTAGGACACTTGTAATGCTTGACGGGACTTTAATATAAAACTTCCCAAGGCAGTTGTCAGATGGCCGTAGGTCCTGACCATGACATAATTCACATGTTCAGGAATGTAATTTCATGCTATGCGTGTTGCTGAACTGCAAGCTTTTGGTCCTGACTTCACGGTACTTAATGTCTTCCATGCCAAAAATTGCTTCAATAGCATCTCTTATGTTCAGCTGAACTGCTGCACTAGCCCAAAGGGAAAACTTTGTTTCAAGGTGGATTTAAGCTTTGCTGGAAAAAAAGAAAAATCTAATTGGACTATTTAATATAATTTACACTGTTGCTCCTTCTGTCTGTGATGTGCAGGGGATGCAAAAGGGCTCTGCCCACCTCAATGAGCAGACTGTTCAGCAAGGCAGACCAAAAATCACCATCTTGGCTGTGTTCCACACACCCCACGAAGACTGTAAGATCTAGAAACTAAATACAAATCCCCAAGCACTGTCATAGCCACAGAACAACCCTCCCACTGCCACTTTTGAGCTGGAAAGAAAGTGAAGTCACTTTGCAGGGTGTCCTTCACCTGGCTCCTGCTCAGACTTGTCCCTGCGACGAAATGATCCCTCTCTACAGAGCTCATCCCAAAGCAGCTTAAAAGAGTGGCTGAAGGAGATGGAAATAGCAGCCATCCCCCACAGGTGGTGTGCCAGCATCAGGGGCTAACAGTGCTGGAGTCTGAAGAGCAGCCCTCTAACTCCTGGGCAAAACCAGCCACTTTTCACAAGTTATTTGGAGAGCAAGCTGTGACTGCAGCTCCTCCCCCAAGCACTTCTCTGCTTCAGTCTCTCCAAATCATTCCTCAACTGGATGTCTGCTGCCCTGTGACCACACTGTAGCTTTCTGCAACAGAGGCTGGGCCCCCAAAGCCTGATGTTCATCGAGGGCATGAAGCTGGGGAGACTGGTGGAGCATTTACTTCTTTCAAAGACAGATCTGCGCAGATGAGAACTCTCCAAGTGCTCTGCAGAGCTGATGCCAGTCACATTTTCAGAGTTCCAGTGTATAACAAAGACTTCACTCTGGGGACAAAAGCATTGTCCAGCAGAGGAGGTGACAGAGACGTCAAATCTATCTGCCAGATGTCGGTGTCGTAACTTGTACCGAGCCTCCTTTCTCTTTGTACACTTGGCTCTGCCGCCTGCAAAGTGCATTTCCCAGCTGGAAAGGCCTCGCACACTTCTATTACTGGGAAAAAAAGAAAACTGCCCAAAGGGAGAAAGTACAAAAGGTTTGCCTCTGCTACAGGAAACTGGAACTGCCAACAGTCTTGCTGAACTGAGTACATTGGCAGAATTAGGGTTTAGCAAGGTATCAGCAGTGGGACAGACATGGAGAGAAAGAATTTCCCACGTCAGGCTATTTTCTCTCAAAACAAAATAGAGTAGAGAAATAAAGTTCAGGGATCAGAGCTCTTCACAGTCTGGAATTTCATTCCATGAAAAACTCCAAGGTTGTTCTCATTTTGTTACCTTCCCAAATCAGGATGCAAATCTCAGCCTCAGGAGTTTATATGTGTATGGATTTAGGTACAGAGCTTTCATACTTGTGCATATTTCATTTCAGTAAGATGAAAATATTTCGTGTTATCTTGCTCTTTCTGATTTTTTAAAAACAATGCAGTTGAAAATTAAATGTGCTAATCCAATGATTACAACTTCCTGTAAAAATGAATAAGCAATAAAATTTACATTTCTGTGAAATGCTTTGACTTAATAAGATGATAGTCTTTCAGTGGAAGACTATTCCGTTGGGAGCTTCTGACCAGCTGTAACTGTAGCATTTGGAAATCTGTCACCCTAGGAAATGAGGACTATCAGAACCATGGGAGCATGACTAAGAGCTTGTTGTGAGGCTGAGGGATGCTCTCAATTGTGGGAGCACCAGGGTGCTGAAGTCTTCCTTTGTCATTCTTCGCAATTTTAAATCCTTCCTAGAGGTGAACACAGAGTATTGAATTATTGAATCGATGTGCGAATATAAACACGAAGAGTGTGCAATTAGAAAACAGATAAAACTCCAGTAGATGGCGCTCAAAAATATCCCAAATTCGTGTCCCTGCTCGGCTCTCGGGACCTCGGTGCCGTGCAAAGGGCTTGGGGAGACAGTTCTGCCCTGGACAGCCTTGTAACCATCACTCTGGGAGACAGGGGATGCTCAGAGCTGCAGGGCCTGTAACAAAGGTGGGCTCAGCAGTGACTGGGAACACAAATAGAAAATACACCAAAAGTGAGTGGATTAAGAGATATGGGTCCTGTAAAAACACAGCAAAGTTTTAGAGAAGGGCTGCGAGCCAGGGCAGTTGTAAAATGTGATTTTCCAGGGAGAGGAATGCCTGGCTGCCAGTTCCTGTGCAGTTCTGTTGTTCAGTAATGGCCAGTTCTGGGGTCACTTTTAAATTTTGTAGCTCTGACTGGAAGGAGCCTGTTGTATTTCAAAAGCTGTTGAGTAGTTATTCTTCCACAAAAGCACAACTGGTTTTACCACCACCAGGGGAATGGCTTTTATTGACCATTCTGACCAAAGACCAGAGTGAAAGTTGATACCATCTGATTGAGTCCCTGGTTGGTGGCCTGTGGGAAATGATCTAATGGCCAGTTCCTCTGCGGTCCCACAAAGCCACTGCCAGAAGAGCATCAGCAACTCCACGCTGTGATTCAGCCGATGCTCCGGGGTGTCTGGCAACGCTCAGTGCGGAGCACAGAGCTGCTGGCTGTCCTCTGCTTTATGCAGAGGAAAACAAAGCTCTTCACCTAGCCAGGGAAGAGAAGTTTCCCCAGGCTGGTTGCCAACATGCTTCAGTCCTCCTCTGCGGTACTTACCTCTGCTTTAGCATCAGTGTGAGCAAAACACACATGGGCACAGGGATTCTCCCTGATTTTTCTGTCCCATCCTGAGCTCCAGGCTTCATGCTTTCACTTCTGGTCACTTTAGACCAACTGCATTTTTCTGTGTCTGTAGCTAAGTCGCTCTAGTCCTGTCTGGCATGATGGAGCAGCCCAGGCTACAGTGAGGAAGAGGTGGCTGTGCAGAAAAGCCACCTTAGCTCCACTGATGTCAGCACACAGAGGGGCAGAACATGAGCAAAGCAGTGCCTGTGATGTGAATGCTGTGCCCTACACTGATGGTTCATATCTTTCACAATACTTGGAGCTGGTGGCAGTTGAGGCTACAGCACCTTTCACAGCCCAGCATGTGTGATGGAGGAACTAAAAGGTTTTGCCAAGGGAAGAACAGCTTGTTCCCTGAGTTGTAGGGGTTTTTCTTATACACATTTAGTCACCCATCTTGCAAGAGCTATAACATGAGCAATAACTTGACCATCTTTATGATCATTCATATGAATTACATTATTCACATCAGCATTCTTGCCTTCGGGGAAAAAAAAGGGAAAGGGGCGACAGGATGCTTTGCTTTAAGTCTGCATTTCATTAAACTTCTGCTGTACCACTTTTGCTCCAGATTAGGAAACAATTTTCTTCCAGACCCAGCCATTAGACTTTCTTGAGAAAACTGTTCATAGAGAAATGGTTAAGAGATCAGGATGTTTCTTTACAAGTTCATTTTGCAATCCAGAGTGAAAAGCCCTTTGCTTATGTGACAGCAGAGGTTGTTCTTTGAAGCACCATCAGCTGGTAGGCAAAGAATGATATTTTCTTTATCTAAGATAGACGCAAAGCAGAAGTGGCAACAGAGATGGTCATCCGTAACATACCCCATGGATTCCAGGGAAATAAGTCTGTTCAGGGAAATCTCAGCTAATTCACATGGAGGCCTACTTTATCCTTTTTTACTGTGTGAAGCAGCAGTTTTCTCTCTGCAGCACAGCGAGGGTGCAGGGGAGAGAACAAAGAGCAGGCAGGCAGTGAGAATGTGACACCATCCCTTCCCACAGCACTCTGGGCTACAGCTCTGCTGGCTGGATGTTATTTTAGTGGCTGTGCCTCCCACCCATGCGCGTCCCAGGGCCCAGGAGCCGCGCGGCTCTGACGCCCGGTGAGCTCGAGGCTTATTCATGTTCAGGAATGGGAGGGTCAGGGCCATCGACACACACCAGCATCCTGCTGCCTATTATTTCCTGCCAGCCCTGGCGTTGCACCAAGCCCTAACATGACAGGTGGATGGAGTTCACAAGGAAATAATGTCATGGGCCAGTTTTCCAGGAAAGCTGTTAACTCTATTCACAAACTCGGGCCTTCAGATGGAAAGGGAACGTGGCTGAGAAGAGGCGGTGAAGGGCTGCTCTGCTGTTATTTACCTTTTTGTCACAAATTATTCACTGACATTTCTTGCTGCAGCACAGAAATCTTTACCTCTGCACAGTGCCTACCCCTTCAGGAGCAGACTGTGGCTGAATGCCTTTCAACTTAAAAAACCATGGGGACACTGCCTCTGCAAATCCCATGTGGCCATTTGATGTCAGTCAGGCTGCAAAAGATGGTAAAAGAATCTGCCTTTTTCTGAGCTAAACAGTTCCTGGGAAACAGAAAATAAATATGAGGTGAGTATCTAAGACTGATGTTAACCTGGGGACTTCAGGTATTTTGTAAGAATGAAACTACAGGATACAGTCCAGGATGTATCAGAAACAAGACATATATTTTTAAAATTCTCCATCAACAAGGCACATTTACTATCCTTCCATTCTCTATGCAGTGTCCAACATCTGCAGTTGTGTGTTTTTCTCTTTCCTTCCTCTTTTGAAGTTTTTAAAGTTTAATAATTTTTCTACTAGTATAGAAAGCATGGAATAATTAAGAAGAAAAGCAATCAATCCAAAAGAAGTGTTTTTCAAAATTGCCATGTTTACTACAAATGCAAATTTTAGGATGCACAGAGTCAGGACAATGGGACTCCAACTGGCTGCTCACAAGAGGAAGGATTAGGTCCTGTGTCACGTTAATAGTGACATCAACAACCTGAATAAAAGCCAAAAATTCAAGTTGATTTTGCAGTTAAGACCATTGTTCTCCCACATGGTTTAGCCTGTAAGATTTAGTCCACACATAGATTTCTGCAGAATCTGTATTTTTCACATCATACAGTGCCATTCTTGATATGTAATGTACTTCAATATATAAAAGCCCTTCATGACTGGCAAATATTTATATTGATATAGCTAAAATATCATACAACCTACAGGCATCAAAGGTATTGTAAATATAAAAGCAAAATTAAGTCTGTCAGTGCTCAGAGCTACTGGTAATATGTATGCAAAATGATGGCTGCTAATATTGTTCTGCTATTATTATTATTATTAGTTGTAAAAACAAATTAGGTGAAACCTGCAACTTCTATCTCAGCTATCAAAGGAGCAGTAACCCTGGATTTGACTCTGGATAAGCAGATCTGAGGCAGGAATACGGGATACTCCAGAGGGCTTGTTCCAGGCCTGACTCTTCCGGATGCTGATGAGACTCTCAGGTCTCTCTTCGTTCCACACTCCGAGCTGGTTCCTGTTCTGTGGAGCTGCAGTAATACTGTACATTCAGTGTTTGGTAACAGGACCTCTCCCAAGTGTCCATGGCAGAGAAACTTAATTCTTGACACAAGTCCATGAAACTAACCTTTCTCTCTTTCTCTCTTGTTCTTTTTTTTTTTTTTAACCTGGAAAACTATGATATTAAAGCCAGAGTCACGTACAAAACACAACATGTGAAATGACTGGGGAATTGTAAATTGGGTGTTTTGGCTTGAACAAAATCTAAGCATTGTCATACCAAACTGAGTATTATTTTAAAATACTATCCCCGGCTATAACTGTCTTTTTGTACAATAGCAATACAGGGTGTAGTTACAGACACAATTTCCTGTGCTTAGGTTTTGAAATTATTATTTAAGATCATTGTAACATTTGCCCGGAGCACCAGCACAATTCCTCTATTAGATAATTTTCTATCCTTGTGAGGGCAGTTTTGCTTGTGCAGTGCTGCCAGGGCTTTCAGGAAGGGAGAGACAAGCAATTGTGAGAATAAAATTTGCATCAGCTCCCACCCAGCCTCTCCCAGAACCGAAACACCATTTGTCACATTCAAAGCCTTTTCACACCAGAAGGAAAGGTGTTTCTGAACTGGAAAGTCACTTTGATCTCCACAGGGTTGCATCCTTCTGCTTCTCAGATTCCCATGAGAAACACCAAATACCAATCGTGGAGTTCCAGATGGCTTTGTATGAAAGACTTGGTGCACTACAGCACCCAGCATCCAGGCATGAAACCTCAAATCAATCCAGATTAGGTCTTGGGGTTCAAAATTTGAAGCAGAAATTTTGGTTGGGCTTTAAGGGCTGAAAAGGATATGTTGTTCCTGGGTGTGCAGAGAGAGAGAATAATAATGAAAAAATCTGAAATATATAGATTTGCAAGAAGAAAAAAACATAGACTGTGAGACATGGGTCGGATGTCATTGCTGGTCAGTCAGAAAAGATGCTACTACTGCTTTAGACTGGCCCAAAATCAATGCAAACAAATCATGGGGGAGCAATCAGTTTCTAAGGCCATGTGAACACTTAGTGATGAAACCTTTGAAAATATCTTCAACAGCATAAAAATCTCTGCCTGAACTGCTCACAACCTCTGCTTTGCTCCTGCAGGACACCAGGATCAGGTGCTGGGATTCTTACACAAAGGTACTGTTTTGCTCCTCTGAATAAAGACAAATAAGCCTGAATTCCTGCACAGCCTTTCATTTGCTTCTTGGTATGAAGATGCTTGTGCCATGTACCTCATCTCTAGAGGATACAGACGATGCTGCTGAGCTCAGCAGCCCGCTATCACCCAGAGGCCTCCCAGCCGGTCAGTTTGGTACTGCAGGAGATGATGGTGTGTCTGAAGCTTTGCTGTGCCAGGGGTCACTGCAATGTGTCTGTCACTGCTCACAGGCTGGGTAAGGCCCAGGTGCCTCACAATTACCAAGGCAGAGGGTGGTCCAGGAACTCTGCTGTGTCCTTGCCTATGCACTGCAGATGTCAAAGAAAGCAGAGCAAAGGAAAGGGAAACCATCTCTAGTAGTAGCAGAGCAACTCTTACTCACTGTTATTTACCCTTCCTGAAAAAAGACTGCTCCAGAACCCCCTTTGTCTCCATTCCACTGAGTTTGGCTTTTCTTTTTTGACTTGGAGCTGAGCATCACCTTGTACTTCTACCTTCCTTCCACAGCAAGCTCAGCTGTATCACAGTGATGGTCAAAGGACGACCCACGTGTGGGAAAGACTTCTGGAGAGGGCAATGGGCTGCTCCTGCTCTGGGGTTAACCAAGGAATCACGGAGCCAAACTGCTACACAGGTAGTGGAAATCACTGCATCTCTACAGCCCTGCAGTTCTCTCCTTAGCAGCCCCCAAAATTCTACTGAGGAAAAAAAGAAATGGGGAGGGGGAAGAAGGAGTCAGAAAAACTATTGTGTTCCCAGGGAGGGAAAAAGATGAACAGCTCTATTTAGCTTATCTAGCTTTGCTGATGTCAATCACTTTTCTCATTTTAAACAGGAAAGACACCACTTTAGTCCACCTGTTCCATTATTTATCATGCTATGTATTTCCCATGAATTTTCACTCATGCAAAACCTGTACATCGTAAGGGGACACCCTAATATTTTTTATGACCTTAAGCAAAGTGATTGACACTAGACACCGGTGTCAGATGTTCTGGTGACGCAACATGTTCTCCTAGCAGCAGGAAAGCTTCCTGCCATGATTAAGTGAGGGCTATGGAAGTGCTAAAATGTGTTGTCAGCTTTCCTCTGATGCAAGTGATTTTATTATAGCGTCTGGTAACCACGGAGTGTGGCAACGCAAATACTGACCCCAAACATCCCCTGCTGCACATATAGCTCACTCTATTTAAAACATGAGTGCACTTTGCAAATCCAGGGATAAGTTATGGATGTAACAAGCTTAAACCATGGAGGGCAGAGGAAATGGTAGCACCTAAGCCAGAATTCCTTGGTGGTTTCAGCAGGAGAAGCGTAGGGATCCAGGATGAGCTGCAGAAGGAACCCCCTGCAGCACCTCTCTGGCAGGTGGGCTCTGCAGCAGCATCACCAAAGCTGTCCTGGCTGCCAGAGGCTCTGGGGGCAAAGAGAAAGCACAGGCCTGTCTCACCTTGCTAGTGGAAAGCAAAAGTCACACCCAGCACTATTGATTCTGCAGAAAGTAAGGGGAAAAATAAAAGAGTGAAAAAATAGAAAAGGGCTCCATGCAGCCCCTCTGCCTTCTCATGTGGAAATCTGTGACTCAGCTCAGCACCACTTTTCCTTCAAGAAGGAGAAATCATGTTCTGGTTTGCTTCAATTTGAGACAAGCCCCTCAATAATCCATTAACTGAGAAAAGCTGGAAGACCTCTAGAACACAAGAGTTACAGAATCAACACCTCAGCCATACACAGGGGACACCTGGCACCTGCTTTTCATGAAGATTTGTAATCCCAAAGCTCAATCAACAAACACTACACAGAGCTTTGCTTCCACAAGTTATTATTAAAAGTTGTGTCTCAGAACTGACTGTGACAGTGAGTGTCTGCAGAACTGTCTGCTGTAATTTTTCAACAACAGAGCTGTTAATCAAGCTGCAGAGGGTTGGACTATCAAACCGAAGTCCATAGGCTGCAGAGGTTTTTGTAGGAGATCAGCAGTACATGTGTTCACAGTTATTGTCACAGGGGTTGTTCTACAAAAATAGAAATATAGAGCAGTCAGAGTTGAAGATACAAGCTATCTTGATAGCAATAAAGAAATATTTTCTAAAGGTCTAGCAGCACTGGATATTATTTTAATGAAATTTATTTTTTAGTTTTATAGCAAAATAACCGAAAGTGCTAAACCTGACCACTTTAATTTGCAAAAAAGTCTCATGTTTTAAGCTATGATCATACCTCGTTATTTAGGTTAGACAATACACTTACACATTTCTACTGATTTCTATTCAATAATAAAACAAAATTAATATTAGTTGGTTTAAAAAAAGGGGAAAGTACCACAGGTATTGGGAGGGGAAGTTACATAAAATATTAGAATCAGCTTATTGAGCAATTTGCAGTGTGTTCTTATTGCCTTTTTTTTTTTTTTTTTGAGCTACAGTTTAAGTCCCAGATACTCTGGCCATAAGCTCATAGTCACTTCAAATGCTATGACTTCTCCCTTGGTCAAATGTCAGTGTTTTAAGGAGATCTCTGGCATTTCAAGTCAGTTCAAATTATTTTCTCAGTTCTCACAAGCTCCCTTTCCAACATGATCAGCATGTTGGAGAACACGGTCAGGATGGTTGCAGTTATGATGACACAGTTTTCTGTGAAGGAAAAATGGGTTTTCCTCTGTCTTGGAAAGAATCACTACCAAGTATGCAGGAAGAAAAATATTAAGAGCACTTGCAGAGTTGTTATGAATATTTCTTAATCCATTCCATTTTCATTTCAGTTCATTTCCACAGTTAAATTAGAACCTGCAATCTCTCCCACTGATAAATAGCCAAGTTGACTTACAAAAGGTTCTACCTTCTGTCCAGCCTTCTCTTGGTTGTCTTTAACCAAACAAGGTTCGCTGGTTTGCCACGAGTGCTGTCTGGCTCTCCCGCCTCTTTGCTTTCTTGTTCTGGTCCCTGATCTTCCAGCACACCGCGCTGGAAGCCAGCAGAACGAGTCCTGAGGACAAGAGGACCAGCCCAAAAACAGAGATGATGGACCCATGGGAGTTGAAGCTGTATGCCACGGCAGTCACCACAATGCCGGCTATCAGGATGACCACGCCGAAGGGAATGGTGCAGCGGTAGCACGAGAGCTCTGCTCCCCCCGTGGCTGCTGTCAGCTGGCACTCGCTGACCAGAGGGATGGTGGTAATCACACAGTCATTGTTGTTACTCTTCTCTGTGGGTACAGAATCAGGATGCTTTGGGGTGCCCAGGATCTCTTTGATAGGTTCGTTTGTCATCTTGATTGTCTTGACTCAGTCCGTTCTTAGGCTAGAGCAGGCTCTGCTGAGCACATGCTGCACTGTGGAGAAAAGAGCACGAGTTCAACCAGTAATTACCAATTATTTATAAGACAAATGGGGACACAGAAGTATCCCCTTGGGATCACAAGCAACCAGACATTCAGACCCCACAAGGATTTATGCACAAGATCAACAGTGACACGACTGACTGTGAAGGATCTGAATCAATCCTTACAGTAGTATGTATGTAAGTGCTAGAAAGAACAGAGTCACAGACCAAGACAAACACCAACATTCAAGTGTTGTGGGCCAAATCCTACATTAAGTTACATCCTGAAGTCAGTATTTCTGGATGTAATTTAGACTTCAATGGCATTACATTTTCTCACAAAAAGGTAAAGTTCACACACTATTTTGATTTTTTCTCACAAACTTTTCCCAAACTGTTTCTTTATACACCTACACACAATACATTACACAGATTTACTCCACTGCACATCACAATAACATGGTCAAGGTACTAGCCAGCAAAAACTAGGATGAACAGTGAGCCCTTTCCCAGTGCAAGTGCTACTTAGGGAAAAAATTCAAATTGTCATGACAAGGTGGAGACGTGGGGGGAGTGGGGATGCAAACAGTTTCCCGCACTCAGCTCAGCTCAAGGTTGGTGAACCACCTGTTACAGCAACATCAGTGCCAGACTGACAGCTTGCCATTTACACTGGCTTCATGCAAAAGCAATGGGTCTCTTGTAAATCCATGAAATTACCCTGTTACTGTATGGGAGGGAGATTTACCATCATATTCACTCATCTCAGATACAGCAGGTTGTTTTCCTCCTGTCTTCATACTATAAACACACTCTCAGTCCTGACAGCATGCACAGTTTGACTGCATCTGCACAGGACACAAATACCTTTTGGCTCTGGGGAGCCCAGGGAATAATCAGAGTCCACCTGATCAGAGCAAGAGGAGCCCACGGCTCTCCACCATTCCAGGCTGCCATGACAGACCTCAGCCTTACCTCTGGGGCTCTGGTGATGTGGGGTCACTCTGGGGCCTGTAGTGAGCTCTGCCAACACTGAGGCTGCCACAGATGTGCTGTCCTGGACCCAGCTCGGTGCACCCCAGCACACACTCCAGAGACGGTGACACTGGGGAACCACTGGTTTTACTGCTGTGAGTAGCTCCCAGGACTCCTCCACCACCCTCTGGTGTGGGCTGTCCTGCTTTTGCTTTCATGAGCAGCATGATATACAGCTCAGAGAACAAAGAAGAGTGCTGGCAATGCAGTAATGCTTTTATCACTTTTATCACCTTCACATCTGTGACTAGGAAGTTAATTGCCAGATACTTGTATTCTCCTTTTCCTTTCCCACCACTCCACCCTTGTTGCTAAGATATATTCGTTCATTGTGGAGAGCCCTTGGTTTTATACCTCAGCACCTCCTATAACTGACCCTGGGTTACAAGAAAGAGGATTTCACTCTGTTTAAAAAAAACACAGGCACAAACAGGCTAAATGCTGGATGTAGTCAGAGAGTTTGTATACAAAGTCTCCTTGAACCCTCAAGAGAGAAGGAAAGCTCATGTCTGGTTTGCCAAAGCTTTAGTTCTACTGCTCTAGGGAAAAGTGCTCAGCTCCCTGTTGTATCTGCTGTGCAGAGCTGCCTCTGGGCTCAGCCTTGCCAGAGGAGCCTGTCCCTGCTGAGCACACACAACACACCCAAGCACATGCAGTGACAGCACAAGAGGCAACAGGCACACACTGAAACCCACTGATCATTAGGAAAAGCTTTTGTACTGTGAGCATAACTGAGCACTGGAACACAGTGAGGTTTTGGAGTCTCTAACCCTTGGAGATACTCAAAAGCCATCTGCACAGTCCTGGGCAGCACTGTCTAGGTGACCCTGCTGAGCAATAGGGGGGTTGGACCAAATGACCTCCAGACATCCCTTCCAACCATAACCATTCAATGATTCTGCCTGTTTCTGTGAGAGTACTCGGTATCTCCAAGGGCAGGAAAGGGATTTCTTCAATGCTTATCAGACAAAGCAAATATATCTGGGCTGACACCTTAGATATCCTGAATTCTCCTAGGTTCAGTAGCTTTGTTCTTTGAATCATAGTGCATGATTAAATGTCTTTTAAATCAGAAAGAGCCCAGGAAAGCCATGTGTTTGCTCTCAAGTGCCACTGATCTCTTCCTATGTGGATCTGAGCCCAAATTCTGCATTTTCAATAACGACTGACATAGCAGTGAGACAAACTGGTGCCCTTATGTTGCTGCATTACTTATCCATAAAACATTACAGAAGTTCAGCACAACATAAGAATGTGGTCCCCAAATGTCACCTTTTTTCAATCTTACCATTAGCCATATTCAATTACTATAACATTTTATTATTTGTTTGAGGGAGAAAAAATTTAACTATTTTGAATATAAAAGGTGTATTGGCTCAAATACACTGTAACAACTATTCAAAAATCCAACTACTCTAACAGTCACTGAAATAGGGAAACTTCCCAGTAACTTGAAAAAGCCCATAACAAGCATTATTATTCTGAAAAATTCTAACCTTCAATCAAAATGTATTTACTCCTGTCTCTAAAGTCCTTGTCCCTCTGCTTCATATACATCTTCATTGAGCATTAAAATCTCCTAGACCTCTTGGACAGAGATCTATGAAGAAAGAAGATGCATTTACACAGTCAAATCTAACAGGAATTAAAAAAAATATTCTAATCTCTAATAATTAAGTAAATGGCAAAATACCTGTTGATTTCTGAGGAGAATAGTTTTTGTCTGGAATAGGATGCAAGAAGGCAGGCATTCATATAAAACAAATACACAGCCCTCTATTGAAATACTACGAAATTAAATAAACAACAGAACCTATTTGAAGTGTGAGCAAAGGTATTCGTCCCTAGAAAAAAGGGCACTGGATCCTCATTGCCAGCAAAGTCACTTCTGACTTAGGCCAACAGGTGATTTGGTTCGAGTTTCAGGGTAAGAAATTTAGGCAAAAATACCCAGCAACACCAGCATCCTCTCACTAATCATACCACAAGTACTATCTTAAGGAGCTACTTTGAGTTGGAGGAAGAATGTGCTTCTGTGGCAATCTGTGGCTAACCCTGGATAAAGGGGAGAGGAAATTCTTAGCCACTAATAAGTGTAAGTTGAGATTTATCAAAAAGACATGAAATTCATCAGCATGCGCACCTACCAGATCCGTGAGAAATCCATGGTAACAGATCCTTGGCTCAGAAAGCAGAGGAAGAGTGCTGAAGATGTCTTGTGTGACAATTCAAGGCAGAAAGAGCTGCTCAAGGCTTTGAAGTGTCAGATGTTGCTGAATGATGAACTGGAGGTGACAGTATTCTAGCATGGAAGTTTCCTACAAGGAAAGTTGTTGGATATTTACCAGCTTCTTAAGAATAAAAGTAATGCGTGGAAAAGCTCCTGCTGTGTGCTGACTCCTGCTCCTAACCTAACCAAAGCAGAAGATTTCTCCCTCTGGCTCTCCTAGTGGCTTCTTTTCTTGGAACCAGCCACCCATTTCTGGCCCTGTGTAACATTTTCCTTTGAGGATGTGATGTCCCAGTAGTGAGTATCATAACCCAGTCAAGTCCCCCAGAAAGAGCCAGGCAGGAAAAAGCAATGCACTAGAATTTCTGTAGATAAAAGTCTCATTTAACTTAATTTCTATTACTCACTTCACCTATGGGAATAATGACTCAGAATATATGGGGGTTTGTCTCTTCTATGTGTCCAATTTCTTTGAGCAAATCACTCAATCTCCCTGTTCCTCAGATTTCCTAGCTGTGAACTGACTGTGACAATACACTTACCACTAGAAAAACCTTTAAAAACTATTTCACTATAAAAAAATCTAAGTAATATAATCCCAAAAACTCTTCTCAGAATAAAAAAAGCAGACTAACAAAGTCCAAGAACTCTCTGTAGTAAACGTAAGTCCATTATATTTACTGTTGTTCATTTCTGTTACTGGATTTTTAAAAACAAGATTTGTAACTCCAAGAGGGACAAGATGGACTCTGCAGCAGGGCAGTGACGACTCTACAGAAAGCAGAGCGATGGAAATTGTTATCAACTGCAGAAACAGCTGTGAAATCACCAGGCAGCTGGGTAAAACTCATGAAGCAGCAGAGATTTATGTTGCTAATCTTACTTGACATTCCCATTCTAGAAGAGCATGATCATGGAAGATCATTTCAACACAGAAGCAGGAGTCTGAAGTGGGGATGAGAGTAAATGCATGAGAGTAAGTTTGTATAATGATAAACTTGGAGGGTTTTTCTGGTTTTAAGTTATTTAGACCTTACTAACATTTCACAAACACAAACATTTACAGGTATAAACTGCTGCTGCTCTCCAGAAGATCCTTGGAATAAGCCTGGGACATAGCCAAAGTATATTTAGCTGATTATTGAAGTTAGTTAATAATAAGGAAGTCTACTTTTTTATCTCCTTGACTATATTCTTTTCCACATGACCTAGCAATTAGCTTAACTTTTTGAAAAGTTTGGAGGGAAATGCAGGAAAAAATCCTCACTTCAGATGAATAATCTAGATTTCATTAAAACAAACGCTGACCTCTGAAATGTGCTTGGAGTCAACTTCCACTTGGGTTACAGCAAGGTTACATTTGCTCGAAAAGCTCTTCCCAGCGCAATTGTGCCCCCTAAGCCACTCTGCCAGCATCTTGCTTGGAAAAGATTAATTGCTCTGTCAGTTATTTATTTGTATTTATCCTTGACTACACTCAGTTTAGGTATTTTTCTTTAAATGAACATCTTTATCAAAAAACCTGACAAAACAACTTTTTGGAGATGAAATTTCTTCCCGTCTCCTTCCCTCCCTCATCACAAAACTGAGAAGCAGAAACACATGAAATCTCTACATGAAGCTTCCAGTGTTTTAACTCTGAATCATTTCAATGTTGTGCTCTCTCAGGAGGCTTCCCACATACAGAATATCTCTGTGCAAAGGCAAAGAGCCACTACAACCCTTTCCCCTTTTTCACATTTTACTCAGAACCGGTGAGAAACATTTGAGTTTTCCGCTTTCAGGCTCTGAGCCAGATTCTCTCTGTCTTGCACAATGCTTCAGACACCCTTTTTTGCTTATGTAAAATCCCAATAAATCATAATGCTCACACTTCACACTATGGCTATACATTAAAGTGAGTATGAAAAATAGCCTAAGGAGTCCTTCTGTCCCGAGAGGAGAGCCTGATTTCATTCAGAATTCAACCGGCTACAGTAATCCTCAACACAATCCCGCAGCTCTGCCCCAGGTGAACACTCCTGGAAATACACAACCAGAATTTGTACTTACAAGACGCCAGGACCATGCCCTGAGCTACAGAGGCAGGAGAAGCACACACCACCTCCACACCAGCTGCCTCAGGATGCAGTAAGTTTCTCTCACCAAGTTTTTATGTAAAATCACGAACAGATTTAAAGTCTCGCACCTTTTTCGTTTTCCCGACACAGCCGGGGGGTAGGATGGGAGCCACCCCATCCCCTCCACAAACCAACTCTGTTACGTGCCAACCAGAAAGCTTTCAAACGCGCCTGCTGCACGCCACACGCACACCTGGGGTAAAACCCTCCGCGTCACGCCAGTCCCCGAGCACCTCTGCAAGAGAGCAGAAAGGCGAGGAAAGCCCTGTGCACGTACAGCCCTGCAGTACCGGAGAGGCAGCGCTCCGCGGGACACCCCGACCTGCGCCCGGGCAGCGGGTCCGACTGCCGAGCCCCCGCGACTGCTGTAACCGGGGGAGCCCTGTGCCGGAGCGGAGGGAGCAGCGGGTCCCTGGCGTGCCCGAGCACCCCCGGCCGCCCCGGGGAGCTGCGCACCGGGAGCCGGAACCCCGCGGGCACCGGGGGCCGGCGGGGGCGCGGCCGCGGGGCGTGCGGGTCCGGGGCGGCCAGCGAGCTGAGCCGTGCCAGTCCATGCCATGGGCTGGGCTAGCGTGCCATAGCATGGGCTAGTGTGCCATAGCGAGCCGTGCCTAGCGAAGCCGAGCCGTGCCTTACCTCCCGGCCGCCCGGCGGGACTGCGGCGGCCACCAGCCCGCAGCCAGCATAAGAGGGGATGCAGCTCGCCGCACAAGGGACTGTAAACAAAGTTCTCCGTGAGAGAGAAACAATTAAGGGACCGGAGCAAATTCAGCGGCGGGAGCAGCGGCGGGCGGGGCGGCAGCGGGACGGTCCCGCTGGGCGCGGGGGGGCCGGGAAGGGTGTCCGGCAGCGCGGGGCTGGGCCGGGCACGGGGCCGGGCCTCCTCCCTCTGCCCCGCACTGCTCACACCCCGGCACAGGGATGCGCACGGCGGAGGCGTGCCCGAGGGGAGGCTCTGCATCGCGCCCAGCCTGCAGCAGGTCACACACACGGGGCCGGGGCAGCACCCTGCAGCCCCTCTTCTGCCCTCCTGCAGCCCCTCTGCCCTCCTGCGCACCCAGCCCCGTGTCGAGTGTTCGGCCACATCCCGGCTGCAGCAGTGCGGATGAGGGTCACTGCCTGTCCTGAGCCCGCTGGGGTGTCAGACGTGGCCGTGCTGGGTCACTTGAAAGCACAGTCCATGCCGAAATCCAGATGAACCCCTAGCTCAACTGCTCATAAATTAAAGGAGGAGGAATATAGCTTCGGATGCCATTCTTAGAAGATAAAGTTTTATGTGTGGTTTAGAAATATTTTAACTGGCTTTTCTAAGCTTTAATTGCTCATTTCTGCATCACATCAAATATTACAGGGGTTTGAAGTGGATGGGTGTGGGGCTGTGTTATTTTTTTACCATGATTTCTGTTCTTTCAGACAAAAAGCAGACAAATTGTGCTTTTAAGGACAATTGTAAAAGGACATGTTTGAATTTTGCAGTTAAGCTCACCTAAAGTTTATATTTAAAAGACACTGTTTTATCAATGATTGATAAAAGAGCAGTGCACCAGATGTATTTAATCAGCCACTCTGTCTCTGAAAGCATCATGTACTTTTGATTCTGTTTCCAGGGTGAAATCCTGGCCTCCAAGAAATTAATGGCCAAACTTCCATCAACTTCACAGGGGCCAGGATTTCATCCTGTGTATTGTTAAGAACTGCCCCGTGATGGAGACCCTACCAAGGGTTCATCTCCTCCAGACAAATCAACCAGATTCTGGAAAAGCTCCACAGCTTTATGCAAGAAACTGTCAGTTCGTTTTCCCACTTTCTGGTGCTTCCTTCAAATACATCAGCATTTGAGCAGAAATGACAAACAAACTGGATCTGAGGGGAACTTCATTAGGCAGGATCTCTTGGACCATTGTCTGGTCCTTCCCAATGCAGGCAGCTGTGCCAATAATATCTTTATTCGACTTGACAAGTTCCACTTCAAAAAAACCAGGTTTCCTACTCCTTCTGTTAGATACTACAAGCCTTATTCTGTTGATATCTAGGAACCTTGTTTCTAGCTGCATGGATTCATAGACAATTATATGTGGACAAGTAAGCCTTTGGCTGAAGCAGGCTATTCTTTCTTTTGGCAGTTAACCCTCTAATGCCCTAAGAGGGAGAAATTAAACTCTTTCAGGCTTATTTTCAATCATTTTTTCAGATGTCTTACCAACTTCCTGCATGGAAGTGCAAGTATTTTCCTGGCTTACTAGAAATACTAACATTGCATAATTTTCTTCTGATTGTTCGGGATGTCTGGATTTTTCTCCAGTACCAGTTTCATTTTTCACTTTATATCAGAAATTCTTGCTGTTAGCACATATGTGCGTGACCTAAATTTCACCCCATTCCTATTCCATCAGTTCCTCTCTAGTCATTCCAGTCTAGTATT
The DNA here is from genome assembly GCF_017639235.1 of Corvus kubaryi. NCBI lineage: Eukaryota > Metazoa > Chordata > Aves > Passeriformes > Corvidae > Corvus > Corvus kubaryi. The sequence continues at coordinate 1,202,228 of NW_024581115.1, read as the reverse complement.
TGGTCCTCCTAGCTGACAGAGAACCTCCCTCCCAGGCTTACACCATCGACAGCTCCACGAGTACATTCTTATTTTTCCATGCCAATTTCATTACTGAAAGTATTACATAAAATACTGAAAGTTTTACATAAGATATCTCATGAAACTGATTTTTTTAGGAACTATTCTAATACACATAAACAAGAACTGAAGCTGGGCTTAGAATTCATGTTTCTGTACAAATAAATGCCCTAACAATAGGCTAAAAAGTCACAGAGTCTCCTAGACCTCATGCAATTCTTATTTCTTGCTGTGAAGCATAAAAGCTGCAATGAAAAGTGATGGGAATGACATCTCCTCTAGTGCTGAGAGATCAGTGCGCTCTCCCCTAGAAGGGTGGGTTTGTAGCACTCAGGCACTGAAGGGTTGAATTCAACTTGGGCACCAGCCCTCTGGCCTTTTAAAAAAAGGGATGACTGACTACCTCTGCCTTTTAAGGTTCTGCTGTGTTCTGAGCATGGCTCTCCAAGGATGTAAGGAAAGAAGGACCAGACATACCCGGGGCAGCACGTTTGGTACCTGTAGAAATTCAGTGCAAACAGCTGAGGAGACTTCAGGGCTGAGCAACAGCTGCAGTGAGGGGTTATAGGTTCACAGTTTTGGACTGCCAGGCTCCAGTGATACATAGCTTCCCTTTAGGACCTGCCCTAAATGACAAAATCTCCTTCCTGGGGCCTGAACACAGCTGCTTGGAGGGAAGTGCAGCCCCAAAGCTGGGCTGATAAGCAAGAAGCCTGTGTGATTCTGGAACCCATGGCGCCTACTGAGAGAGCAGTTTTACTCCTAAATTGAGCAATGCTGTTGCTTGCCGACTGGACTGAAACACACTTGCAATACTTTATGGCTTCCTTTGAGTTTCTAACAGTCTCCTGGGCCTTAACAGCACAGCAAACAGTGACTCACTAATCTGGCAAAGTACAACCATTGTGGGCTCCCTATTCAATTAGTTTTTCTTGCCTTGTCCCTAACCCTCCACTGAGTTTTCTTTTCATTTTATCCCTAAGCCCACACATGGACACAACACGTCAGTTTACTGCATTTAGTGAAACTTTCAGAAAGCACTCTTTCAACATGTTTAATATATTATAAATTGTCCTTACCATGCCATGCAGTGTATGTGTTTTGTGATGAGGAATGGAGTCCAAAAGGAGTCCAAAGTCAGTTAAGCCAGAGAAGCAAATGATTCCACATGAAATGCTGTAGCTCCCCTCTCATTAACACTGTTCACAGCACAGGGGAGTTCAGCCCAGTTGGTTGATTGCTGTGCAAACCAGCCACTCTGTGGGTAATCAGGCTCATGGAATGGATGTGCTTATAATGACTGTGAGAAACCTCTTTGGTGGCTGGGAATATGGAAAGGAATTTTCTTTGAACTCCATTAGACCCTACTAGTACTTTGGTCATCATCAGTTATCCTGCTGTGCATGTGAACTTTGTTATTGCCCTCCTCGACTTTCACTTAATCTTCCTGCAGTGCTGAAGAAGACAGGATATCTGGAACTGAAAACAATTATTCTTATCTCCTACTGCTTTCATAATTACATGAAGTTCCCATTTGAAGAACTCCTTATGTGGACATGTGCTTTTAATTAGCAGAGGGATGCATCACACCACCAGAAGCCAATTCCTCAACCTTGCATAAGTTGGTTACAGAACCTCTGAATCTGTGGCCACCGTGGCAGCTTTCTGGCCAAGCTGGGGGAAGCCTGGGAGCAAACTCCAGGCACTGTAATTTCACCATAACCAGGATTTTTGTTAGAGACTGTTGCAGTAGGATGCAGCAGATTCAGCTGAGATTTAAGTTCAAAATAGGAATGATCTCTTTTGGTTTTCCACCTGCACTGAGTAACCCAAAGAATTTACAGGGCTCAAAGACATGAAGGGAAATGCAGACAAAAAGCTGAAAAAGTGTCTTGCCAAGCTAGTGGATAGTGTCAAGAGACATTTTCATTTCATTTGCTTCCCTTCTCAGCAGGTAGGGTATATACACTGTTTCCCCTGCAAATGGTCTGTCTAGTAGACATGGAGCATTTCATCCAGTTGTTACTGACTCTCCAACAGTAGAAAGAAATTATGAGTTTTAAACTAAATTACACAGGCCATTGGCTGAACTACTTCCTGTCTGATGAGTCCTTCTTAGTCCTACTTTACTACAATCCTTAGGACTAAATTTACACACAAGATCTATCTAAAATACTGCACAAGGTTAAAACACACAACTTTTCTTCCATGTAATAGATGACTTCCGTGAAATTTATAGTAAGTCAAGTGTCTGACCTAAAGGGTAGTTAAAAAAGAAAAAAATATATTATTGCAGTAAGACCAGTTCTTACTGCTCTCACAAAAGAGAGCTTTTCATATCTATCATCTTCTTTGGCATCACCTGCTAAGGGAAATGTTTAGAAATATTTCTACATCCATGTAAACAAGTTAAGAAAGTAGAGGGTGTGGTAGTGACAACCATACCAAACCAAGTCAAGATCTAAATAGGCTGTCTTATCTTTTGAATGAGTCATTTTAGGTCATTCAGGTAATGGTGATATCCCTTCTTTCCTACTGTGAAGTTTAAAATTACTCCTCTTTCCTTAAGGCCAGGTAAATAGGTCGCACCTCTGCATCTCCAGTTTATTTGCACTGGGAGTGTGTTACTTTCCAGAAAAACTGTGGCTAAAAGGTGTAAATCAAAAGTAAACATGGCCCAATGAAAGAGATGGGTTCTGACACCAGGAGTCCAGCATAATAAACTATCTACCAAAGGTAAAAAATATTATCAGAAAGCAGAAAAACAGCAGAACTCCAGTTACTCTCTGAATTCTCTTCTATTTGGGTGGAACTCTGTTGAAACTAGGTACTCAATAAAGAAACAATCATAGTTTGGGGTTAAATTCAACTCTATGAGGAAGGCAGTTATAAGCCAGTATTTAATGGCCACTTACGACATCTTTTGACAGTTCAAGCAATGCATGTCTTGTGCTAGTTCTTTGCAAAAATCACCCTCCCTGCCTAAATATTTAGGAATAAAAAATATATTTTATATATAAAATATATAAAGGTTTTGATGTAGTAGACAGGCTATATTTTCTGTGTATTCTAAAAATGTTGAGAAACAGATTTCCCTTTGACTCATACAAGAGAGGAGAATACAGACTGCCTTCCACATGCATGGCTGTGATGGGAGATGCTGTTGTTACTTCTCAGCCTTCTGCATGAAGAATTTTCTTCTTGCAAACTGCAAAAGTCATGAAACAATTTGTGAGAAAGGCTTTTACATTATGTAGTCAATAATAAAGCAACAGCAGCAGAAGCTTATAATTGCTTTGGCTGTGTATACTAGAAATACAAATGTATATATTGTATAAATGGTGGGGCAGGACTATTCAGCAGTTTTGCAAAGTTTTTGGAATGCACTGAGTAAAATGGAATTACAGTAATATATAAATGTCTGCAAAGCAGTTGAATTCATCAAAATCCCACATCTTTAGTGCATCTTCAAGAATTTCTCAAAGAGCACCAGTGCCACACAGAGACAGATAGAGGAAAACACAATATAGCTGGGAACATTCTCCCACACATGGACACCCATATCTAAAACAAACACTGAAAATCACCTGGGGCCTGTAAACATCAATGTAGTATTCATTGCTGTTTTCACTTCTGGCCACATATGATTTTCTGATGCAGGAGTTGTCCAGTTTCCTGGTTTTGTTCTACACCACAAAATTAATTGGATTACTCAACATTGACTTCAGTAACAGAAAGGTTAGGTGTTAGGGGGGAATTCATACAGATTATTTCCACTCTAAAAAACAGGTGGGAGATTTAGGTACATTAATGCCACTGATAGCCCAGATCAGCAAGTTGCCTTGAGGTATCATTTCCCACTCAGAGCAGCAGCAGCTAAATAGAATCATAAAATCACAGAATAGTTTGGGTTGGAAGGATCCTTAAAGATCATCCCATCTCATTCCAACCCCTTGCCATGGGCAGGGACAGCTTCCTCTAGACCAGGTGCTCAGAGCCCAGTCCAAACTCTCTTTAAACACCACCAGGGATAAAATCTAAACCTTCCCATACCAGAAAGCCTGGCTGAAAACCAGGTATCCTAACTACTACACTACAGGGTAACTAACCTGAAGCCTGAGATCCGGTAAGTATGTAGATCAAGTACAGGCACTTTTGAAACTATTTTCATTCAGATGGTATTTAGGTCCCTGATCCACGTGTGAGACTAGATTTTGGTGTATCCAGGCTGCCTTTGGGTTCGTGTTCCCAGACCCAGCTGCCCTGGAGCAGTTGCTGTCCTGCAGTGTTGGGGCAGAGCAGTAGAAAATCAGTCCTGAGCTCATCCCAGACTACAGCCAGTACCCAGCAGTGCAGGTTTTAAAGGACTTGGGTTCAAACTTCAGCTTCTATCCCTAAGCTAAGGGCAATACATGGACATACAAGTGATAAATAATAACACTTACGTAAACATACAAGAAAACAGAAAATAAACTCTCTTTTCAGAACAGCTTGTGCTTTCTTAGTAATCACCACTCCTTATTTACCAAGAAAAAAGGTCACATAGTAATGCCTTTTTTGAAAGCTTTTGTCCCTAGAGTGGCCTTGTGAGATAAATCTCTTTTTCCATGAAAGTGCTAGGGAAAGAGGGAGTGGCCAGGCAGCTGGAGCCAACTTACTGATGCCATGTAGACAACCATATAATGCAAAACATTTACCCTAAAACAGTAGGCAACATTGAGCTGTGATCACATCAGTCCTTTTGCACAAACAAGGAGATCATATAATCTCACAGGCACATGTCCTTGTTGCATGTTAAAGATCAGTTGTTGACTCACAACTCCTCCTTTTTCATACTGGGTCAAAGTCACCTCTGCAAAAGGGAGCTACGAGCTCTTTCAGTTTCACTGAGCCCTGTTTCAGAGAATGAATGGGACTTAAAAGTGAGACTGCAATCTGATAAAAGCTTTCTGCAAGCTTTTTTCTGCAAGTTTTTCTGCAAGAAAAACTAAATTAGTCTCACCTCCAGGCCATTCCTCATACTCCATTTTAAAGACCAGCTCCACAGCTGGGTGGGCAGCACAGCTCCACTCACGGCTACTTAGCCAAGAATTTACTCATAAGGGATCAGCCATAAGAAATGCATTGCCGTGATATTTGGAGAACCAACTGGGCTGACTGAAAACATGCCATTTTAATGCAGAAAGTACAAAAGTAAGCCAAAATATTTATACCTATTGTATAAATATTAGTAATAATAATAATGATACACATAACATTACTACAAAAAATAAAAGAACTGAAATGTTTGCCTAGCAGTCTCAGTGGGGAGGTGAGAGCAGGTAAGGTATGAGCAGACATTTATTATCATTACTGACATTATTTTATAAAGATGGTAGAGGTCAAGTTCTGGCATCAAATTTACATACTGGGAGAAAGTTTGTGAGATACAATCTTGTCTTCTTCCAAAATGCTCTCTCCAAAAGTTTTCTGGACTGTGCAAGGATGATGGTCAGCCTGTATGTCCGAACCAGTCAGCCAGAAATCCTCATGCTCTGCTTGCAAACCAATTGACTGCAACTGGAAAGGACAGCTGACATAAGTGAACTCTGTCAAAGAGCTCAGCCACTTGGCAGGGAAGCAAGAAAATACTACATTATTCCAGCCTTGCACAGAGGTTACCACCAAATACACTGGGTGGTGCTGCCAGACAGTAGGTTTGATGACATCCCACCACTTAGAGCTGCTTGTGTTTTATTCTGAAGACAGGGTTCAGCAGGAAAATCTCACAGGAATTAGAAAAATAAAGCTGTAATGAAAACAGATTTAGTTTCCAGGAGAAAACTTGCCTTAGTCACATTTTGAAGGCCTTAATGCTTTGGCTGTGTGTGATACGTGGTGTCACTGCAGAGCCTGAGCAAGATGCAAAGTGTGTCCCTGCCAGTGGGTTCCTCCTGCCCAGGAGCTCATTGCAGTGGAAGTTTTCTGTCCCCTTCCATCCTGTCCACCCCAGTGCACCCCAGTCTGCCAGGGGCCAGAGCCTGCTGTCCCCCCCTCTTTGCCAGGCTGGCCGGGCCTCAGTGGGGTGTGCCAGGGTCACGCTCACCTGCCAAGCAGCTGTATAGCAGTTATGGGGTTTTTATATAATACTCTCAATATGTACAGTCCATAAGGAAAACTGCCTTTCAAAATGTGAAGATAAACAAAAATACACAAAAATACATGTCCCCATAGTGTTCAATCTCTGTCCTTGGGGAGCACCCCAGAGGGAAGGCCCTGACCATCACACCCACGGAACCTGTCCCCGTTCTGGCACCAGGTTAATGTCACACACATTTAAAGGCACCACCATTGAGACGGCCGCCTAACCCGAGAGCGCACGGAGCGCACCTGCAGGGCAGGGATGCCCCGCGAACCCACTGTGCCGCCCCCGAGCCCCCTCCCCCGGGCCCGCAGGCTCGGTGGGGCGCGGCGGGGGCCGGGCGGCCGCGGGGCGGGGCGGCCCGGACGGGGGTTGTGCTCGGCCGGGGCTTGTGGCCGCCCGGCCGCCGCCGGGGATGGAGGGGCCGCCGGAGGTGGAGGGAGCGGTGGGGATGCAAGGGCCGCCGGAGGTGGAGGCGCCGTCATCGCGGGGCTTCTCGGAGGAGCAGTTTCGGGCCGCCTGCCGGGAGCTGGACCAGCCGGCGCCGGCCGCGGCGGGGCCCTGGCAGCTCCTGGTGGAGACCATGGGCGTGCGGATCTACCGGCTGTACCACGAGGTGGGCGGGCACCGGCAGCGCGGCCCGGGGCGGCCGGGGGGGTGGTGACGGGGATGCGGGGCCAGCACGACCCTGCCCGCAGCCGCCGGTTCCCCGCACAGGCCTGGGCTCGGTTTCTCCAGGCTCCCAGAAAGCAGCTTTCCGGATAATGCCATTAACTGCTGATGGGAAAGCTGCTGGGCCGTAGTGACCCCTGCCCGCGCACCGTGCCGGGGAACCGAGCTTGTGAGCAGCTGGATGGGGGAATTCCCGGGGAAAGGGGCTGTCGGCCTAACGGGGTGTTCGATGTGCCGCCCTCCCGACCCCCTCTGAGGGGTTTGTGGTCGTGTCCCTAAATATCTGCTCCCGAGCCCCGCCCGTGTCACGGCACCGTGGTCTCCAGGAGTCCTCCCTCCCTCCTGCCTCTCTCCAGAACTCCCTTCACACTGATTTTCCACCGTTCGCCCTCTAAAATGAGGAGGTAGTTCATAAAGGGTTGGAATGAAGTTTTCTCCCCTTTTGAGGGGACTAACTTCTTTAAAGAACTTCAGTAGTTTAGGAACTGACTTGTGATTGACAGTGTTTTCATTCTGACTCAGATTTATGATTCAATACTGACTTCTAAATCCATATATAAATATATATATATAAATATCCTATTTCTTTAACTGAGTGATCACAGTTTCCTCTCAACTACTTACTGGACTTCATGCTGTTCTTTGCATGACAGTTTTGTATTTGTATTCTGAGAAATCATTTCAGACATGGTAATGTTAGAAAAAACAAGCAAGTGTACAGGGCTGTGCTAAAGGCACAGTGGGGTAGGGAAAGCCTCTTTAAAAAGCCATCACTTCATAGACCTTGGGATTTTTTTCAGTGATAAACAGCTCCTGTTTACAGTGTGAATGTGGTAACTGGCAGTGGCAAGACGAGCTTATCAATGAGTGCACAGAGCACAGGCGAGGCTGGGGTGCCTGCCAGGTATCCATGCAGGATATCCATGCAGTGTGTTGATGGAGCACAGGGTGCTGGGGGTGTTCCTTCTGGAGTGGATGAAGTAGAGGCTTTAGGATCAACGCTCAACCCAGACCTGTAAACGCATCATGCAGTGAATGAAGGCAAAGGAACTTTGGGAAGCTGGAGGCTGGATTTAGCCAGGCAAATGGGACCAGGGAAACCCTGGCTTACTGCAGTGGCTGTGCTGCTGTTGTATGAATGGCAGCTGGTGAGATGGAAAGTAGCTCAGGCTTCTCCTCCTTATCCTCTCATGCTTTTATACTGTAGAGCCAAGTGGACTATTTGAAACAAACAAACAAACAAAAACATTTATAGGTGTCTGTCTTTTTTTTAAATGTAGTATACGATGCCCTTAGTTTAGGCTGGATGGACAGACTACACAGGATGCAAGGGACCTTTTCAAGTCCAATTTTCTGATTCTACTGGGAAATAAATTTCCTGTTTTCTCTTTCAGTTGCTTCAGATTGCTACAAGAGAAGATGAACGATGTCTAGAAGGAGGGTCTTAGTTTTAAGTTGTTACTGGAAAAATTAGTTTTTAGCACTTATTGAACTGCAGCTCCACTGTAGCAACAGTAGTCCAGGAAGCTGAAAGCAGCAATTATTTTTCCTGTTGTCTTCTCTTTTTGCCTTGTCTTTCCACCTTCTCTGCAGGCTGGAGAAGTAGATCTGGGCCTTCCTGCTCAGTGCTGTACTCTAACACCGTCCCTGCCCGGCTCCGTGGGGTCCCGCGTGCCCCCACAGGCGCACGGGTGGGTTCTGTGTTGCAGTCGGTAGCAAAGAGTCGAGAAGGGCGTTTGTGTGCGTTCCGCCAGGAGCATTTATTGCTGCTACACTGCCAAAGGTTACACGGGCAAATACCAACGTGATCCCGAAGCTCACAGTTTTATCCGGGGGTGGGGAAAAGGCAGGACCAGGGAACGGGGACCAATGGGGAGCTCTGGGGGAGTGATGAGGGGTAGAGGCCAACAGCCAACTGGGGAATCCAAACTGGGATAGATTAACACAACAGAACAAGCATCCTGGGAGAAGCCTTTTTGGCCACCCTAACATGAAGTGGTTCTTGCGGTAGGGACTTGTCTTCCTGAAAACTCTCTGTCCCTTGTAATGTGTGTTCACCGGCCAGCACAGTACTCCAGCCAAGCTGATTGACTCTCTGGAAACAGGCCTCAGAAAACTGAAACATTTCACTTTTGTTTTAACTTTCTTACTGTAAATTGCGCTTTTTCTTGTGAGAATTAAAATGTTGATGCCTCTTACAAAGGTGGTGAGTTCATGAGGTTACACAGGTGCTGAATAGTTCAAGTTTGAAGCTGGTGATTGGTGCTTCAGTGAAGCCACAGTGAAGATGAGTAGCTTAAGCTTCTTGCTCGCATTATTATTTTCTGGCACTTCAAATCTTCATCTTCTAGAGTTGGTTTGTGAAGGCGAGCAAAAGAGGAAAATTCGTTTATTCACTAACAGAATGTTGTATAATCCTTCTCTTGTTTCCTTGGGAATGCTTTAATTTGATTTCTACACTGTATATTTGAAATACTCTCATTGTTTTACTTTAGTCCTGAACTGGTACTAAGAATGGTACAAACATTGCTCTATAGGCACAGATGGAGTTACCATATGTTGAAAGTAACATTAAAACAGGAGATATCCTGCACCCCACCCCTTCAGTGCGTACAGCTTTCTGAAAGAAAGTAGCTGATAAATATTTAAGGCAGATCTAAGAGTGCATTGTATAGAAGCATGGACATTGTAATGCATTCTTGTATCCCAGCCTGATGTATAAGCATAAATAACTTGCTACAAGAATTTAATGCTTCTGGTAAACCTTGGTGTGGGCAGGATTTAGTCCACACTGACCACTGGAGATGAAAAGGGTACTGTGTTTGTGAAGAAACGTGCTCCCTCTGGAACTCCTGATGAAGTAAAAGGGTACTGGTGTAAGGGAAGAAACAACCATTGTGCAGGGCAGGTCAGCCCGGCTGGATTTAAACTTTCATGTATAGATCAAAAAGTCGAGAGGTTAAAGACCGAATCTTGCATTGTTTTTTGAACACTTGCTTTCACAGCTCTTGAGCATATTTGTAGTTTGTGCCCCACCTAACTTCCTTCAGCTGTTCTCCCTGATGCAGAGTACTTCCCTTTCCTGTGTGACTTTTCCTCTCCTCACTCTGTTTCCACAGCAGTCAGGACTTTATGAATATAAAATCTTTGGTGGTCTTGCTGACTGTCCTCCAAAATTGTGTGCAGATGTCTACATGGACTTGGATTTCAGAAAAGAGTGGGATCAGTATGTTAAAGGTAAGCTCATCTAGGCAGTGTAAAAGCAAGCTCGAGTCCACTTTGATTGTTCCCCCTAAAACTTTCCTCAAAGGTATTTTGAAGTTACTGCCTCCAAAGACTTCGGGTCAGGCTTAAATATCTTTTGGGATAAGGTTGCACTCTGCAAATATACAAGTAAACGCTGATATGGAGCAACTAATGTCTCAACAGCATTTATCTTTCCTCTGGAATGAATTCCTTCCATGTTGGTTAAAGCATATGATTGACATCACTGGTTATGCTGGAGCATAACCTTGTAACTTTTAGTTGTAATGCTTAGGTTAAATTTTAGTAGATGTCTTGGGGAGAAATGGAGGTGGTACCTTTTGTGCATCTTTGCATACGGCAGTGGAGCAGTGCATCGTAGAATAATAGCAGGTTGGAAGGGACCTCTGGGATCATCTGGTCCAAACTTCATTTGCAAGAGCCCAGTCAAGACAAGATGGCCCAGCACCCTGTTCAACTGAGTCTTAAAAGTGTCCAGTTTTTCTCCCTGGGGAGATTATTACAAAGGCTGATTGTTCTCATTGTGAAAATTTTTACTCAGGTTTCCACCAGTTTGATGCATGATGGAGTATCTTTTCCTAAAAACATTGGTTGTTGGTGCCTTTTACAGTCAGGAATGGGTGTATCGAGAGAATACTTGGTAACTTCAGGCTTTTACAGAGAAAGCAATAACTAATTTAGTTAAGTTTATTTAATGTTGTCTTTGAAAAACGGTGTTGAACCGGAATATCCATATGATGTTAAAACATCTTAAGTCAGCAGTAACAAGGTAAAGATTCAGCTGATGTAGACATACAGTAATCCATTTATTTTAGAGATGGAGAGCCTTTCCTTTTTAAGCCTGTGATTGAAGTCAGTTCAGGCCAGTAAAACTGAAAAGTGGTCAAAGTGTTTTGCTGAACAAAGAGCAGTGTTAAAAACCAAAGACTTGTTAAATGTTGTGCTTGTTAGGTTTAGGACAGCTCCACGGTGAATGATTGCTGATAATGCCTGTGGCTGTATTGGTACAGGGGACCACAGATTTAACTCATTTCAGTACTTGGTCAAATTTAAGGAGTAGTGTCTTCATTAAGTGTTAATTGTCAAAACAGTCAGTAGCTTTCTTGTAGCAAAAGCCATTTTGCCATTAATGAAACAAAGAGCCAGAGTGGGACTCAGCATTATTGTATTGGATGTAAAAATATTCTGCTGAGTTACTTCAGTAGTCTTTAAGTACATTTAGGAGAAATGAGTCCTTCTTAAATAAACACTTCTTTTTTTTTTTTTTTAATTCCTTCATAGAGAAAAGAAAGGAAGCCGTTGGGGGAAGCTACACCCTTAAACTACAAACTAGATAATGTTGCAGAGCTGACATTTATATCCTTGCTGACCATGGTTTGTTCTTCTGTTAATTTATACTTGTGCTGGTGCTTTAAGTCCAGCATTTCACAGAAATTAACTCTTAAAGGGCATAAATACAACGTAATGCTTTCCTTCCAGCTTAAAAATTGACACAAGGCCACCCATTTTTTAGGACTGTACATATGATGAAATAGTACTAGCCAACATTTTAAATGTAACTCCAGTTAAGCCTGGGCTTTTTCTTTCACATTTAGGAAGAAACCCCAGAAAACTTACATTGACAGCCTTCTTGCTCTTGGTGTTATTGTTTGTACTTCTTGGTACTCTTACAGCCATGCAAGTGGCAGTCCAGAGGAGAGTTCCGTGCTGAACTGCTGGCTGACGTTGAAATAAAAACCTGACTGGAGCAGAAGTAGCTGCCTTTTTAGCCAAAAGGGCAACTGCTCCTGAATGCTTCTGAATATCCACGAGATGTGGGCATCCTGAGGCCTGGTTTGTGCTGCAGCTGCCAATTCAGCAGGGAAGTTGTGACTAAACTGTAGAGTAGTGACTGAAGTACCACATGCTTCTGTGGCATGATGCAAAATGGTTGGGCCTGAGCAATAGTGAAACTTGCTACTCCTGATTGCAACACCTTCCTGATTGAGATTAGACTTCCCAACAATTTAACAGTAATAACTGACTGTTGAAGCAGCAAGTGCTGCTGTGCCTATTATGGATAGAATGGACTTGTAATCTCTTGTAGTAATGCTAAATGAAGTCAGATTATTGATTAAAATGCACTGTATTCTGCTTTGAAGTGAATGAAGGTGGGATGTGTTTACCTATTGTGTGTTTTTCCTGTGTTTGCAAAGATACACAGATAAATGGGATAGCTAATAACAGTTGTATTGGGGTCTTTAAAACTATCATGGTGCCTTTGAAAAAGGAAAACTCTGTGGTTAGAAGTGAAAGTAAAATGAATAATCCAATGCTCCAGTGACCTCTGGTGGAAAGTGTAAGTGTTGTGGGTTATTACACCAGGTGCATCCAGTACTGCTCCAGCTGGAGAAGAGGAGAAGCTGTTTCTGTGGGTGACAGCTGATCTGCAGGCATACTGACAGAAGCCTGGTTTGGAATATATTACGCAGGGAAAGAATCTCCCATCTGGGGCACTGTTCTTGGCTTATCAATGAGATTGTTAGTTGATTCTGGCCTCGCTTTCAAAAACCTGCCTCTGGAGTATATAGAGCACCTCAAGCACAAGTCTGCCCTAAAGGAAGAAAAGACCACTCTGACTGTTCAGGTGAACCACCTTTCTGGATCAAACTACTCTTTACTCCAGGCCCTGAGCCAACAGGAGTTCACCCTGGCTCAGCCCCATGGCTTGTCAGGTCCATTGCCCTCATAGTGGCAGTTGCTGCCTCTATGAAAGAAGAAAAGAAGCTGTAATGTAGATAGGTTTTCAAACTATTCAAAAATCAAATGTGGTTTGATTTGAACTTGATTTTGATTCTTCTCCTTCATGCCACACTGCTATCTGACTGAGTCACTGCTGTGTTTTAGGCACTATTCCTAGGTTACTTTTTTCATGTTCTGCTGTCTTCTGATTGAGTTTCCAGGCAGACTGAAGATGGTGTAATGAACTGCTCAAGATTTTCGTTTGCTGTTGCATGTATATACTGCTGTGAAATTTCTTACAGCTTTTCCAAAATTTATTAATCCCTCATGTAAGATGTCTTCAGGTTTTTAGAAAGCTGCACTCATCCTAGTTCCATGTTAACTCAGTATCATTTGCAGGGGTAATGACATGCTGGTAAAAAAGCACACTGCACTTGTGACTTAGAATTGTACAGAACATGCACAGGTGAGGAAAAAGCTTTGAGATGGAAAGGCTTTGAATGAGCAAACTGTTGGAAAAGGAATTTGACTCTGCTTCCCCCAGAATTTTTCTGCTTTTATGTTCTGGAGCTTTTTCCTTGGGGTTTTTTTTTCCACCAATTAATCCAATAGCCACAGAAAAAGAGGTCACGTATTTTTGTGTATGATTACTGAACAATCCTGGTACAGAACTTCTTAATGTCTCTTACTGCTAAAATTTTACATACATATTAATTTTGACATCAGGGTTGCATGTAAAATGTGTTCATGTAAGAAATCTTAGCAGCTCTTGGTGCCATCTATAGTTCTGTTGCAGTAGAAATTAAAAATATCTAACAGTCATCTTCTTTCAACCGTAGAACTGTATGAGGAAACATATGATGGTGAAAAAGTAATCTACTGGGAAGTGAAGTACCCTTTTCCTCTCTCAAACAGAGATGTATCCTTTTAAGCTTTTGCTCCTCTGGCAGTTTTTGCCACTTGGTCATCCAGGAATCCCAACAATGATCTGATTCCATTGCTCTGCTGCACTTGATCTAAGGTCTTGCAGTCCTCGTGTTACATGAATATATATGGCATGAAGAGGAGTGTGGGTGTCTCTTCTCACACAGAGCTAGAGCTCACATAGCTGAATTATTGCTCTGCAGGATTGAATCCTGTAGGGCCATGAGAAATAACTTGAAGGAGCTGCTGTTTGTGATGGAATTCACTTGTCAACTCCTCATCCCTCAAAGTGACATTGTTTTGACGTGCCTCCTCAACTTGCAGTACAGTATGTCTATATTCGGGAATGTCGGGAGATGGATGTGGATGGGAGGAAGATCTGGGTTGTGTTAGCAAAAAGTGTGGCTGTTCCTCAGTGCCCTGAAAAGCCTGGTATTATCAGAGTTAAAAGCTATAAACAAAGCCTGGTAATTGAAAGTGATGGCAAGGCTGGATCTAAAGGTAAGAGGTCAAGAAAATGTGTGACAAGTCATGTAGCCAGGGAATGTATGTATTAGCAAAACACACAAAGAGGGGGACTGGAAATTTTAAGCCAAGGGGTACTTTAAAATGTATGAAACTTTTGGAAATGTTCAGTGCAGTGCACTACTGTGAAGAATCTTTTCATTTAGCAGTTGGGCTGGGTAGTCAAGAATAGTCTACTGACCACTTCCTTCTGCCCTCCCATCCCACCCCCAGTCTATACTTCTTTTCCTGCCAGACAGTTCAGCTGGGGAGAGTCTGCTGCAATTTTCTTAACTCAGCAAGGATTCAAGTACTGTGTTTTACAGATGTATAGATTAAAGGGTTTGTCTAGAGCTTGACTCCTGTTTGAGATTAGTCTTTTAAAGACAGTGTTATGTTATAAGACAGGGTGCCAAAAATGGTTTGCAGTAATCTAAATTACTGTTGTGGCTGTGTCAGCTTCCCAGAGGTTAATTGGGAATGTCTTTATTTACTTCACATTTCACTTCAGGACAAGTCAACTTTTTTGTGCGTAATTTAGAATAGAAATGTTGTAGTTGGTGTGTCAGTCATGCACACCATCAGCTTCTGTCACAGTGTGTTAGAGCTAAGTGTCAGGTAACTGGTAACTTCTCTCTCCTCTCTAGTCTATATGTACTATTTTGATAATCCTGGTGGCATGATTCCATCCTGGCTGGTCAACTGGGCTGCCAAGGTAAGTAAAGGTTACAGACAATGATCTTTGGCTGATCTGTTTCAAACAACGAGTTCACTGCATTCATACCCACCTTCTACGTGTTGGGCAGAATTAATTTTTTCTGAAACAGATATATCAGCCTTCCTAGCTTTTACACAGTCCCATATTTACAGTCTCACTATTGTATGCTCTCATGACAATAGTCGTAATTAATTGATTTATTTTCATTCCTGTCAAATTCCTTTGGTTTGCCAACCTTGCAGGTAAATTTTTACAACAAACCCCAGATAATCTGTGTTTCAGAGCATATATGAATAGCCTCAAGACAAGCAAACTTCAACAACGCAGTTTGTTCCCAAGGTATTCAAGGAATGGTTTGATGCTATGTACCAGATCTTGGAGTTGTATCTTAAGACAATTGGATATTAGATCTAAGAACTGTATCTGTTTGAAGGCCTTGATCTATATAATGGGAATTCTCATCTTGCTTATAGTTTTTATTGATTTCATTACGCAAAAATGACTTTTCTGCTTTTCTCTTTACAGAGTGGTGTGCCTGCTTTCTTGAAGGATATACAAAAAGCTTGCCTTAATTATTCTAGGAGCACATAGGTGTTGAAATTGATCTTAATTGTTTAATTCCTAGATCTCTGCTCTTACAGGAATGGCTGTTATATATTACACTGGATAAAATCTACCTCTAATATTGGAAAGAATTTTATCTTAGTTGAGTTATGCCTTGAGTTCTATTAATTGTTTTTTCCATCTCCAACTGAAGAGCTGGCCACTGACAAGGTAACACCAACATCAGCTGCAGCTTTTGAAAGTACTCAAGTTTAGCCTTGTTCCCCATGCTTTGCTTATGCTGGTTGTCAGGTGTCCAGCTAGAGGAGTTCTGTGATGGATATGCTACATCCTTGCAAAACAGACAATAGTCTTACTAGAAAAAATGTCTGAACTTGGACTGCAAATTGTCTGCATGTGTTATGCCTGGATCTGCCTTTGCAGGGTGGCTTCCTCCTGAATCTCAGTAATGGAACTTGCATTGCATGGGAGGAAACGCTTTTGCTACCCACGTTTGTCATTCTTAAACTCTCTGCCTGATATAAACCCAAAAAATGCAGGGGGCTGAGATAAATTGCTAGAAATGTGCAGTAGGAGCTGGAAGTCTGTGATGCTGAACTTCCTTAAATCCAGATGTAAAAAGATCAAGCCTAAAGCCTTGCATTCACAGCTCTATACTTCTGTATGAAAAGTAAAAACCCTTAGCTGTGTCCAGATAGATGAAAAAGGAGGAGGTGACTTCTTGCTTGACTGATTCTAGGGGAACAAGTTTTATCTTCAGAGTCAGTAGCCTTATCTATAAAGCAGCTTGGATACCAGCTTGAAACTGGAAGTAATTTTAAACTGGGTGCCTGCCACTGAATGTGGATGAGCTTGATGTGGAACTTGGGCTTGCTTGCATTTCTGAATTTCATGCTGATATAAAGAATGGATGGTGACCCACTAAAAGCTTAATTGAGCAGGAAATTAAATTTCCAGCACCTTTGCAGGGGGTGGGGCAGGGAGTGCCCCATAAAAGAATGAGAGGATATCATTCTCAGGGATTTAAAATATTCTACATTGTTCCTAAATCTAATCCTGTTTCTGGATAAATCTGGTAGTGGAGTACCTTTGTTTTGTTAAAAAGGAAACGATTGAAATGATTGCCTTTATACCTTGTGTGAATATTTGCTTCCAATAAATCATTATTTTATCCATGTAGTGTTCTTGTTCTGTCTCCTAGGTTTGAGAGTGCCATGCTGGGCAGGTCACAAATGACAGGCTGATACTGTGAGCTGCCTTACTTTTAAAGGATTTTGAAAGAATAAGTTGGATTAGAACTAAGCAGGATTTCATGTGTTCTGCTAGCAGTTTAGTCATTTTTCAATATCTTTGACTTGGAGACTGTCACTGGATTGAATATTACAGTGTTATATAACACAATATAACAACATTTTGAAAGGGGACTAGCTGAGGATGAATCTTCCTGGAACAATGATGCGGATTAATTTCCAGTTCTTTCTGAACAAAACTGACCTCTGTGCCACAATAGTGCAAAACTTACCTGTAATTGTAAACCTACCTTAAAATTTGAGTTGAAATGTTTACAAGCAATATGTACCTAGTGAGCTGAGTATGTGCACAGAGATGAATGGTGGACAAAAGAGGTAATTTTTTCATTATTTTTCTCCAGACAATCTGTAATTTTGTTTCTTCTTTAAGGAAATGAAAGCAGGAGAAAGACTGAAAGCATTTTATAACCATATAGTTACTTGTCACCAAGACAGAGTATACATGTGTGTGCAGTGTGCTGAGACACTGAGGCTGAGAGTTCAGGAGGCTGAATGGCTCCATTGTCAATCCAGCTGAAAATTTTGATTTCCTGCAGACCCCGCACTGAGTGTGTAGAATACATGGCCTTTGCTCACATATCCATATTGAAACCATTGCACAGGCAGCTTCTCGTGCTGTACACAACTTTCTAAATTAAAACACGTTTGATTAAACAGCAGATACTAAAACCAGCTTTTCCACTGTTTACAAGGAGCTAAGCAATGATGTGAGATGAAAGCAGCATCAGATCTTTTCTTTAGTTCCCCATGGGCTTTTAAAGTAACAAATATGCAGTGACACTTCAGTTTAAGTCTGGGTTACTACACCCATCCTGTATTAATAGGGAAGAAAAGTTCAAGCGGCTTTGTGTCTGAATGGAAGATTTTGACTAGAAAGAGTTGGTATTTTCAGTCTTTGGATGTAAAGTCATTCTTAAATCATTTTAGAGCATTATTAATGACTGATTAAATACTGATCTTCCATAAATTATACATGTATCCTGTGAGTCTTTCTGGACAGCTTGAGCAGGAATTTACCTGCGGTGAAAGTTGTTAAGTCATCATGCGTTATGAGTTCTGGTGCACGGGGTTATAAAACATGAAAGCCCCTTCCCATGCTGTTTCTTAATGTAGCACCTCAAAGTTGGTTTTGTTTCACCAGCTTGCCTAAAACTGGAGTACAGAGTTTGTTCTTTTAGTGATCTGTTGTAAGCAAAGGGTTGTTTGAATAAAAAAAGAATGAACATTTCTGTTAGGTGATGACTGAGCCTCTCATCTTCTCTATCCCACCCCAATTAACAATTTGGTAGGTATCCCAACAGCCAAATAGAACTATAAAAATGCTGTAGTTTCAGTCAACAAACAGGCATCTGCTCCAAAGTGTAATATCAGAGTTTCCATAAATCATAATAAGCTTTGGATCTATCTGCATATAGAACTTGTGTTTTAAATTTAGCAGCTCTTACTGAAATGTGTTCTGGCATGTTGTTCGCAGAAGTGGTGGAATTTTTTTGAATGACTGGTTCTCCATCCCCTGTTTCCATAAGGAATGATGCTGTAACAAAATGAATATAAACCATTCTTCCACAATGTGTTCCAGCCATTCAACTCCATTCTTTCCATGTGATCTCTCTGTAAAACTAATGTATTTGAGTTGGAAGGTAAAGTAAAGGAAAGATTGTCAGTAACCCAAAGTCAACATAGAGAATGATGTCAGATTTGCAGTCACTGGTGCTGCCTCTTAGAAGATGATGTGCAAAGGGAAATGTAAGTTGTCTTTGCTCAGGAAATATCTGGTTGATGCTTCACTTCTCAAGCAGGTCATTGTCTGTTTTTATAATTTAGTGGAACAGAAAAAGTGAGAAGACAGGGGGATAGATTTCAGATGCTAGTCCATGCTAGTAGGTGATGTGTCTTCCCACCAACAATTTTGCTTCCCATTATGTCAGTTTTCTGTATACAAACAACATTTTCAAAAGGGATCTAATGATACTTAAATTTCACTTAGCTGAGAGTGATTTCTCCCTGAGCACAGATTTGGCTTTTTCTACAGAGAGGATAATTCATAACCAAATTTGCTGTCTCACTGTAGTTCTCTAATCAGAGGAAACTACTACACTTTCAGACAAAAAACTTTCTTTTCACTCATCTAAGTTAAAAGACGCTGAGAACTTCCATACAAAAATAGAAAAGAAGGCTTATGGCAGGAGGAAAGTTGTTATAAATCCAGTTGGATTGTATGAAAGAGAAATGCATTTTGAGGAGCAATAAAAAAGAACAAATCTCTATAGCAAGATTAGTTTTGCTGGGTTTTTTTCATACCACTCTGCTTTAGAACTGCAGACTTAGGAGAAATCCTGATCAATAAGGTAAATAAGACTGGTGTTAAAGCATCCTACTAATTCTCCTCTGCAACTGCCAAGGAACATATTAATTAGGATTACATATGCACACATAAAGAGAATGTCATCCTTCTGTTAGCTCAGTATTGCCTGTTCTTTGTAAACTTGACCATAAACAATTATTCTCATTTGGAATCTGAATTTTAAATGTATCCTGGAGTCCTGCTGTGAGACAGAACATTTTGAATGGGAACAGCTCTCCGCTGGAAGCCTTCATTTCCAAAGTAAGGACCACATCCTGTGGAAAGGTGTTTTGGTGGAACCTGCCATAATAATCATGTTGAAAGACCTTGAACATACATATTAACTTCAGTTTGTGAAAAATTTCCTGCATCCCAGCTGTGAAACAGGTTAAACTGAAAGCTGTTCCTGCAGTGTAAGCAGAAGTACCTGTAATACTAGGATTTAGGTGAGTTTGCCTTTATCTGTACTCTCTAGATTTCATACAAATTTTAGTATTTTTCTAAGGTCTGTTTCAGCACTGGAAGCAAAAGAGATTCTGTGATGGACTGGAAGAATCAGGTTTTGCTTCGAGCCTAATTGTCTTATTATTCCTCATTTGTGGAAGAAACCCGTGAGAATTAATCATTTTATCCCTAGAATTCCAAGTTTGGGATTGAAGCAGTTCTTCTGCAACACGTAAGGCCAAGGGTTCCCTCTGTGCTGTACATACTGTGAGCAGAGGCCTACTGTGAGTCACAAGGCTCACTGCATTTCTGCCTGAGCGTATCTTGGAAGGTTTTAAGTCTTTCCCTGTTTTGGTCACTTAGAGCCACAGGGGGTTTGGCTTTTACTGTTTCTGGTGCATATACATGTCTTCCAAAGCATGATAGAAATTGTGTGTAATTGCCTGGAAATGGATATTTCATATTCAGCTGCAACTTGGAGTTATAGTTTAGGAGTGGATTTTAAATATTATTTTTATTGAGACCAGGCTGCTGCTGTGCATTTTAAAGTTAATGTGTTTTCTCAGCATGGAAGCCATATAATCGATTTGTACATTTGAGTGGATCTCACAAGAAGCCAAAATTGCCTGGCCAACCCATTTACCCTGTGAAAGGCTCATGATGCTGTTCAATTATTCAAATTAAAAGGAAGAGTAGGAACATGCCTTCAGCAGGAAATTACTGTGACACTAGAAAGACCTATGGTCTTGGAGTGTGAGGTGGGTATGTGAAAGAGTACGTTGCCTTCCACTCATTTTTTTTCTTGTAACATGGGAATAAACTGACCCTTGATAACATTTAAGGTGTGCTTCTAGGAACCATGAAACTGAGAGCATTATCACTGAATAATGAGCTTGAATAATTCACTACAATGACAGACAGGCATTTAGAAAAACAACTTTTGCATCCATTTGAAACAAGTTAGCGAATAAGAATAAAGAATTAATCTGAGGGCCTTTTAAGGTTTTTCAGCAAAGACAAGCCTAGAAGTACCTGCCAGGTCACCAAAAGCAATTATAGGCATCACATAATGTAAGTCCTTCCCTTGCATAAAGAATGTTTCACAATTTTGTGCTTAACCCATCCCCTCTGTCAGACTCGTAATTCTGTATGCTCAATATCTTTGCCAGTAAGTTTGTTGTGAAAATATGACTTGAGTAGAGAACTAGTATTTTTCTCTTCATCTTCTTTTTTTTTTTTTTTTTATGGCCAGTAGATATCAGAATGTTTTATGCCAAAATAAAGGAGGTTTTTTTTCTCAGTGATGATAATCAACAATGAAACAAGTTGCTTTGAGAGATTCTGAAATCTCTGTTTTTGGAGATACTCAAAGCTGAGGCGGACAAGGCCCTGGGCAATTTATCTGATCTTGAAATTAGAGCCAGTTTCAAGTTTGGTTCTGCTCTGGGCTGTGGGTTTGACTGGATGATGAGATGATCCCATGTGTCCCTTCCAAGCTGAATTATTACAAGAATTTTCGTATTAATAAATCCAGGAGATTACAGTGTGAATCCTTCTGAGAAGGCAGCATTATTTTCATTCCAAATGCTGTTATTTAACAGACTAACTTCAACTGAGATACAATGAGATGCACAAGTGTATGAAAAACCTACAATCAAGATCTGTATTAGAAACAGGTACATAGACATTTTTGAAAGGATGCTTGCTGTAGGCTGCTTTATTGTTTTAGTTTCTTATTTTAACTAAAATTATTGGTATGAGAGTGGTGAGAAATCTGGGAAATTTAAACTAAATTAAATGGAAGCAGACTTTCTGAATTTTTGTTAGTGAAACTTAATACCATGATAAGCATTACATTACACTACATAAGCAATAAGATTATTGAGTGGAAGCATGGTGACTAAGCTGGGAAAAGGACAGCAATAGCAGACAAACTGAGGCTGAGCTGCACACTCCCAGAAATGTTACTGGTGCCAGTTGTTACTGTTCATTTCCTCTTGCATCCAGCAGCTGCAGGTCATATCTGAAAGGTTAAAAGTTGGGAAAGGGCCAACTGGGCCAGGTTGAGATCTAATCAAAAGAGAAGATGAAATGCAGATTTAGAATGTCTAAGCATTCCATGATGATCCTCTAGTTTTACCTTATCATGGCAGTCTTTTTAAAGACAGCATGCTGAGCCAAATAGCATTCGCAAATTTTAGCCTTATACATGGTGTGACTCTCTTTTTGTCAGATGGGAATATATGTTCAACCACATTTAATTAAAATTAAATTCATATGAAAGGATATTAACTGTTAGTAAGTAGACTCTTCTTCACCAGACCTGATGCTTATTACCAGCCCAGTTAGATACTTAGCAAAAGAAGAAAAAGAAAAAGAATCCATAGTGGACTTTCCTCTCCCCAGCCCAATGATGGATATTTCCAATTAACATTTACTGCTGAATACAATGTCCTTTACTGTCACATGTCTTTCCCTTTCCCTTCCCCCTTCAATACTGTGTCAACATTTGGGATGAGCCCAAATCCTAGTGTGTGATCTGACCTTCTGACATCATAGCCCAGTGAGCTACCAACCTGGCTATGCTTCCTGCTCCAGAGGGTGAGCACAAACATCACTCTCAAGGATCATCTTCTGCCCATCTATTATTTTTATGTCTGTTGCTGCTTGTGTAGTTTAATGTATTATAAAAGTTTTTTGCATGGGTTCTTGGTTGCCTTCCCAAAACATGTATGTGGATCTGTGGATCTGTATTTATGTGGGAATAGGAACTACATCTTTTGGAATTTGTAACTGTTGAAATTAAGAAAAATGAGGGGGAAGAATAAAAACTGGACTGAAAAGACAGTAGCAAATATGAACAATTATGTTGGTCAGTGTTAAGCAGGGCAAGCAGCATTCTGAGAACAGAATATGGTTTTTGTTTAAAGTTACGTAGTAAAGTATATTCAGTATATTTTAGAATAAAATCTTTAAACAACAGGGGAGTTTTTCAGATGCGTTAGTCCTTTTTCATTTAGCAGAGACATGTTTTGAAATATGCAAATTGCATGTTTTGGTTTGCTGGACCAACTAAAGAAGGAACACAAGTGTTTGCCAGAGTCCCAGAAAATGGGACTGTCTTCTGACTTGTGAAGCTGCAAAACTGTGTTGGTTTAGCACAGTGGCACCAATGGAAACATCAAGTTTTTAGAGCATTCTAGATAAGATAGCTTTGACTTTTGCTGTTTCCTGTTTCTCCCGATATTTTCCAAGGTAAAAAGAAATATAATAATCTGCATTGCTCCACCCTTGCCTTGCAAAGAGGCTCCAACTCAAACATTATTTTGTTTGGGAGTAAGTTCATTGCTTACAGCTGCAAACAAGGAGGAAAATAAAAAAGGTTCCTTTTTAACTCTTCAGAATGGCAGTTTCTGTAAAACACCTTCAGTGGTTTCCCAGCAGAGATCAAAGGAATGAAATCCCAGCGGGCTGGGACAGTGGGATCTATTTTTGGTAGTGATATAGCCACACAGTTCCTCTGCTTTACTGGGGATATCAGAGGAAATCGCAAGTGCTGTAGAAGCCTATTCTGATGTCAGGTTTTTGGGTGGGTTAAAGGGACAAATACTGATCCTTTCACTTTGCATTCCTCTCTGTTAGTTGCTATTTATCAAGCAAAATTGTGGTTTTATCTACCTCACCTACATTGACCACAAACAGCAATTACTTTTTTCAAGTATTGGGGGAATCTGTAATGTGGTAGAGTACCTGAATAAATGAGTTCTAATTTTTCACTTGGTTTTAAAACATACATTAAAAAATTAGTTACTGAATTTGTTTCAAATGCAAATACAAAAGATTTAAGCTTTCCCCACCTCATTTTCCTTCCACTTTTCAATTATTAATTACTAAAATTAAAGTGGAGCTAGAGAAACATGCTCAGAAAGGTATAACAGCAAGGAAAATAAATCTTCAGGTTTGGGGAGAAAACGGGGACAATCCTCCAATTGTCATTGAAAAATGAGGAAAACAGTGTTTTTGCTTTTGTGAAATAATTTAACATTTTTCAATGACTATCAGCATTTTCCACTGTTGCAAAGCAGTTAATACTGTGGATAAAACAGAGGCAAAGGATTAAACCTGCAGAAGCAAATAATCCCTCCTCCTCTTACGGCTGTGTGGCAGCACCTGGTACTCATCCCCTCTCACACTGCTTAAGAGTTTCAACACTGTCTCCTGCCTCTTTTCCGCAGGTTGATTCTACCTGTGTTGAAGAGTGGCTGTACAGGGCAGCACAGTCCAAGTACAAAAATATCTATCTCTTCAAAGTGTTGATGATGCTGTCTCATAAGGGAGTAAACTCTGAATGAGTTGGAACACCACAGTTTGGGAACCAAAGGGGCATTGCAGGATATAAATAAATATATTTATTATTATCCTAACTTTGGCTTCAGTAGTTACCCAGAGAGCCAACCATGTCTGCACAGGGAATATGATTGTTACTTAATGGACTTCAGACAGCAGATACTGATAATTTGAGGATGCTGACAAACAAAACTGCTGTGTCCTGATCCAGTGGGTGATGTTCCAAACTGGCAGCCTTGTTGTCTTACAGCATGACCTTGCATCCGCAGCCTGGTGAGTCAGCTGGCAGCAGGATCACTGACTCTGGAATGTGGCAGAGGGGAAGGAAAGCAAAAATATCTCGGCACAGAAAGGTATGCATGGGAAGTGACTGAGGGCAAAGCAGCACCTGGAAAAGGGCAGTAAATAGAGCTTAGTAGTGAGGAAAGACTACAGGAAACGGGGTACCCAAACACAGGAGAGCCAGGAAGGAATATCAAAGCATTTGCGAAGGGCCACAGGTACCGTGTGACAAACAAGGGCACCACCGGGCACACAGCGCTCACTGATCTGTGCCAGGACAACAGGAGCAATATAGACACAGTATATATATATTTTTTTTTTATCTGAGAAGTCACATCAGCATTTGGTTTCCTTTTTCCTGATACTTTCCTGATGTTTCATGTAGCTTTGGAAAAACACCAGAAAAAAACTGAAAAAACAAATTTTATTTAGCTATAAAAAAATAATTGTTTTCCTAATTCATGCTATTCAGAGACTAAAGTACATCTCTAATACTTTTGTATATGAAAAAATGTAGGATCTGGCCATTACTGAAGAAAACACTGAGGCAGAATCTGTTGGGAGTATCAGTTCCTAGGAAGGACCTCACTCAGGTTTATGTGAGAATCATACACAGAGGTAAATTCTGGTGCAAATATTGTACAGAATTTTTACCCTGCAGTTTTACTGTCTCATTGAATCAGAAACCTCAATGCAATACCTTTAAAATCTCATTAATTTCCTCCTTATTCCAACACATATGTGCACACACAAAACACATTCCATATGATTATAGGCATCTTTGAATATTTGTTTGCTGGCTCCTTATCTGTAAGGACTGCAAAAATGCTTGAAAACCAAGTACATTCTGAGATCTGGCAGCTGGGAGTTTTAAGTCTCCCCCAAATAATGAAACTCAGCAAAATGATGAACTGCCAGCCTTGTTCTTAGATATATTAATTACAGTCTGCAACTGCCTGCACAGGGTGAAGTCCTGCATTAAGACAGTGGGAGCTTTGCTTTGCCTTTCACCTACCCAGGCTTTTTTCAGATCCTGTTCACTTCCAGTGTGACAAAAGAAATTAATTTTTTCTACCTTCTGAATTTTTCCTGGTCACCATGTGAACAGGGAAGCACTCGGTTTTATGCTTTTGTTTACTTCTAATAAAAACAGAATGGATGAAATGCCATTTTGTCTTTTAAACTTCTACCTGGTAACATCTTTTAGATTATTAGTCAAAACTGCCTAGATAGATGTAAAACATTCCTTCTGCTCCTCCTCAAATTCAAAATTAGGCAGTTTCAGAGAGACCCATTCTAACACAAATTAAGAAAGTGCAAAATCCCCAATATTGTATCTGCAATTGGTTGCCCTCTGCTGTCTTTTTTAAAGGCTGATTTTAAAATACATTCAACTTGCATATAATTCACTGGAATGTAAATTTTTAAAATTAAACATGTTTTATTAAAATTAAGGCCCAAACCAAACGTGCTTAGGCTGTGGACATTTAAAGACATAATTCTTTCAAAGTGTCTGTACTTTCATAGGCAGATTTTAAAAAGAATAGCACTAGATGGATTAAAAGCTTGGAAATTTTGCTAATCCCATTTAGGGTTAGAAATCCAGACTTTAGATTCAGCAGGGCTTAATGGGATAGTCCACTCAATTCTATTACACTTTACTATGTCCCTGTAAAGATTAACTTTTTAATGTTTGTGTGCTTCTCTTTATACCATCTTTCATATGGGTCTAATTGCTGTGCAGAAGGTTGATGATTTCAGGGAACAAACATTATCCAAAATATCATTTGCAGAAGTTTCTAACAGTTTGCTGTTTCTCACTGAGACTTACCAAGATATAATACCACCAATATCTCACACTGAAGCCTTTTCTCATCTATCAATAACTTGGCTCAAGAGATGGATTTTGGCATTAATGCTTTTATTTGAGGAGAACAGGGTCTTTCCCTCTCTCAAATATATATGAACATAACATTGTATGTCACCACAGAGCTCATGGCAACAGCATATAAAGGTTTGCCTCTGAAAAGATTTACAGTGTAAGGACCCTATCTGTGAAAAGTTAGAGGAAAAAAAGGAACTAATGTAAAATTGTAGGGACTTACTGGTTCTGTTGATAAAATATTGGTTCTGCTTAAAGGAGTGTGGGGTAATGAAGTGCAAAGAATGGGATAGAATCCTCATTATGGCTGAAATGAAATGAGAGGAAATTAGTGAGTAGTCAGTAGTAATTGCAATGAAAACTTACTTTCATTAGTTTATCTTGATGTGCTTTCATAAACACATGTATTATTTACACATTAAAGACAGAATATGAGAGAAGGTGCTTCACTCAGCCAAAGGCAGAACAACAAGTGAGTTTAAGTTTTCTGGATCAGCCGCTACAAAACTCTGCAAGACGCTTTGACTTTCTCATGAAATAAACAGCATATGGTCAACTCTACAATGCTCCTTTGGGTTAAACCTCACTCAAGACCATCCAAATTCACTCACACAAACCTTTATTAGTCAAAACTTTGCCTCAGCAAAGAAGTCTGCTCAGTCCACAATCAAGAAGTGTTTCGGGGAAAGCAAAAGTTTCTCTTTGATAAAATGGCTTGGATATTCCTGAAATCATAGCTCCATCTTCCATCTGTCATCTCGGTATCAGCACGTTACCAGCAGGAGCTTCTGCAGTGAAACCAGTCAAGTGTTTAACAGTTCACAGACTGTTCCACATCTGCTTTGGACAATAAGAACAGAGTTTCTTGTACAGTTATGTCAGTTCACACCCATTGAAAACCCTCCATGTAGGACCAACTGAAACCACGCTTTTGTACACTGTTGTGAGAAATGAGACAACTCTTAAAAAGATTAATTTATTGAAAACAGAAAAATTGAAAAATTACAGAAATCAGAAAAATATAAAAATTTGGGATCCTATGGCTCGGTAGATGGTATGCCCCAGGAGCGCAGGGATATGAGATCTTCTGGCTGAGACAGCACTAGACCTCAGGTAGAGAAAAAGAACTTGCAGTGCTGGGTTGACTTTAAAAAATTACTAAAAGCCCCTTAAAAGGGGTAAGGCTTTGAATGCCCCAGCACCGATGTCTCCCACAGCTAGTCTGGAGAGAGCAAGAGGGGAAGAGAGAAGAGAAGAGACCCCGCCTCTCGGCTTCGTCCTTTTTATAGTTTTTGCTCCGCCCCCAGTCCGCCCACAGCCCGCCCCTTCGGTCCAAAGCAATTGGTGCTTTCCCTTTGATGGATCATCTCCGTCCACCAATGGCTCATCGCTGCAAAGGGGGGGGTGGTATCAGTTAGAGATAAGGGAACACAATACCTTCATTAGAATTCAGGTATTCAGGTTGCCATGGAACTTGCCTGCAGAGTAATGGCTCTGTAGCTAAAAACAGCTGCTGGCTATTAAGACTGGGTGGGGGTTTTGGCCTTGGAATCAAAATGCAAGTGAAACACCTACAAAAAGTATTAAAATACATCCAACACACCTCAAAACACTTGTAAAAGTATACAGTAAACACAGGAAAGGTAACTCCTATGGTGTACCAGTGGTTTGAAGCTTGAAAAGGGGCAAGTTTGTCATTTTTAACTGGGAAAATTTTAACTGGGAAGAGTGCAACTCTATTAATAAACTTTAAACAAATGGAAACACTGATAATGGAACTGGATTTTTGTACCTGGGCTGATGGGTTAATTGTAACATTCAATTTAAAAATAATTAACTCAAAATTAATTACTTAAAGCACTTAATATGCAAAGACCAAGCACAAATAGGGATTTTGTTGGGGAAGATGAAACAGAAAAGCATTGTAAATATGATTGCCTGACAAAAGATTTTGGGAATATGAAAACTACAGGCAACATCGAAATGAAAGCCACTTTTGAAATACCAAGTCTTAGTTACTGAACAACTAGAAAACAATGGTATAGCCAACTGAAGATAATCCCCTCTTGATGGAACAATACCCTCTGCTTGCAAGCGGTCCAAGGGTCAGAGCAGACCCTACTAGCTCAGCAGAAGGGGTCCAAAGAGTAGTTTTTAGAAGTTAAGATGTAACACTCTATGGTAATATAAGAACTCTTATAGGCTGTATGTAAATGCTATAGGATTTGTATCTTGTATTAGATTGGTTAGTGACAATTAGAATATTCAGTACAGAAGATGATTTATTGTATTGTAACCAGGACTTCAGACACTTCGATTCCTTACCACACTTCTATTCCATTCCATTCCTTCCTTACCTCCACTCTTGCTCTTACACTCTCTCTCTCTCTCTCTCACCCCTCTCCTGCTTACTCTCTTGGGCCTGCTCAGAGCTGAGTCTGGCAGCTCTGAGCAGTGCCCCAATACCCACGCCTTTACAATAAATCGACTGTGTCCCAAGACCTGCCTATAGAGATCTCTCCGTCTCCGTCCCGACTGAACCCGTCCGTAACCTACAGTCTGGCGCCCACCGTGATTGCCGAACCCACACCCAGCACCTGCAGTCTGGCGCACAACGTGATTGAATGCCCGGTTCAGCTTTCTCCATCTGTGGGACTCTTCTCCATGGATGGTAACTAAAAGACCAGTTATAGCCACCTAGAACTTGTCGTGAGCACGGCATACCGTTGCTGCGCATCGTAGTAGCCGGAGCTCTGTAATTCTGCTGAGGCAGCCCTCGAGCACGGGGATTACCTGGAGCTCTTGGAGGGACTTGCCTGGCAGTCCTCGAGCACGGGCGGCCACTGCTGCGCAGCGGCTCCCTGGAGCTCTTTGAGGAGGTCTGCCGTATCACCCCTCGAGCACGGACACACTGCTAAGCAGTGCTGACTGGAGCTCTACGGAGGGAAATCTGCCGCACGCCCCGAGCACAGGTGAGTAGTGCTCAGCACCGCCTGCACTGGAGCTCAGTGCGGACCCACCCGTGAGGTCCTGAGCACGGAAAGCCGTTGCCAAGCGACGCCTGAAATCGGAGCTCTGGGAAAGGACCGAAAAGCGGCGTCCTGAGTGCTGAGTGGAGTACCTGCCAGCCCCGCACGACAGACATCTGAGTAAGGACGCTGCTCCTGCGACATCATCTAAGTGAGTATCATACTGGTCTAAAAAATGGGACAAACCCACTCTGCCCATGACAGAGATCTCTATAAGCAACTTAAGCATTTACTTATAAGTTCTGGTCCGAGTCAGCTGCCTAAACACGAGCTAAAAAATCTTTTAGAATGGACCCAACTTAATTTCCCAAATGCTGACCGTTCAGCCGTCTTTACAAGAGACTTTTGGGACACAGTTGGAGTTAAGCTCTTTAATAATATCTCCTACCGGGATATGGCAGCCGCGCAGCTGCTCCCAGCTTGCAGAGCGCTGGTAGAGCTGTTTGCTGCGATAGCGCCGCCCGCAGCAGTCACCCCGCCGAGCCCGGCTCCTGCAGCGAGTCCGCCCCTTGCCGCCGCGAGCCCGCAGTGGAGCATGGCCCCCGCCCCTCCACCGGACCCCGCGGCTCCGGTACCCGCCGTCCGCCTGACTCGCGCCGCCCCGCCCCCCGCGCTCGCGGTCCCGGCACCCGTTACCCCGGCCCCAGCCACCCCACCGAACCCTACGGCCCCTCCCGCCATCCCCGCCCCCGCCATCCCGCGCGTCCCCGCTCTCCCATCCCCCGCTGCCCCCGCCCTCGGTTCCAGCGTCTCCGTGGCCCCGCCCCTTGCCCCTGCCCCCCCGTGCCCCCCCCCCGTTTCCGTCATCGCGGCTCCACCCCCCCTGCTACCGTCATTCTTACCCCACCCCCCGCTGCTGACATCACGCTGGCCCCGCCCCCCGGCGGTACCCCTGCGGGGCCGGCGGCTACCCCCCTGCTACCTACGGGTGTTACCCCTCCCCCAGCCGCGCCGGTTATGGCCATGGCTGCCATTATATCCGGACCCCGCAAAGCCAAGTCGCGACCCTTCTTCCAGCCCCCCATATCCCCCCCCCCCGACACGGCGCCGATAGTAGCCATTGTTCCATCCGCGGCCGCCGCTGCTGCGTCTTCACAGTCCCCTGCCGTTCCCAAACCACCAGCGCCTACAGCGCGGGCCACGGCCGCGCTGCTGTCTCCGGCACCCCCTGTGCACGTTACCGCAGAAACCCTACCCCCCCACCCTGCCGTTCAAGCGCACACAGCACGCCCCGAGCTGTCCCCCGACCCCGCGGCAGCACGGACGCCTGTGTCTACTCCCGTCCCTGCTGCCGTTCCTGTGTGGTTCCCCGATCCCGGCACACCATCGCTTGCGCTCGGACGCGAGCCACTTGATGCCGGTGCCGCGCTGCCTGCACGGATGTCTGCAGTCCCCCCCGTGCCTGCCGTTGCTCCAGCTCCGTCTCCCGGCACCGCCGCCCCACCAGCGCCGTTTCTGCCCGCGGCACCACCACCCACCCCAGCCCAGCCTACAAGCTCCCAGCAGCAGCACGCCGCGATCCAGCCACCAGCCCTCCTGCCTCCCGCGGCCGCAGCCCCAGCCCCTGGTTCTGCAGTCCTGCCATCTCCTGCTCTGCCCCAACCGCCTGCCACACAGACTGCCGCCATTACAGCCTGCCGCGCGGACCTGATGATGCAACACACGCATGCGCAATCGCTGCAACTCCCAGATCAGCAATATCACTCCGCTCAAATTCCTCCAACCTCAGCACCGCTCCCGGGACCAGCCGCGCATCCTCCCGCGACTCCGCCGCGCAGCTCCGCCCCGCCTCCTCGCCCGCCGCCACCGACATCGGCTGCGCCACTCCCGAGCTCTGCCGTGCCATCACTGCCCCTGCCGGGTCCCATCCCCGCGCTGCAGCCGCCCCTGCCGGGGTCCCCCGACACCGTACACCCGTATCCCTCCGCGCAGCGCAGCCTCGCCTCAGAAGCCGCGAGCAGGGGGGGAACAGAAAGCAATGATGCAGCTCCAGTCGCAGGGGAGACGGAGAGCCCCTCTGCCAGAGCTGATGCTTTAACACAAGTAAACTCTGAAAAGAAGCCAGATTTGTTTGCAATGAGCCCCAGAGTCCCGCCAGCGAGCGACGGGGATCTTGCAACCCAGAAAGAGAAAACGAGTTCTGAAAGTTTGTCAGCGCTACCTTCTGAATCAAAAAATCCTCCAAAGTGCTCAGATTATTCTAAATTAACAGACTGCCGTGAAATAAGACCCCAAATCTATAAAGATGAAAGTCTTAGTCTATTAACTAAGCCTATGATAGCTAGCCAACAGCCTGACAGTCCTACAACGTGGGCTCCCATCCCCACTCTCGAAATTAAAGAACTAAAAAGTGCTGTAAGATACAGTGGTATTTGCTCACCATATCTTAAACAACTGCCAAAAAGTACCCTAAAAGGAACACATCAAACTTTAAAACGCATTTTTAATCAACAGAAAAGGGGAAAAGTCCAGGCTACACCTCAAAGGAGGTTGAATAAGGCTTTGTATGTTTTTAATTTTTTGAATAGCTCTGCAGAAGAGCCTGAACCCCCCATCTTCAGACATTTCTTAAACAACAAAAAAGCAAAACTGAAGGAGCACCCCCTAGTTTTAATTAAGAATTTAGCATCAGGAAAAATAGAAAGACCTTATGATCTTATAATGTGGGGAAAGGGATTTGCATGTCTCTCCACAGGTGAAGGAACCAAGTGGATTCCAGCAAAGAACGTGAAGCTGTACCACACATCAAAGCCCGCTGTCGGTTCCACTTCAGCCAGTGACCCTGCAAGTGGAAGCCAGGAAGCAAGCACCCAAACCTGAAGTGTGCAGAATCACCAGAAGAAAGCGATCTGCCAAAAACAGCTCAAGAAAAGAATGGAGTTTTAGCATTATTTGTGTAGATGCATGTTACTTTTGACCTTTTGTTTTTGTTTTTGTAGTGAAGCTTTACCTATAAATCAACCGAAGACAAATGTTTGGGTTGCTTTAGCCAAATCTGCAGGCTCCGATACCATCTGTCTATCTGACACAAGCCCTGACAAACCTTTTTCAACCTGTTTAGTTGGAATGCCCTTTCCAGAAGGTTTTGGTAATGTTACTTTTGATAAATATTGGCCATATGATAATCATCAAATTTCTCCAACTCCCAGCCATAGACACCAAACTTATATTGATTATCTTTTATTAGCACATGGGCATGGCTGTGAAGATTTTGAAGGATTATGCTGTATGAACTTATCCGATCATTCTGTTTCCATTCACAGTTACAAAACCTAAGAGACCTAGCTAACCAAATTACAACAGATAACCCGTCTTGGCTAGACAGTTTGTTTGATGGTTGGAGCTTTGCACCTTGGCTAAGGGAACTCTGTAAAATAGGCTTGATTATTCTAGTAGTAATAATTATAGTTTTAGTAGCAGTACCTTGTATACTTCAGTGTGTGCAAAAAATGACGAGTAGGACTATGTCTAATATCTTAATTGTCCATTGGAAAGGGGATTTTGTTGGGGAAGATGAAACAGAAAAGCATTGTAAATATGATTGCCTGACAAAAGATTTTGGGAATATGAAAACTACAGGCAACATCGAAATGAAAGCCACTTTTGAAATACCAAGTCTTAGTTACTGAACAACTAGAAAACAATGGTATGGCCAACTGAAGATAATCCCCTCTTGATGGAACAATACCCTCTGCTTGCAAGCGGTCCAAGGGTCAGAGCAGACCCTACTAGCTCAGCAGAAGGGGTCCAAAGAGTAGTTTTTAGAAGTTAAGATGTAACACTCTATGGTAATATAAGAACTCTTATAGGCTGTATGTAAATGCTATAGGATTTGTATCTTGTATTAGATTGGTTAGTGACAATTAGAATATTCAGTACAGAAGATGATTTATTGTATTGTAACCAGGACTTCAGACACTTCGATTCCTTACCACACTTCATTCCTTTCCTTCCTTACTTCCACTCTTGCTCTTACACCCTCTCTCCCCCTCTACTCTCTTGCTCTCTTGGGCCTGCTCAGAGCTGAGTCTGGCAGCTCTGAGCAGTGCCCCTATACCCACGCCTTTACAATAAACCCCATGTGTCCCAAGACCTGCCTATAGAGATCTCTCCGTCTCCGTCCATCCGAACCCGCACGAAACCTACAGATTTCATGTATGACACTGTCCTTGACATCATTCACATTTATCGAAAATTCATTGCAATTTCATGATGGCAGATTTGTCTAAATGTGATAGGGATGAAGCTCTTTGATTTTGCTGGTGTCTGAACTAACAATATCTACAGTTTTCTTGGCAGACACAAAAAGAGCTTAATTAGCTGGCCCTTGCTGGGGAGGGTGCTGAGAAATGGTGTGTGTGGGCATCTCAGATCAGCTTCAGACTGGTGACCGAAACAAACTCAGAGAAGAAATGTGGTGGTATTTTGCACTTAGTTTATATTCCCAGACCGGATCAGTAGTGTCCGTGAGGGGATGGTTTCCCTGCAAGTGCAAGATGGTACTGCCCTCTAGTGCTGTGCGCCAGACCCAGCATCGGCCGTACGACTCGAGCACAGTGTTGTGTTACGACACATGGAAGCATTAGATTAAAAGAGTACATTTCCTATCTGCTGCTCTATGTATTTTAGGATTCTGTGGAGTGACATGATGGCTTTTGGCTAGGCCGTGTGATCTGTTTGCTGTTTACATGGAGAAAAGTAAGATTGCACCAATGAAAAACTCCAAAATCAGGCAAGAGGCACGAAAGAAGCTATGCTAAAAAAGTGAAGACTGTTCTCTTCAGAGACAACATCAGAGGAGAGAGGTTGTTCAATGAGCCAGTAATCACCAGGCAGGGTAAGGTTGTCTTTCCCTCTATGAAGTAAAACCCCCAGAACTCTCAGGTGGTTTACAGATGGTTTCCCATCAAGGTTTTCCTGAGATCATATGGGAAAAATTTGTTAACATTCAAGAGTAAGGCAATTTCTTGGTCAATATTTAGTCCCTCAATTCATAATGAAAGGAATTATAATTAAAGTTTTGCTTTATGAGACCAGCTTCTGGATGCTGATAAAACACTTGGTGGGAAATGATTCTGAACCACAAAAATAGGCTGCCAAAGGAAAAACACATTGGAACTGCATGGACTCTGAGTACAGTTAGGTAGGATGTGACTAAAATAACTTTGGCTGTCAGCACTGAGTATCTCATGTTTATTAAGGGATGTAATTGTTACTGCTGCAGTAGGAGGAAAGCTGAAATTTAAAAAAATATTCATGACTAAATAGTTCAAAACTTGATCCAAAACGTTGGGCCAGTACTTCAAAATGTGTAAAGAAAACTTCAAGTATGGCTCATAACTGGCATGAACAGTGTAGAGTTAAAATACCTGCAGGAGAAGACTCATGAAAAAGTCTTTTCTGCATTTCTCTCATTCAAAACCCATTACTTTTTCTCCAAATAGAGATGCTGCTCAGGAACTGGAAAGGTTAGGATAATTATTCACTGAGTTTGGACAGTATTGAGAAAATGGTCTCAGCTCTAGTGTTCTTTTTTAAAGTATATTCTATAGCAAGGGAATAAACTGAATGTAAGCAGTGTGAGGTTCATTCAACATCCACTGAAATCTTTAAGTGTTCTCTTTTTACTTTAGTAGTCATCTGACTAAGCCCTGAAGGCAAAATTGTAAGTTTAAATTGAAATTGAAAGATTTTAAGGATTCAAAGTTTTTCTGGGGTTTTTTTTTCAAACATGGCTCAAAGTAAAAATGAAAAAAATGACATTTTCTCTCATCTCTTTATTTTGGATCAAGCCTATGAGTTCTTATTTATGCTTTCGTTTTTACTGAAACAACTGAATAGTTACTTTGTGGTTTGTCCCACTTAGATGAAGTAGTTTGATAAATTCTGTATCATACCAAAAGGTGGTAGTGTAAAATTGCTTTCTTTTATTGACAAAGGATGAAATGTCACACTAGCTGCTGCCAAATGCAGTCACTCATATTTTCATAAGACATTTGTGAAAATCTCTTAGTATAATCGGTTTTATATAATTTAAGTAGCTGTCATCATTTCTCTGTTTGGTGAAAGTACACCACAAGAAGTAATTATTTTTGTCATTTTTTCCCAGTTAATTGAATTACATAGCTTGAAACTAGAGTAGGAATAATACTTCAGAGTTATTTCTAGGAGAGCACAGAGGAAAGCAACCCATTGTCATAGTTCAAAGCAAATCTTTTTCTATTTTTAGGCACTTCTACCTTGCAACATGCAAGAACCCTACAATAACATCTAGCCAAGTACACTTCAGCCCAACTTCACCCTATAGCAAATGCTAAAAATGGTAAAATCCAAGTCAAATTTGTAACATTTGTTTCTTGAATTTAATAAAAATACCAAACAGGAGTGCTGGTGAGATCTGCAACAGCCCTCTGGTGTTATAAGAAGCAGATTACAGATCAAATCTTCATTTCCTTTTGCCCTGCATTGGGCCAACATTTTATGACCTTTATAAAACAACAGAACCAGTGGAATGCTGTCATTTTGCACTATTGTGTGTGAGAAGAGCTCAGCATCAATCCTTGGATTTACCATTCAGCCTGCAAGTCATCCTCACTGCTACAATAATTGCAGGAACTAATTGCTTACCTCTGTGTTATCATCATAGGATTCAGCAGTGATGTACCTATGAATGATCTTCCTGAGCAAAGGTCTGCAAGCTTGGCTGCTCCCTCCCCTTTCTGGTCCCTCTCCCATCTCTGTGTATATTCAAATTGTCATTCAGGCTCTTCTGATACAACATTTTCCAGCATCAGTGTCAGATCCTGTCTCCCAGCATCTGCTCGAGATGGATGACCAATAACATAGGCCGGGAATGAGCTTTTTATTACTGGAATTCCTTGTGCAGTGCAGACCCACTCAGTCAATAACTCAAACCAGGCATACAAATCTGGCTTGGCAAAGAATTCATCTTCCCTCAGGCTACCAAAGACTGAAAAGAGCACCTAAAAACCTAGCCATTAGCTGGTTCTTTTCTTTGCAATGTACATAAGGCCAAAACATTAGCAAATGCAGTTATTTCCCACTGAAGAGAAACTATTTGTTTTTTCTAAGCTGCAATCAAAACAGGCTTGATAGGCATTAGTACAAGAATATTGCTTTCAAGTCAAACATTTTCCTATTGTTGCAACCATAGTAATGGAATAGGAAACTGAGTGACAGAAGTAGCAATCCTGGGAGCGGTTAATGATGGATCTGAAGCTGTTTTTGTGCTGTGACTGTAATGAGAGGTGTGATCCAAGAAGGGAGGCTGCTGAAGCATGTAGGAAACAGCCCCCTTCACAAATCAGACTTAGTTAAAATCAGTTTCTAGAAAAGATTGACTCAGACTAATTCACAAAGTTAAGGCCATTCCATCAAGAAAATAGAAAACAAATATTCAATTCCTGCAGCACTGCTCTACTAATCCATCAGACTTTTTCCTACGTTCTCTTTGGAAAGACCAAGAACTTTCTTCTACAGTGATTGATGTCATATGAACATGGCAACGCAATGGAACTGCAGAAGCTGATCCAGAAGAACATCACCAGAAATGGATTCAGCTCGAGAAATCAATTAAGCAAGGGCTTAACTACAAAAATAAAATTGCTGATCTGAGGTGTAAAAACCAGCCAGAAAGATCATAATTGTTGATTGTAAGCTCAGTAAGTCTTACCAACCAAATATGCAAATACTTCCCAAGCTGAGCCTGGAAAAACCAGGGCACATTGTGACAGTAGGATGACTTTCATTCAGATTATATCAAAATGATGGACAGGAATGATTTGTGGCATGGGAAAGTTTGTTCTTGTCACAAGGGAAAGAGCTACTAGAAAAGCAGCCTTGGGTTGTCTCAGGGGTAAAGGTTTTCCTGATTGAGATTATTTATAGAGAATTAGTTTTTATGGTGGGCGTTTTATTACTCTCTTTTTCTCTTGAAAATTCCATCCGTTCCTTGTGATTCATTTCAGATGTTCCAGATGAATGAAGCATATCAAGGTGTCCTTTGTAGAAAAAATTCCTGCAGCAACTCAGTAAACTCGCCATCACTGTAAGTAAATCCAACAATCAGAAAATTTCTAACATTTGTCAAGGATGTTCTGTCTTTTCCCTCCTAATCAGCTAAATACTGGAATAAATGGTGTACTTTCAAGTGAATCCTCCACATCCCAGAATGTATGTATATGTTATATATGGTATAATGAATTTCTCTCCAGGCAGATAAGAACACTTGTGAGCAGTCTAAATATTTAAAATATTTCCTGAGCTATATCTGCCAGGAAGGACACTGCATGAGAAGCTGATTGCTGCTTCTGCTTTATTGTACTTGCAGAACGGGCTCATTGCCATAGCTGTGCTGTACCAGGGTTAGTGTACCACACTATACTTCAGGAGTTCTATTATATTTGCATGATTATAATCTGAGTTTCCATTCTCTGGAGTGTTTATTCTTCTAAATTTCTCATCAGTGATTCTAAGGAAAATAACACTTTTTTTTTTCCATTAAAATAACCCATGTTCATGCTTTCATTAATGGAAAAGGCTCTTTTAAATCAGCCCTTAAAACCATATCTAATAATGTCTGTTTACGAAATCCTAAGACACTTTAGGATGATGATTATGTGATTTAAAATTCAGGTTAAAAAGAAAGATACAATCACATACCATTAAAATTTAGGACACGTGCTTAGAGGGCTATATTGATAGATTATGTTCTTGTCTATCTTCCAAACTGTTCTTCAGATCATGCTGACTCTTCTCTGGACCTCTGGTATTCTCCTCCCCAGAGAGACTGCCGAAGGTGAACTGGTGCACCATATCCCACAAAATGTTTTATGTCTCCAGCCTCACATTGTCCCACGTCCATTTTATGAATACAGAGGCTTCTAAGGGTTGTCAGGAGGCATAAGAGCTATGGGCAAAGTGTTTTCTGTGCACAGATCATATGGATGCAGCTTCTGTTACAGTGGAAGTGTGGGTGTATTCGCTTTCAAGTTGTTTCTCAGCCAAGTCTACAAAGTGAGGATGAAATGATGACATACTCAGTGGTCACAGAAAAGCTGTTCAGTTGTTCTTTGAATATGTGCTGGGTATAAAGTAGAGGTTTGTTTGGCTTTTTTACACCTATGAATATTGCTTCTACATAACCTCCCACCCCACCTTTGTGAGTGACTTGGACTTTATGTTATTTCATTTCTCTGTGGCATTCAGCACCAGACAAAAAGGGAATTGTCCCTCTCTCGACCCCTGGTCAATTTTAATAATTGCTATGGACCCTTGGCCACTATGCAGTAACAGATGCTGTGAGTCATGAAACTGGACTGTACAGCACTGAGATTCTAAATTATAATCCTGATGAGTACTGAAACAGCTAAATCCCCACAAAACAAAACAATAAAACCAAACAGGCTAAATCCCCAACATTACGGCCTTCGAGACAATCCTAAGGCTGTTATAAATCATCACTATCTGCTCTGATTCCCATGTAATTCTGACAATGTCAGCCATCTGAGACTGGTCCTCCTCATGCAGTAATGTGGAGAGTATCATGCTGTTAAGATCCGATTGTTAAGGTTCTTAGAAATACCTCTGCCCGAATAAGGGTGCAAACAGGACCATATTCCAGTCAATAGCATGGGTTTTATTTGGTAGTAAATATGAGAGAGACAGAGAAAAGAGAGGAAGGGAGAAATAGGGAAAGGGATGGGGGGACAGAGAGGGGAAGAGACAGGACAAAAAGGGTATCACTGCTCCATGGGTCCCACTGGCACCCTGATGATCCTCTCCAGCTGGTCTTCTCAGTGGTGAAGGTCCCCCAAAAAGTATAGAATCCCATGGGTTAATACATCCTCAGGCCAGGTCACAATGCCCAGGCATGTCCCCCTGGGGGAGGGGGGCAGTCTCTTGCAGCAGACTCGGGATTTGTTGCCTCACGTGCAGTCCTGTGGTGCATGGCCTAGCACTTTGGGAGGTCTTTGATGGATCATGACACCCCCTCAGCTGCCTCTCATGTGAAAGTCCCATGGATGTGGGGTTGGGGGTTCCACAGCTGGGCCGGTTTGTGTAACGGAGGATGGGTGTTCACTGCCTCTGGCCAGAGGTTACGCCAAGCACTGAAACCTCCTCCTCCCTCATCATTTGCAGGGGGGAGTCTGTGTAAACCTGGTTTCTGTGAGCTGTGTTCTCCCCCCACCCCAAACTCAGCCGGGGATGATTCTCAGTGCAGCTGGTGGCTTTGGCCTTTCGTGGATGCATTCCTTTCCCTCAGCCTGAGATGATTGAACAATGGGTTTCCCTTTATCTAATCAGCAGTTTGACTTTCTGTCCAAAGTCCCAGTCTTCAGGGAAGCTTCTTTGGTTGTAGCTTCTTTATAATGAGCAAAACTTTATATCAATGTTTGAGGCATGAATTATTTTCAGTCTCTGACACATGCTTTAACTCAGCTCTAAAAAAGGGCAATTCTCATTTTGACTGCCCTTCTCCATTTTTAACAGGACAATGAGGGAGGAATGAACTGTTTCCTTTCTTTTAAATAAAGTATTTTCCTTCAATCCCCTCTTCTTGAAAAAAAAAAAAAAGAATTGTAAAGGCAGTTTTAATTTCTACTCTTCTTCTTTTTTCTTGAAAGATAATTTTCTTTTTCAATGAAAATAGAAATAAGTGATTGAAGATGGATCTTCCTCCAGAGGAAATAAAATTGGAAAGCAGTTTCTTCAAGGAGGAGTGATTCAACAAATGACATTCGTCCATTTGAAGACACAGGATCTTTTAGCATAATTAGAATGGGCTCATTTTACAGCTGAGTACTTTATGTCTCTGCCCTCCCACCTTTGGGCTGTCACAGTTTCGGAGACAGACAAGCGACAAGGCACACTGGGTTCATGCACAACAGCCCCTTTTATTGAGTCCTCCTTTACTTATATAGAGCTGAAGGTCTGTGAGGTCGATCCCTATCAGCTGAACCAGCTGCCACCCGGCCAACCAGCCAAGAGCTGCTTGCGTCCCCAACGGCCTGGGCCTGCTCTCCAACAGTCCACACTGGTCAATTACATAACCTACTGATCAAGGTACTTACATAACTGAAATTATGTCTTAGTTATTTCAGTTATAAAACAGGAAGTTATAAAATGGGATTAATTATTATTGTGAGGCCTTCAGGTCAGCTGCTGACTACCACAATATTGGGTGTTGTCTTTCACTGTGCTGTCCAACAGCTGCCTAGAAAACACTGAGGCCAAGTGTGAGACATTGCATGTCTCAGTCTTTCCCTTTTGAACCATTTGTAGTTCTGGATCATTGGAAAGTGCATGCTTTAGATAAGCAAAATTTAATTATGAATCAAATGGGCAAATCCTTGCTTAAGCAGTTGACGTTCTTCCTACTTCCCATCCCCTTCAGATTTGAAGTACTTAGTAATTTCTTCCTTTAAATTCTAAATACTGAAGTCTATAGTTCCTTGTAGAAAAATGCTTGTACATTTTCTTCCAGAAATTACTGGAAGTATGAGCTTGGTCTTTGTATATTGCATGTGAAGTGTCCCTTTGATGTCTTTTAGATTGCACAA
This sequence comes from Corvus kubaryi, assembly GCF_017639235.1. NCBI lineage: Eukaryota > Metazoa > Chordata > Aves > Passeriformes > Corvidae > Corvus > Corvus kubaryi. Next base: position 1,161,460 of record NW_024581115.1, on the reverse strand, counting down.
TACCATGCAAGTGCAAATTCTTTCTGTAAAACTGCAGTAATTGTCAGAAACTGCAGACACTGCAATAAACTGTTGGAGGTGGAAGAAATCTCTTCTTGCAGGGAACAGTTAATTTCAATTTGCCCCAGAGGAAATGGAAGGATCTACATGCTTAGCATTAAAGAAATTATTACACTGAGTATGGATTTCTTAGTTATAGAACTCACAAAACAACAGTGTCTCGATGTGTATTTATTTCTATATTTGCCTGTTAATTTTACTGTATTGAAGACCTTTTCAAATGACAATGTGTTTGTAATGCAAGGGATGGGAAAGAGTGAACTGGTACAAATTGAAACACTTCTACTATTTTAAATAGACCAAGAAAGATTTATTTCAACTGAAAGTCTGATTAATTAATTTTAACCTTTTCCAGGTTAGAGATTCTGTCCAATTCTTTTAAATAATTTGCCTGTCTAAAGATCTTTTCAAAACAAAATTACTGTCAGTCAGAACAGTCCAACTGATTTTTCATTATATCTTTATTGTAAAGCTGAACAGAAATGGCTGGCAGGGGATTTTAATCTGTTCTGGTGAAGTTTACACTTTTCAAATAGTTTACAGCTGTATGAGCAGGAGTTCAAAGAATCTACTTGTCCCATAGAAAGATTAATATGGTTTTTTTTCCATTTTAATACCAGAAGTCAAGGCTATTCAGTGTCAAGAAGTTTTTCTACACTGAAAATGTACACCTGTAGGACTTCACCAAGGCCACACACAACTCATGTTGTACAAGCTGGTCAGGGCTGTATCCCTGATATCCAAAGGCACTACAACTAAGGATACCAGAGTTTAGGATCTTTTCTTCCAATATGAGTACAGACAGATATTCCAGATCTTGATTCCTCACCTGGGAAATGAAATCTTTTGTTCCCTCAGATGGAATCAGTGTATGAGCCAGAAAGCCTACTCCCAATTTCAGTAATATGAAGCACTAAATAACTACTAACTATGCTGCAAAAAGATGTGTTTTTCTGTGTCATAAATAGCCTGGAAGCTACTCAGCTCTACTTCATTAATAACAATAATGATTTACTGTGTTAGAATCTGAAATTATTTCAAATCTGCTCCCTGCCCCATGAAACTTCAAGATTAGGTCTGGCACAAACAAAAGGCTGCTGCTACAATGCACGGAGATGTGCAGGAGCCCCAGCTGGTGAGCATTTCATTTATTAGCATGCACCAGTGAAAGGCCCATTTTGTCTGCAGTACATTAGAGCAAGTAGGAAAAACTAATAGCTTTGACTTCAGGAGGCCAGACAGTCTGTAGACAAGCACTGCGCAGATCTCCAGACTGCCCCACGAAGGCTCCTCAGTTCTTGCCCTCAACACTCCTATTATTCCCTGGCAATTGCTGCCAGTTGGCTTGGTAACCATGGACATACTTGAACAGCTGAATTCTTCCCTCAGTTACACTTGGCACCGCCACGGACTTCAGGGGAGCTACAGGGTGTAACTGAGGGCAGAACTTGGCTCCCGGCATCCACTACAAACCAGGTCAAGGCCACCAGTTGCATTTTTACCCTTAATGCTTTAATCCATAGCATTAGCAAAAGGAACCTAAAGCATTCACTGTATCACCTTGCCTGAGAAAGCCCTCGGTGTGGGCATAAGAAAATGTTGTGCACCAAGCTCTGTCCAAGTGCCAGCCCATTTCTGTGGCAGAAGCCCATTTCTCATACCTGCAGTGTGGGCTCGGTGTCACTCATGCTGCACCGATCACACTGAGCCCAGCCAGAGTCCGGAGCTGGGCTTGAAACACTGCTTTGTTTTAATCACATATTTTTAATTCATGAAACCGAGCTAAATATCCTGAAACTAAAGGAGTGTTTTTTCATGCTGCTATAATTTGTGAAATAATGAGACATTTTGGTCTGTTAACTCCTCTTAAGTCTCACCACAATGTTATGCTTTGACTTCATTTGTGGTTGCAAAATATTTACTTTTCTCTTTAGCAGATTATATGAAGTTGTGTATTTTGTCTTGGGAGATATATACATATATTTATATATATTTAATCTCAGTAGAAGCTGTTAGTAAAGCTACTTTTGTGCTCTGATCTGGTTTTGGATCCTCTTTAAAAATATTTACTAGGATAATGTGGATTTATTTGCTGATGTGATCTTTTCTCAAAAAAGCCCCAAAAGGTTGACATACTAGTCATGTGGGGTTTTTTCACCATACAGGTCATATGTACACAAAGAAGTCCTCACTTGTATGGGGAACAAATTCATCAAAAAAATATTTAGTAATATTAAACCTTCTCTCATTGGAGATTATTAATGGAAGGTGGTATTTCTAAAATTGCCAGAGGGAGTTAGAATCTTAAGCCTTCTAAATGTCAGAGTTTTTACTAGGTCAAACTTCAGAATAAACTAGGAAGTACTGTCTACTTAGGATTTAAACAGCAGGACACCTGGGCTTACTTCCTTTCCTTTTCCATCAACATCCAGTCATCAAAAGACTGATCATCACTCACTTATCAGCTGAGCTGCTATCCAAGTAAAATTCAAACAGTGAATATCTGGTGCAAACCTGAACAGCTACAGCATTCAGGACACTTCTGATTCCACATTTGAGTCACCTGTAGTTACACTGTTGCTTATGCAATAAGACTGTGAAGTAATTAACAATTTAATTAATGTTTGTAAGAGGTTATGATATCTTTTGAGAAAAACAACTGTGTATCTAGTCATAATTCTCTGCCCCCACACCTCCAGTGACAATTCAAATCTGACTTCTTCCATGTCTGGGAATGCCCCTTTGTCCGGGTTTTCCATGGTAATTAGAGACAGCCAGTTCCTCTCTCTCTTCATGCCCTATCAGCTTAATGCCTTGATGTCTCCATCAGTGTCATCATCTTGGGGACTTTTCTGATCTCCTTGCAGAGTCCCTGCATTATCACAGGTAGCTTTTCCCATAGATGGTGTTTTCCTTGCTTATACTGAAAGGCAGTTCAATGTTCTCACCATAGTGAATGTTGCTGTCTCCTGTCAGGATCTTAATTTTTCATGACTTGTCAGTCTGAAGATGCTGCAATTCCTGTCACTTAGCTTACATTTTCTTTCTGCCTGACCTGAAAGTCTAGACTTGAGAAAAGTATATTCTTGCAAGTCTTTAGGCACCTAAAGAAAGGCACCTTTTTACATTAAAAAGGGACTTAAAGAAATAATGCATCTAAGTCCTGTTGACTAGCAGTGGAAAAGTACTTAAAATATTTAATAACTTCTAACAGTTTAATTAGCTGCTCTCAAGTGTTATAAAATCCCTAAAACCACTTTCGAAGATAACAATCTTTCCTTTTAACTTGTGCATTTTTTCCAGTTGTGGAAGCAGAGAAAGGACCCAAAAATAAACATGAATGATATACACTTTAACATCTCTCTGTGTTGGAGAAGCAGGATAAAGGAGGGGTTTGTTGTACTTTCTGTTTGTGGACCTGTGCTGTCTTTGAACCCCAATTCCAGCTATCGACAATCTGCAACTGAGAATCTTTATACCAAATATCTATATTGAGGAAGAGACTCCTAAAAAGATAATAAAGTAATTCAAACTGGGTCTAAACTCCACTTTTTTTGGTGTTTTGGTTTGGTTTTTTTTCCCCAGAACTTAGAGATAACATAAATGCCTGACCTTTGTTTTCATTCTGATATAGTTTTAAGGCAATTTGTGGAAGGGAGAGAGAGGAGGGAAGAATAAAAGGGAATTTTTCTTTTTTCCATGAGACACATCTTGGAGAAAGATGAATTAATTTAGGAAACAACAGATGGATAGGTCTTCCAAATGTCTCGGGGTTTTTTGAGTTTGTGAGGGAAAACACGTTTTATTGTTGTCTTTGATACCTACTACTTTCTCCTAGTAGAGTCCCAGGACTTCTGAGACTTATTTTCCATAGGAGCCACAACAGTTGGATTCAATGGGAGTCTGACATTGGTCTTGCACCTCCAGATGACAAAAGTCAGTTTTGCTGAGAAACCTCAATCTGGTGATTCTAAAGCAAAAAATTAAAATCTTCACTAAGGAACTTGAATACAAGCACTGAGGTGATCTTACAATAATCACTTCTATTTTCATCAAAGGCTTTCGGGTCTAGCCAGGGATTAAATCCTACATAGTAATACATACCTTGGGAAAACATGCCCAGAAAATTCTGGACTAAGTGAAGTGAAACACTAAATATTCATCCTGCTTTTCAAGGAGCTTAGCCAAGGCTTCCTTTTTTCCAGTGGTAATTTTCTTGGATGCAAAGAAGAACAGCAGATGCCTACAAAACTTTTACCATGCAGTGCTTTGTCAGTGTACTGCAGAGGGCAGCATGGTAATATTGCTGAAATTGTCTATCAAGTCCTACAAGATTCCTCTGATTTTTCACATTAAAAATAAGCCTTAAATTATTTACTAATAATTTTACACAGAGAAGTCATCAAATACATGAAAATAACATCTGAAAAAATGCTGTTTGGACTTCTTAGGTAACTATATAAAGTGAGTTATAAGGAGATGAAGTTTAAATTAAAAATATTAAAATAATATTAAATAAAAATATCTTTCATTTTCTTTAAAATATGTTTTTGATTATTTTCATGCTCAGCCTCAAGTTTGGATGAGAAAAATGTTAATATACTTACTGCAAGTGTAACTTTTTCTGTATTAAGTGCTTTCTTCAAAGTCAAAAAAATATATGAAACATCTGCTTGACAGTAAATGCCATAATTTTTACTATCGAAGTAAAGTAATTAAAAAAAAAAATCAAACTTCTAAAGAAGTTTTACTTCACAAAATGTTCGCTGTGCTCTTGGTGCTTCTAGATACTGCAGGCTAAGAAATTATTTGTTTTGGTGAGTTATATTTAAGATAGATCTTAATGAAAAACACAGTTCTTTACAGTACAGAAAAAAACCTGCAAAGGGTCAATTACAATATTTGACAAGATCATAATATTGGAGTAATATCCCCTTATCATGTTCCTTAGTAAATTAATCTGGCAGGTAGCCAGGCTCCAATTAAAAGTGTGCATGTGTGTACCTACAAGAAGTATGCAGGTGCCAGAATGTTGAACAACAGAATCAATTGCCACCAGCACAGTACCATTAGAAAACTATTCCTCAAGAATAATATCATATAAAATTACAAGAGGATCGTATTCCAGTTGTTTTGATAAAGGGACTACAATATGGGGCATTGTTTAGGATTTTCAGGATTGGCCATAAAATGCTGAAATTAAGCCCCAACCCATATGTAGTAGAAGGCTTCTTATAAATTTGTCATCAAGACAAATGGGAATCCCTATATATTGCAACAATTAAAAAGCTTATGGAGTGTTGATTCTCTTATTATGGATTTTATCAGGGTTTTGTTGAGTGAAGTAGCAATTAAACTAAATATGCTGTTCCAGAAACCATTTGTTTCTACTTAGAGCAGACTATACTGAAAGAGACCATGATTTGCATTTCAAGACATGGTTTAGACTTTCTCTTCAGTGGTTGTAAAGAACCTGGCATGGGTCTCTCACAAGTGATCTGATGAAGCCAAAAATCTACTTTTAGATCAAGTTTTTAGAATGCTGAGTCTTATGCCTAACACAGCAAGTGCCTTTCCCACGCAATTCTTAGGTCATTTATGATGACTTCAATAATCCAATGTAGTCTTGAAGTTGAAGGAAGTCCTTGTGTTTGATGGGCTTTGAAACGAGCCTTGCAGTCCACAGGTATTTTTCATTCTGTAAGTTTTTTCCAGAGTAGTTTAGACACAAGAAAACTTCCTAAGGAATTTTGGGGAGGTTACCTTTTCCTGTGTAGGTTTTAACTAATCAGGATCTTTGGAAGAAAAAAGTATGCAGATCACTTTTGTGCCAAGGCCTTTCCAGTCTATCCAGTGCCAGGGCTGTACCAACACAGAGCACCCAGAGATGCTGCAACACTTTTGCCCACAGTCTCCCCCAAAAGAGGGATGTATTTAAAGGATTACTCTGGGGAAAACAGTAATTACAATCTGTACATAATTAAGCTTAGAGGAAGGTTGTCTAAAGAGAGTATCTTGCAAGGGAAAACACATTTTCTGCAGTCTGAAAAGTCATAGACACTGCCACAGTATGTTTTTGACAGTTTATTAACTTTTTCTGCTAGAGAATTTCTGCTATCTGACCACAGACATGAGGATTTTTGGCTGAGTTCTGCTTCAGCATTTATCTGTGTCCTGCAGGTCCAGCAAAGCTGCTTTCATTTCCCTTTGTCCACATGCTTGCTGTGAAAATAGATTTTAATAGCCTAGCCAGGAACTGTAATTTATACCACTCAAACTGCATACAACATTTGCTGCCCATGTATAAATGTGCATCAACCTGGGCAGCTACAGCGTTGCTTCTCCCAGTAATAATTAATGTTTTATGGCATCTACAGTAATCATAGCATCTAATAACAATCACAGTGGACATGTAGACATAGAAAAACGTGGCAGAAACAAATTGTGAAAAAACTATATGGTAAATATGTATTTAACTGATCCCCTCAGTTAAACAGCAATAAAAATATTCCATTATACAATAAAAGTAAGAGTGTGGATTGTCACAGAGTGTCAAGAAATGCTCTTGAAGACATAATATTCTCTTCAGACATGAGGTCTGTATTCAGGTCCTCTCATAAATATTTTTTGTTTCACAGAGGAATAACCAGCTTTTCTATGCTTTTTTCCTCCATGTGTAAAACTTGTCCTCTGTCTGTTACACCAAATCAAGATTGTTTGGGACAGAGGCTGTGTAATTGTATCTTTGTAGAACCTTGTAGCAGCATTGGCTGATGGCAGCTAGGGCTGCTGAGTGCTATGTGTAAAACAGATGTTCTTGGATTTGGTTTGATTTCACTGCCAACATTTTGGGTCAGCCCTTAAGCTACTTTAATTTTTAATTAAAACACATCAGTAATACCCTTTGAGTGCTTACTTCTCTGTTGTTTCCAGCTACACACTATTTTTTTTTTTTGTTCCCATTTACACAAAATTTAATTTTCTGGTTGTTATCTGGAGCATTTCCACAGTAATTTTTTGCTTGCTTCTGTGGGTATGCTGACTTTCTCCAAAAGACACCTGCTCTGAAGTTAAATCAGACTCTTTGACACCTTCTTATGCACTTCCCCCGTGATTTCCACAGAATAAAAGCATTAGTCATTGGCCTGCAATTATCTTTAATCCACTGGTACTTTCCTTGGACCAGCTGCATGAGGTGCAATGAACAGACCAAAGCAGACATACGGCATCAGAAGAGTGAGCTACGCACTCTTATACACAACTGCACGTGCATCACTTAGCCACAATACAATTAACACTCTTGCCCCAAAGAAATTATGATCCAGGCATTCTGCAAACTTCAAACAAGTGCTGTGTTTTCTGTGTTGCCGACTCTCTCATTTCCTACCAAGAATCCTACAACACATGACATCTGCCTAAAATCTCATCTCTGAAAGTCGTAAATCTACATGAGAACCTCCAGATTCATTTTAGGGAAAAAAAAAAAATTTTTCTGTCCTTGCAAAGAAAAAGACTGGAAAACACGACACAGATGTTTCCTTAAGGCTCAATAAACAGAAAGCAAAGTAAAAAATACCTTTTTAAAAAGTTCTTTCATTTAAAAATCAATTTTTTGAAACTTAAAGGCCAAGCTGGTGATGTTTTAGTACTTCAGGTTGACAGACTGATCAGTGGGACTATTCACAGAGTATAAAGATAAAACTGTGCAAAAGATCTTTGTCAGATCTGGGCCTACAGCCAGCCTCTCACTCCCCAGGAGCATGTCTTATGGCACTACTTCTAAATTTGGCTCAAATTTGTTTTGGTGAGTGCAAAATTTGTCTAGATCCAAAGCCTGTTCTGCATCTACCATTTAAAGTTTTTCCATCACATGTAGAAACCTCCAAATAAATAAAATTTACAAAGACGCTTTTATCTGGATGTAGATGTGTTTATAAGTAAGAGTGAAAGCAAAACAACACTGGGCAGGGATCCAGAGGCTGATACCTGAGTTATAAACTACCACTGATCACAGTATTTAGTAAATTAACTAAAAATATCTACCTCAGTTTCACTGCCTGAAGTCAGATAGCATCCTCCTCTTCTTGCCTTGACTACAATTTGCCCCCATAAAGCCCCAGGGAATCAAGATAAAAGCAATGGCAGAAACTGAATGGGATAATTTCCTTCTTCTCCAACATTTTACATGTAATGTTGGCAGGTCAATCTGCAAAGTAACAGTTAGCAAAATAAATCTTTGATAATGAATGCATGTCTCACATTGCAGCCTCATCCTCTCCCCTTATAACTGTTTATGCTAAATCACTTTTTATTTGCCGCCTGGAAAAAGCCAATGCCCAAGATGTGGATACACTGTGCATGCAGTGCCTCCCTTAACCCCTTCCAAACTCCAAAAAACTCAGAAAAAAAGGGTGAAATTTGCTCATCTCTCAATAAAAGCACAAAATGTAAAAACCAAAAGAAAGTAACTGCCAAGCAAAGAAGGGTTCTTTCCCTTAACCTGCTAATACACACAGAATATCACATAAATAATCCCCCTCCTCTGTCCCTTCCTGAGGGATTCTTCCTTCTGTGAGCACATTTTGCTCTGAACAGAGGGGGAAAATGACACCAAAATAGACAACATGGCAGTAAAATGTCACCCTGGTCCCAGAAGAAACCTTGGCCCTGTGACCAGACCATGAAAACCCTGAGGAATTTTCTAAGCAAGGGCCTGCAGATCAGTGAGATGGCAAGGAGATAGCCCTCCTCTTGAGATCAAAAGCTGAAGGGCACAAAGCAGATTTATAATCAAACCTACCTGCACAAAGAATGGAGTTTGTGGTCCCAGCTCGCCTCAGCACAGCCCTGAGGCGCTGCCAGCCCTGTGGCCATCATACCGGACCCTGAGGGAAAACTGCTGTCACCTGAGGGAAAAATGCTGTCACCTGGGTGGAAACATCCGTCACCTGAGGGAAGACTGCTGTCACCTGAGGGAAGGCTCCTGTCCTGTCACTTCAGGGAAAACTATTGTCACCTGAGGGAAAAAATGCTGTCACCTGAAGGAGAACTGTCACCTGAGGGAAAACTGTTGTCACCCGAGGGAAAAATCCTGTGGTGTCACCTGAGTGAAAACTACTGTCAAACGAGGGAAAATTGCTGTCACTGAGGGAAAACTACTGTCATCTGAAGGAAAACTGCCTCACACAAGGTGACAAAACTACTGTCATGTGAGGCATGTGCTGGAGTGCAGGAAGAGGAATGCTTCTGGCAGGCCACATTCCCAGTAAGTTTCTGAAATATTTGTACAACTTAGTGTCTCCTCTAGGTGACAGGGTAAAGCAAAGGCAGGGAGGATGTAGAAAGGGGATGTATTGCCAAAAATAAAATGTCATTCTGAAGGTGAGAAAGCTCAGAAACCAGGGACGGAGCTGTAAGTCCATGGAATACAGCGTGCTCTCCTGGACACTAAATAGCAGGGCCTTAGCGGCCCAATGGATTTGTTTGGGACAGCAGTGAGTCTTTTGAGGAGTTAATGGTGATAGAGTCAGATTTCAGACTTCTTTCTTCTTTACTGCACTCCTTCCCCCCAGATCCTCCCCAGGGCTGGAGGGCAGCTGTGGGGTGGGATCCAGGGCAGGGCTGGGCTGGGGGGCTGTGGATGTTGGAAAATGTGTGGGGTCCTGGGTGAGCTGGGACTGCACAGACACTCCTGCAGCCTCCACAAAAATCTCCACTTAAATTTTAAGATGCAGTTTTGAACTTCAGCCATGTGATGGCCACATTTAAAAATTCGGTTCCAGATAATGCTGGTGGTGTAGTGGCCAAGATAGTGACACCAAAATGTATGCGGTCAGAAAACCCTCTATGCAGTCCCACACAGGAGGATGTTTGTGTATGGGGCTATTTTGATTGTGTAAATATTTATTTCAATACCTCTCTGAAACAACTGTATGATGTAACATGGAGAAGAGGCAAAAGTTTCATAGTTGAGGTGGCATTTCAAATTTAATGCTCTGGTCCCGTGGCCTGGGGTGTGGTGGCTCTTTGGCACCCATGGCCTTGAATACCAGAGCCTCAGTTCTCACTGCAGCTGGGATGTGACCCCTCAGAGGCTTGGAATAAATGTAGCTTTGCCTATTTATACTTGTACACAACATAATAATATAAAAATAGAAATATTATACCATTATAGGAATATAATAATAGAAATATTATTTCACACAGTTTGTGAAAGAATTAGCCATGGTGTGGGACAGTTGTTAGCCAGTCCACCTCCTAATTTCAATATTGAAAGAAAACACACTAGAATGTATTTTGAAATTTGTTAAGTTTTTAGATTTATAAAGAAACGTGGAAATCTAATGGTAATTTCAAATAGAAAAAGGTAAGACACTGCATGTGGAAAGTGGGTGCAAAATTGGCATTCTGAAATTTTTCAGATTTAATTTCTTCTTAAATAAAACATTAAATAAATCCTAATTATTTTCTTGGCTCTTGCAAATTTATGTTCTGAGCCTTTGATTGAACCCTAAACCATTCTGGCTGAATGGCTCATGGTCTGAGCCTTTTACCTGAGAAATGCAGACCTGCATTGTTTTTGACCTTTTATATATTTTGAAAGTATTAACCTTCAAATGATTCAAGAATATAATCTTAATGGATGCAATTTCCTCTTGCAATTTTCTTCTGACATGGCACATTCAAATGTTGTGGGACTGACTGTCATTGTTTGTACTAAAGTTCTTTTGCTCCTGCCATAACCTCAGGACTACAAGGGCTCATTAGCAGGAAAATGGCAGTGTTACTTCAAACAGCATGGTTCCTTTTAATTGTCTTGAGACAATCTGACCATTTTGTAAAAGGAAATCAAGTAAGTTTATTGTTGCCAAAAGATCTTGGGAAATAAAAGGAAAAGAGGCTGCAATAGTACTGAATTAAAAAAAAAAACAAAACAAAACCAACAGATATGTTACTGCTAAAATTTGATAAGATCTGGACAATTAAAAAATCATACCTCTTTGGATTACTTTAAAGTTTCTTGGTGGTATTTCCAGACGTTGGAATATTTCTTTTAAACATAATACAGAAAGTCTGTTTAATACTCTTTCAGCAGAAAGTAGTTTATCAAAGACTTTGGGACAGTCTCATGGAATTTCATGAGGATCTAAAAAATCAAAAACTTGAAGGAAAACTATGACTTAATTTATAGTGTTTCAGAAGTTTGGGGTGGGAATTTGGTTTTGTTAAAAGCTGGTTCATTTGGCTGACTTTTTCTGTTCAACTCCATGTGTATGTGAAATGATGCACAAGAAGAGCTACTTATTGTTCATTTCTAAATTTTAATCTCTTTGAATGTTTGATCAATAAAATCTAAAATGACCTGTCTTCACTTTGGCCACTATGAGTTCTAGTATTTGCTCATATTTAATAGTGAAAAAAAAGCAAACATGCTGCAATTATTGCTAACCCTTGCTTTCTTCTTTCACTCCTTTTTCCTCTTTCCTCACCCTCCGATGTGACTGTGGCATTTACAGCTGAGTCAGAGATGGTTCCAAACTCTGGTACTTATTTTTGGTTCATTAATTTTTGGCAAAGAAGGGACACTTAATAGGTCTGACGTTCCCGGTGAGGTGGTGATTGATCAAAAGTCAGCACAGTCAATGTTGTTATTTTTTCCAAATTTGTAAGTATGTTATTCCCTAGAAGCCCACAAAAACAAAGCAATTAGTCTGGCTTGACAGGAATGATGGTGGCTAAACCAGCATCAGAAGAGAAGGGATTCCATGGGATTACCTTTTCCCTATCTTAAGTCTGCCACAGTCTAATTTACAAAATGACAAGGTAATGCATGTTGTATATAAAGTACATTATCTGTATAATGCCAGCTGTGCTCTTCAGGAATGTGACATTGTGAAATGAGATTTCCACACACCTACAGGAATGAGCAGACACTGTGTTTATTAGCCTAGAAAAATACAATCCTAGATCAATAACACCCAGTCCCTCTCTATTTCTTCCTGTTTGTGCTCTGTGTCTGTGTCAGCCTTGCTCTGAGCCAGTGTTGTCAGGTGTACTCACCAGAGTCTGCTCAGTTGGAGCTGTGAATACCGGCCCAAAATAGCCTGCTCTTCTCAGGTGCCCCAGCAGTCAGTAAGTGCCTGCAGAAGGTACACACAGTTATTGGCTGCTGGGGTCGAGCTTCCCCACTGGAGATGAAGTTGTAACTGGCATGGGACAGTGGGAGGCTGTCAGCTCTCTGGAGAGGCTGGTTAGTGAGGATCTGGGTGGTAAATTCAAATATTCGGGTGCTAATCCAGCCTTAAGCCACTGAGCTACTGGGTACTTTCATGTAGCCAGTACCTTTCCTGTGACTTGATTCCCCCATCTCTGAAGTAGAATCATGCTGCTCATGAAGTGGAAAGATTAGATATTCTAAACAAAAACCATTATTGCTCTTATTGACAGGGAAAATATCCCAGTTGGATTGATTTGGGATTTCATAATGTTGGTAATACACTCCTGAATAAGGTGATGCTGCAGGTGGGTGGCATTCACCTTTGCACAAACTAGGTTTATGTGGGACTGTTGAAATTGATAATATAAATTTGCTTCATACACATTTCAGTAATTCCACTTTGAACTTGTGGAAGATTCTCTGTGGGTGTTGATCAGGTCCCAAAGATTATATATAATACAATATATATAATTGTATAATAGAATATATAATATAATATAATATAACCCACCAAAAACTCTGGCAGAACTTATTTTCCTTCATTTGGACATATACAATGACTCAGAAAATTGAGAATGTCCATTTTGGTCTTATCTCAGTATGTTTAGTGTCTCCCTAATTCTGATAACTGTATTTTGAGAATATGAGGTTTTGAATGAGCCCTGAGAAACTGTGCCTCCAGGGTTAATGAAAACAGTAAATGAGTCTGGTCTGATACCCAGCAAAGCAGTTCTGGATTGCCTGCTGCAGCTGGTAGACTTCCAGGAGGAGCCAGAAAAGGGAAAACTCAACTTTGTTTAGGAATACAGTTGGATGACAAAGGCATGGGAGCCTGGAATTTCTGTCCGAGTTTTCCTGCATAGTGACAGACGCAGCAGGACATTACTTTCTTTGGATGTCAATGTCTGACTCATTCTTGTCTGAGCCTTAGTAAAGCTGAAGAATTGGTGCTTCAGAGAACCAGGGAGCTGAAAGTTGTCTGCTGACGTTAGATCTTGAAAGGAGTGAAAGACTGTTTATTATTTGAACTTCAAGAAGAAATGAAAAAAATGTTATCTAACTGTAGCGCTGAGTCATCTTAGCCTGGCAAGTGTTAGGAGCTGCTTAGGTCAGCTGAAAGACTGGGAAGGAAAATAGTGACTAAAGAATTTTCTTGTGTCAGCAGAGGGTCTCTGCTGCAGTATGGACTGGGATTTAGAAGTGGAGATCTGAAGGGGAACATTATAAACAGCAGCTGCTTTAGAAATTGCCTCATTCTTTTGCTTCTGATGATTGCATAAAGTCATAGGAAATCCTGCCATAGCCATCCCTTCTAATTTTTCAACAAGCAATATTCACATCTCTGTTATTTTCTAGCCTAGTTACAATACATAGTGCTTGTTTAAGAAAAACTTATATATTCTTTCCTTAAATTTGCTTCCTCTCAAGCACAAATTTTAGACGCATCTAAGTGATTTATAAGCCTAATCTGCCTGAATCACTCCTGAAAGTTAGACCTGACATTTCTGCAAGTTTTATCTGTGGGCTATTGTTAAAATGAATCAGAATATAATTTTTCAACTTCTTTGGCTGAAGGTCTCAAGAACCTTGTGAACTTCTAAATAAATAATTTTATTCTAAATGTGAAAATATTTATTGACCCTTCCCTTGTATGATGACATCAGTATGGCTTGCCCTTGGTGATGGGAACAGTTCGGGAATTTTTGACAAAAAATTTGGAAAAGGCTTCAGCTGGGGCTCTCAAGGCTTCATTTATTGCACATTGTACTGTAATTCCTGTGAGGTCCACTGACCAAGCCCTTTGCCCTGGGCCTTGAGCACAGTTTGGAGTGTGCCTTAACACCTTGTTTCATTTTGCATTCTAAAAGGGTCTCCAAGTGGCAACTACTTCAGTGTTCTCTTTGCTTTTTGCCTTCTCCCTGAAATAGAAGACACACCATGTTCCATTGCTTCTTCCAGCTATACATGCTGCATCTCCAGTGTGCCAAGATCTGCTCTATTAATAGTTGTAAATAGCTCAGCTGTGGGAGGATTTTCTTTACCTAAGTTGTGAAATGGTTTGTCTTCTATCAGTTCTTTGCATGAAGCAGAAGAAACAAAGATTTACAGAAAAGTAGGTTCTCTTTAGAGTGCACTAGAAGGAAGATCTTTCATTCAAACAGGGGATACAATGATATTTCCACCAGGTTCTTTTCTCCTCCCTTCTCCTTTAGTTTATTAAGTATCTGGGGGATGAAAACAGCCTCTCACTGGCGAGACTTGTCCATAGAAGGTCACACTTAAACCCTTGTGGCTGTAATTATTTTGTCTCCTTGCTCGCCAATACTGCCATATGAATGAGGTCATGGTATTTAAGTGATTCTAGCTGCTTAATATCTTCACTTTATGTCCTAAAGGACTTCTGGCACTTGAGCACTGTGTTTGAGGACTATTAGATAGGAATCTTATCTTGAGAATTTACTGACATTGTTGGATTTATATCCTTATGTGTTTTCTGTCTTTAAGTTATTATTTCTCTCCAATAATACAAATGATCCAAATGTCAAGATTCTGATACTGTGTATTCTACAAGGAGAGTGAGGGGCAGAAATCCCATCTCATAGATTTAAATTCAAAAAGGTAATATCCTCTTATAAAAGTTGTGTTATCTCAGTCAGATTCCAATGCAGAAAAATTAATCAAGTCACTGAAACTTTTCTTCTGCCACTGTGTTTAACATTTCTTTCTTTTTTCTCTAAAGTGTCAGGAAGTGGTGCTGAGTTGGCAGCAGTATATACCATCCCAGAGGAGGCTGTAAAGTAAGTGTTAAAAATGTTTAGTCCTGTCTATAAAAATTAGTTCTACTGAACTCTAAAAAAGTAGTAATGGAACTGCCTCTTCTAGCAGTTTTTGTGGTTATTAAGAGATGTTAGTGCATTAATTATGTTCCAATGGAGATTTAAATT
Organism: Corvus kubaryi; assembly: GCF_017639235.1. Classification (NCBI taxonomy): domain Eukaryota; kingdom Metazoa; phylum Chordata; class Aves; order Passeriformes; family Corvidae; genus Corvus; species Corvus kubaryi. Next base: position 1,146,238 of record NW_024581115.1, on the reverse strand, counting down.
CTAATCTGAACTCTCCATCCAAATTGAATGTTTTCTTAACTGTAGCACTAGCTGATAAAATTTCTGTGAATTCCTTTACATAGAACGAAATTTACCACTGTATAAATAAGTAGGCTTGTGGGAATGATTATTGATTTATATAAATTAATTTTGAGGAGGAGGCCTCTTTTGATAGAGAGCTTGCCTTGAAGATTCATGTTACAATTCATCTGTTCACTTGTTTCCTCACAGAAGTTATTGTAATTAAGGTATCTCATACACTAGAATAAATTTAAGAGACTGTGTTAAAAAGATGGCCCTTCATCAGAATATCAGAATTATTTACTGTTATTCCTTCAAAACAGAAATTTTATTATTTAAATAGTTACGCTGCTTCTAATCCTCATGCAACATAATTGTCAACATGATGGTGCTAATATTAACAGAGTAATTTAACTTATTGAAGGGAACATAGTATCTGTCAGGAGCATTTCAGCCTTTGCTGCTCTCCTGGAAAAGAGAAATAGAGAATTTTTCCTTTTATTAAGACATAATTTCACTTTAAAGGGACATCTATTTTTTGAATATCATGATATTCATGAGAATGATTGCATTAAAATCCTTTTCCAGTGTTGTTGTTCCCTCCCAAGCTTATGATCAGTATTTTACAGTTTTTCTGGGGGTCAAAATGCCACCGGAGGACAGATGACACACTTCAGTGTACCCTTACCATCTAATGTGTTACTTTCTGGTCTCAGGTTGCTTTTCCTTCAGTAGATGGACACTATCAGTTGTCAGTTTCCCCTCTATTGTTTCTTCGCTGCAGAAGCTCAATAACTGGGAGATGACAGAGCAGCCGTGCTGCCTCTGCTCGGGGAGCAGGAGAACTCTGATAGGGATATAAATTACTGGAAGAGTGTTCATCTCAGGAATTGCAGACAGACAGAGCAGCTCTGAGGAAACGCAAACTGTCAAAGACGGTTTGTTTCAGCTGAGGCTTGAATAACAGCAGAAGTGAAAAGGGGCAAAGCAAACTGGAGTCACTGTATGTAAGTATTCTCAAATAATTTCTTAGACAGTTCACTTATCTGATGAGCAGATTACTACATGCATTTCTAGACACTACTTTTCATCTTTGAAGAATGAAGATTGCATTTCATTTAATGTGATGCATGAGCAGATTATTTCTTTGCTGTTCTCTAAATATGTAGAATATTTTATAAGAAGAATGGAAATTGAAATATTTATTGGGGAGAAAACACTTTTGTTATGCCTTCCAAGTAAATGCTACTATTTTAAACCAAGTATATAGTGATACTATGGTGTGTGGCCAATACCCTTTAATGGGCTGTACTTATAAACAAGTAATCATCATATTAAAACTGGGTGCTCATAATTTCTTTATGCAACTGTTTATATTTCTACTGTTTTCTTCGAGAGTCAGTTTATGGGAGGGTGTTAGCTTACCTGCATTCACACATGAGCAAACCCAGTATTAAAAACTGACAACCTGGAATGAGTATGCTTAGAGTTTTTGACAGTCCAAGACAAACCAGGGGGGTTTTAAGGAAAAGTTCTTATTTCCTTTGATTCCCTGCAAAAGGTTGGGGGGGGGTGGGTGTTTGTGATAACTAAAGAATAAGTAGTTTTGGGAGTTATCAAAAACTTTAGGGGACCTGTTTTGAATAGAACAAATCAACTCCAGCCAATGGGAGATTAAGGAAGCTAATTAGGATTAGGTTGCATTGTAGTATCACACTCAGACTGCTATGACACATGGAATAAAAGAGGATCGCTTGGATTTTCTGAAAGCTGGTTATTAACCTGCAATTATTTCTCAGGATGTTTTCCAAGCACTGTTCATTAGCAACAGATTCAAAGCTCATGTGCCTTCTATAGCAACAGCACTTCAGGTTTTTAGAACATTTATATGGCACTGCAACAGGCTAGATTTTTTTCATGTTTCATAAACTGATTAAGATGCCTTTTGGAAAAAGGGGGATATAAGTTTACATGTGTCTGTCTTCTCTGAAAGAATTTGATTTGACTGTATGTTGTCAAAGGCTCTAGATAACTAGTGATTCATGTAACTAAATAGTCTCATGGCGACTGCTCCTCTGATGGAAGAAACTTGGCCTGCACATGCATGTTACAATTGACTGTCTTGGAAATAGCATGACATTCTTGTCTGTACTCTTTCCACATACAGGATGAAGTAGTACTGGTTTCTTCTTTTTAAATCTTCTTTTTGAAGATTTTAAGCTGATGATAAGGAAAGTTTCCACAGAACTTACCTAAAACTTTGTACTGAGCTCAATACAAGCAATGACAGAAGGGTAGCCAGTAATTCACCGAGGAATTCATACCTGTTTCCTTCGTTTTCGATGTGATGGCATGTCCAATTACACCGAGCCTTTACTGCTAATCTCAACAGGCCCTCTCTTGCACTTCTTGCCTTTATTGTTCCTGCAGCTTTCCTAGTGTAGAGTTAGTGGATGATGCTATTAAATGTTGTAAATATAGGTTCTTACAAGTATTTTCTGCATTTATAGAATAAATTGAGGACTCCTTGTTCAGCCAAACTGAATGATGACGGAGAATGTTCCCTATTGTTAGGGCTGATTAGAAATCCTTTCCCCTAAAATCAAATTAGTTTTGGTATTTTTACTGTGAAATCCAAAACCTACAGCTCTTTTTAGATTTTAGGAGAAACTTGGTCTCCCCCTAAAATAAGACAGATTTTTGTTTTAATGACAACAAATTTCCCCACAAATTTATGACTGAAAAAGTTCCTATACAGAATAGCATTAAACTTTCTCTGTTAGCTGTATTTAGGAAATCTTGCAGAGTTTAGTCCATGCCAAATTCATGTTGAGCTCTAAACTGTTTTCAGTGTATACCTGGAGAACAAATCAATACATTCAGCGAAACTGTGGAATACATATAAAAAGCTTTTTACAGCAACTGTGTTAATTTTGTGTTAATCATAAACTCAGTAATGCTTGATGTAGAAAACTCATTACTCTCTAAGTTGAAGGAATTGGGAATTGCTAATGTTTTGATTGCAAGTTTTACTGTTCATTATCATTGCAATACTGTTCTTGTGGGCTCTATTTATCAAAAAAAGAAAATATCAATAATTATGGTCAGACAGGGTTAAACTCACAACTGAATAGATTAACTAAGCTCTATCCAAAATTTAAACCCATTCTTTCCCTCTCTCTTTGCTCTTTCCAATGTTTGTCAATGCCCTTTCAGTACCTCTGTTAGGGAGGGAAAGTCCTTCTGTAGGTGATAAGTTTGGGGATGTGTTTACCTCCAATTCCAATGTTCCACGTGCAGTTGAATATACCTTGTAGAAACACTTCAGAGACTTTAAAGCTTTGTTTGTTACAGAACTGAAACTATCAAAACTAGCAAACAAGTTTTCATTTAGTTTTCCTCATAGGTTTGGGGTTTGTTCTTTTTTTTAAGGTTTATTGTAATCTGAAGCAATCATGTAATGCAGAGAAAAATCCAGATCCTCCATGAAAGCAAAGATTAGATTAGATTACATTAGATTACATTAGATTACATTAGATATCTGCAGCAAGAAGCCCTTGTGGAATATTTTTATTGGGAGTTCAGGTATTTTGAAACCATGCAGCTAATTAATTTCTCCATTTTAATATTAAAAATTATGCATCTGGAATATGTTGTCTCTCTAAGAAATAGGGAGGCCTGGGTTTCAATCTCTTTGAAAAGATCCATTTATTATAAAAAGTATTGTATTTCCCAGGCACTATTTTTGAAAACAGGATTCAGGTCTGTGAGGTCATTTGAATTGCCAGGATAATGATATTACTAAATGTGTTTGTGTGTGATTCTGACATAAATGACAGACTTTCACTAAACTTGGAGAACTATTCTTATGCTTCTGACTGTTTCGGTAGCCAGTGCTTGTGTGATTCAGTATTAGCCAGCACTGGTTTGGTGTGTGGCTGGACAAGGGTGAGAAGAGGAAAAGGGCAACCAGAAAATAATGATTGTAAATGTATTATTTTTCAAATAGCTAGAGCTACATTTTAGTTTATTTTCTTATTAGGTGAACAATATTTTATCAACTGGAAATTATTTGTGAATCAGTGCAAAACTTCCCTATAGTTTATAAAAAAACCTAAGCAGGAATGTTGTTCTACTATGTTCCCCCCCTACTTATGCAGAATTTCTGCTTTGCAACCCAAATGTACTGCTTAAATGGCCCAGCTGATTATATGACTTGTTGCAAAGACTATTAGACCTCTTTAAGTGGTATTGCAAAAATGCAGGGAATACTGAAAAAAATACAGGCAAGGTAGCTCTGCTGATGTTTAACAGACACAAGAAAGTTTTCTACTTAAAACACAACTTTCTATCCTTTTATGATATCTGTTATAGCCAGTCTCCAGCATTTGGATATATTCACGAGCCCAGTAGCGGATCCTCTGTTTTCAACTTTGAAAAAACAGAGTGGAAACTCACCAGAAAGTCAGATGAAAACATTCTGCAGCCTACAGCAGATTCTGTGCTACATGGCCTTTGAGCTGCCCGAAGAACAATTGGGAAGTGTGGGAATTGCTCAAGAGAAGTCGTGAATTGTTTTGGGATTTACTCAACATATTCTAATTTTGGATGAAAGATGTGATTATGGAAGCACATAATAAGCATTCTCTCCTACACTCACAAAGAGTTTGTTTTCAAATCATTCTCTGTTACACATGCTCAGATTCTGTGGCATTATATCAGCCCATTCGCATGCTTCAGTCAGGTTCCAGAATGGATTCCTAATGATGCAGTGGTTTTTTTCCTTCTAAATGAATAAACAAATGGAATTCCTACCTGTCCTACAAGTACTACTGTTCTTGTGACAACAGTTGTGCAGTGAAGCTGGATTTGTTTCAGGGCAATGCCTTCCACCCTTCCTTATTGCACAGAAAAGAAGCGAAGAGCACAGTTTATTTGGACCTAGAATCAGGTGGAACCTGTTTCTCATGTTCTATTGAAGAATGAGTAGAGAAGACCTCATGGCAGCAGTAGGTGGGGATGTTTGGCCAACCTCCCACCCAGGTAGACTAACTGAATTAAGACCTTGGCTATGTTGAGGCCCCAGTCCAGCAAAAGGGACTTGGTGGCACAATGGGGTGAATCTAAATCAAAATATGTCAAAGATGAAAAAATATCGTAAAATTTTCTGAGCCATGGTAAAACCCAGAGGCTTTTTTTTCTTAACCTAAGGGAGCAGTTAAAAAGGTTATTGCATTCAACAATTTTTTAAAGCACTTTTGCAATCATGAGCAAACCTCTGTATCAGTTGGCATCACTTCTTGGTGTCCTTCATTAAGGGCAAAGAGGTAAAATAAAAGCACAGAATTAAGCTCAGCGATCCAGAGCACTGATTCATGTCTTTATATGTAAAATTTATGCCTTCAAAAGTTCAAATTTATATTTTCTGAAAGCATAAATGGCTATTCTACTTCTATCATTATCCTTGTATTTTTCAGTGGCTATAAATGTGGTTATTAAATCTAGAGTGTGTCTTCTGCAGTGGTTTCATTGTCCATATATAGATATCAAGACAGCTACAGACTACTTAATGACAGCCTTTTTTAGGTCCAATGAATGTGTCAGTAAAGGAAACCAAGAATTTCTCTTAATAAAATCGTTTTCAGCATCCTTGAGGACTCATTAAGTGATGTCTTTAGAAGTCATATTCAGTGAGCTAATTAACATGATCAGAATGTGCATTCCTTCCTTATGATTAATTTCATAGCACCAAAAGGAAAACTCTAGGTAAAAGTCTTAGTGACACTAAATACATAGATCCTTATATTCTGTGTTGGAATGCATGACACACTGGCTACAGTTTGAATAACTGTTTAAAGTATTTTGAAAGCAGCAAGGACATAATTCAACTTAAGTTCTCACTTTCTCTCAGCAGAAGTACACAGGGCATTAAACAGCTTGGGCAAACAGTCTGGAAAGTTACGTTGCGGTTCATCTTGTTACACTTGGTGCTTTATATGTAATGGTGGTTTTTGCTCTGAGTTCCACTCAGTAAACCTGGGACTTCAGCTTTTTTATGGAGACATTAAAGTTTGCAATACCTAATCTTCTTTATTGTGATAATCTACTCACCGTGAGGCAAAGACAAAGCATATGTAAGGAATAAGGATCACTTTCATCACTCTTATAGGTTTGGCATCTCAGAGATTAAGAATACTAAAATATTAACCACAGGAGAAAATGTTGCGGATGGCTTTTTAAAATTTTTTAAACTGAAATATGAGTGACATGACCTATTCCTGAGGCACTTGCATTGAAGTTTATTGGCATGGTGATGTTTTTTTAGCATCCACATGAACATTGCTCTATAGTATTGTCCTGTAGGGTATAAAATCAGTAGTGACACTCAAGTATGCTGTTTGCTTTGAATTAGTCTAATCTTGGTTTAGTTGACTGAACTATACTTGAGTTATTGGAAGACAATAGCCTTTGGTGATATAATTTGATTGTAATAGGATGGAAAACTAAACGTTGTATTCCTTAGTGTCTCTGACTGGAACAGATGAATGGGATGGAGTTATTGAATACTGCCTAAGGAGTTTGGCAATGAGTTCTTCAGAGAATTGCACAGCTTAAATATTCTATTTTCCTCTGTGTCTGATGTGGTGCACTGACTGCCTGCCCTTCTTACTTTGCTTGAGCAGACGTCTTGTTTCAGCTATGATGAGATACATCAGTGTAGCTCCCACTAATAGTCTCTGATTTCTATTTTGTTGCTGGTTTATGTCAATCAATCTGTCTCCATCTGGAGATCTCTCCATGTTTGGAGAGTTGGCTGTTGAAACACTTCTAGCTGAAGCCATACTAATACATTTCTCTAGCTTAAACTCTTTACCGATTTTAAACCACCAGGTTCATATGAGAATGAATGGAATTTGGTAACTGAAAGGGCTTTAAAGGTATCATCCCTGGGAAATAATTTTTGAAACAAAAATGTTAATTAATTGTGCATTATAAAGAGATTAGCTTTCTAAAACTAGAAGAAGATACAGGTCAAGTAACAGACTAATGATGTTCATTTGCAAATAATACTAATTATTAACTACTTAAAAGGACTAAATTGCATTCTTTTCAGTAAAAAATTATTGATACATTTGGCATTATGGCACTGTAATAATAAAAATAAGATTTTAATGAAAATACAGATATCCATTCAGATTCCTGGTTATTGAGCATGTTCTGCCTGTGGTCATAAACAACTCTTTAAAGGACTAATATATTGATTAACGACCACCATTTAGGTGTTAAAGCTGACAAATCTAAAAAAAAAGCCCAACCACCAGATCAGTACACCAAGGGTGGGTTTGATATTAAATAAATCTGGGATCAGAAGAGTGGTCCTGTTTGATTTCAGCACTTCTGTTGTTCCATTTCTTATTTAGAATGCTACGCTCTCTGTGAATTTTATCAGAGAATGCTACTTTATGGGACACTTTAGTACAAATTACTGTCTCTAAAGTTTTTCCTACAGAGCAGAGAAGGGAAGAATTCAGCTATATGTTCCATCTTTACTACTGCATTCCTCAGAATGTTCCATATGTTTACCTTTATCTGACTTTAGATTTTGTGCCTTTGTGGCTGCTGGCAAGAGCAGTTGAATTCTTTCATGCCTGTTGCTTTAATAAGGAATGTGAAGCCACATACACAGTAACATGAGAACACAACAGTGTGAAGCAGAAATAATCCCTGATGAGATGCGTATCTTGAGTAGGGATTAGGAATGCTTTGCACCCAGTTCTTTATTTGGACTGTTACTCTGAAAAATTCCAAAAGGGGGCAATCTTACCCTCTGCCTGGAAGCTATAAATATAATTCAACTGGGAAAATACAGCACACTACTTTCCAAGTTCTCATTTACCTTAGAAAACTGAAGGTTAGTCCAATGGTGAAAACAACATTTAAGGGTTTGGTTTTCTTTTTGAAAAGCAAATTTTAAAAGAGACACTGGATTTTCAAACTTTATTAACTGCAACAGTATGGATACATGTGGTCACTTTCAAATTGTGATGGATAAAATTATCTGATGCCCTTACTTAGAGTGAAAAATCAGGGTGTTGAGAGGGAGAAACATTAAAAAGTAATATATTAAATTCCTTATGGACATATGTCAAACATGCCTATGCTGGAGATTTAGGGAAAAACAGAATCTCAAACTCATCCTCCTTCACCAGATGATTGGCGCTTACGAACTTGAGACAAAAACTCTGTGCTAGCTTGGAGAAATGGAATTTTTTTTTAATAATTTCTTATCTTTCTGTAGTGAAGTAGAAGAAATAATCTGTAGCCATGTGCTTGCCATTAATTTGTAGTAACTTTTTAACTATATAGAGTATTTTCTGTAAGAAGAATGCCTATTTTCTTTCTATATGCTTCTTCCTCAGCAATGTGTTGTTGACCCATCTTTTGTAATTTGATTGCAGCAGTCATTTAGTTCCACAAAAAGAAAATATTTAATGTATATGATATATATAGATCTACTAGCCCCCCAAAATAGTTTAAACAGATACTAGAAAACCAACACCAAGCCAATATCCCTTGGTTGAACCAAATGGATGTTCCAAAGGAAGGCTGCAGGAAGCTGGTGAGGAACATTCTTGCTCTTGACTGTGTGGCACAGGATGCTGCAGTCCCAGCCTCGCAGTTTTCTCCAGAGACCAGCCTTCTGAGTATCCTGTCATGCTCTCAGACTGAATGTCTGCCACATGTTCAGAACACTGGTATCTCACTGATAGCTCCCTGCCTCAGAAATCAGGCAGTTATTTCAGGCCTCTGCTGAAAGAGGCCCACCATGCTGCCGGGGCATCTGTCACTGGAGTGTGCTGTTTGTTACAGGGCAGGTGAGAACTGTGCTGGTGGAAGAAAACGGACACATACAGCTCCGAAGTACTTTCTGAGCTTGGCTTTATCTTGCATTTAGAGAACACTTCTGATGCTTTAAAGATATTCAACATTTTGAGAGACTTCTGAAGCTGATATTTATGAAATGTTCAATAACTTCTCTTTTTACCTGTGGTTCATCCCCATGACACTGGGGCTGAGTATCCACCCATGGTACACCCAAATCCTATAGTGAGTCATTACTACATGGAGCCTGGCTAAAGCTGATAGATTACCTGTAGTTAAATGAATTTCAGTTTGTGATGTTTAGAGTCTTGGGCTCCAGTCCATACAGTATGAATAAAGAGGCCCAGACTGTCAACCTGTGTCTGCTGCAGTAGGTCTGACCTCTGATTCACAGCAAAGAGGGAGGCTGGTACAGTCACAGTTCCATACAGCGTTATGGTTAAATGTATTTTCATAAGATGTATTTGAAGCTAAAATAAATTACAGCACCACTTTATTTTTATTGTGTTAAGCAGTATACATAATTTTTTTTTTTTTACCTTGCTTCACATTCATATGATGTAGACTATTTTAAACCCAGCCACATTTTTCTCCCCTCTAGAGAAGATGACCATATCAATTGCCTCACTATCTGTTTACATTCTGGAAAGAGTCATTGGGGATTTTCTCTTTCTGAAATAAACGTTTGCTTATGGATTTTTTTTTTATTGTCAAATCCATGGCATTTTTAAAGTAAATATGAGTACAAGGTTTATATTATTTTAAATGTATATTGTATTTGTCTTCCCAACACTGTGGTTTTTAGTACTGTGAATACCGTAGTATGGAGCCAGCCTATTAAACAGCCTGTTTTTGTAAGGAAACTGTTAGTCCACCTACAATATTCTATTGCTTACTGTGTTCTTCCAATATGCTTAGCATTCCACAACCTAAATGATCATTTGTTGAACAAATTCATGCTTTTATTAGTCAAAATACAGAGAAAACAGAGCCCCCCTGTTTCAAGATATTTGCTAATGCACGGTTAATTATCACATATAGCTTACTATAATTCATTTTACAGGGAGACCTCCTGCAGGTAACATACTAGCAGTTTATGAAGCAAAATAACCTCACTATAGATTAGAACTGTTTCACTACTGGTCAGACAGTTGCTGCTTCTAGGCCTTCTCACTTCACATTGCTAATTTGAACAAGGCTTTATTTTTATATTTGTCAGCAGCAAGACTGTAGCATGGTTGTTAAACCTCTCCCAGGCCTAATTAGAGTAGCAATGCTAGCATTCATAATGAATCTCGTGTCCTGGGTTGGAGGAGGTAGCCGTGGTGCTACAGTAGCTTCCTGGCAGACAGTTGCTGGCAGGTTTAAGGTAGCTTGTGGCTGGCAATATTAAGTGACTGTTGAAATTCATTGACTCCACTGCGGCTTATGTGTCTAGATGACAACAAGTTTACACGGTTCTTTTATAGTTACAGCAAATGGGTCCATTTAAATATTTATTAGGTGATTATGGTGATGTGAAATGGAAAAAAATTGCAAAGTACAGTATTGCGTGTATAACTGTTTTAACTGTTTGTACAAAATAGGCCTGTGGTATCATTTGAAATTACAGCATCTTTTTTTCCTCATAAATATTTATAGCGTATCAGTAGCTAGGAATGCTAATTTATTTGCATTTTGTTTCTTATTTAATTTGACAGCCTTTTGGGTAGCCATTAAAGGCACTCACCCTGATTTGAATGAAGGATCTTTCAATCAGCAGTTGAGTGGCATTTTGATTGGAGTGGGTGAAGTTCAATTTTAGGAGTTCATTTTGCTTTATGAGACACAGAAAGGAGTATTACCTGTGTGTGCTCAATGACGGGAGCACCCCCAGAAGGCCTGCTTCTCTGAAACTCTCGCTTCTGAAGAATTTGTCATAGTTTTTGCATTAAATGTAGTCAGTTTGGTTTATTTTGCTCTTTTTCTGCCTTAATAAAGGTGAAAATAACACAAAAGCCAGGTATAATTTCTGAAAAAAATCAGGCAAGAGTTGTTGTAAGATATTAATATGACTTGGATGATAGAACAAGCTATTTCAGCTATATAGATAAAAGGATTAAATGCAGACAGAAAAAGAAATCTAATTCATCGACAGCTTTGTAGCTACTGTTTACTTTGTCACAGCAACAGAAGAGATGGAAGTGAGTCAATCTCACTTAAGGGCATGAGAGAACACGATGATGTTATCTAGAGGTGTCAGAGCAAATATACACATTGGAAATGCTTTCAGTGATGGCACAGAAAATAGTTACCATGAAGAAAAATCAGGCATAGTACAGTAAATTTAGTCTGAATATATGTGTGTCTGCATCTATGTGTAAACTTACACATAGTATGAGAGACTTGCTCTTTGTAAAGAAAATAATTACACTTCAGCAGCTTCACTCACAGTGCTATCACTGAACTTCACTCCTGTTTAGAAATTTAAATTTGCTGCAAGTGGGTGGCAGAACTTTCTGAATCTATATTTTCTAAAGAACAGAAATAAACAGTAGAGATGAATCTGAAGTCGGCTCTTATGAGGGGAAGTGTAAAATGTGCATCATTGTCAAATAGAGGCAGTGAACACCAGCTGAAGTTGTTTGGCTGTTTTGAGATATTGACCAACATGTATCCACAGGTCTGACTTGTGCTTTGCTAATTCTGTGCACATACTTTCTTAGATATTTTCACATCAATTTCAGCCGGCTTTGAATACTTTCTATTTTCTTCTGCTGAAAAATTAATTCATTATTTGGGCCGGTTTTGCCAATTTTACTTGAGGAGAGTGGTTACACAGCCTGGAAATATTGACAGCAACTTGAAATGGAGATGGAGAATTTTCATACTTTTGAAAATGAGGTGAATTACTCTTCTGAACAGAATAAGAAATTCTGGGAAGTCAAATGGAGACATGAAGCTGAATTAACTGTTCCACATGAAGCTACTGGAATACCCATAGGCTTCCTTAAGGCATGCTGTATTACGTCTAGGATTGGGATATAGTCTACTGTATAGACTTCAAGCTTGGGTGACATTTTGTTACTGAGTTAATATTTATTTTGTTACCAGTAGGAAAAAGCAAGACAGAAATCCTATAGGCATATATTTAATGCTGGTTTTAGCTCAAATTTGGTGCCCATATTCAAAATTGAGAGAGCTAGTGACCAAAGGATACTATTACGGTACTAGTATTAAAAATTAGACTAGTATTAGATTAGAATTAGTATTAGAGTTCAGTTGAGAATTGGGTGTTCGGTTTCTTTTCTGCTATGAGAACTCAAAAGCTTAGGGGGTGAATTATTGCATTAATAAACTGTCTTTATGATTATAATGTTATTTATCCTCAGGCTGAAGAATTCTGTGCTTATGTCTGCACTAGTTTTGGGTGAAGTCCTATGGTGGCCAAGATGAGAAGTTAGACTTGCAGCTCAGAGTGGACGTTCATTGATGTGAAAGGAGGACAGTGGAAATGTGTCCTTGTGAGTCCACAACAGCCCTGGTCCTTAGGGCTGTCGATCCAATTATTTTCACAAGGACTAAATTCATTTAAAAGACGATGAAGTGAGGGGGGGGAAGGAACATTCCTTAGCTTTTTGAGTCTGGAACTTCTGTCCTATGCTCTGCTCAGATTTTCCAGTGAGATCACTTCCTGAATGGGGAGTAATATTAGTAAGTGTTCTGAGAGGCAGGTTCAAAAGCTGAGCACATGGAATTGGCCCAGCTTCGTGGTATCCCATCAGTGACAAAGCTGAACTTGGTTCGAGTTTTCCAATAAGCTCAGAACTGTCACATGTGCAGCTTGAATAAGATGAGCTAAATTATATATATTGCATGCACATTTTTGTGTTAAAGAATCTGTGAAATCAAATGTTTGAAGTGTGCATGGGTGTGTTGTATTTGCATTCAATATAGAGTTGACTGTTCATCCAGTGCTGTAGCCTTCTCTACCTCCATTTTCTGCCACAACTTTGTGCCATCTGTACTCAATATACTGTTAAATACTTTATTTTCAAGAGATTTCTGCAGTTTAGTAGTTGAAGCTACTATATTTTATACATTTCTCAGAACTGTTACAAGTTTATTGTTATAATCTACATTTATGAATTTCAATAACACTTAAAGGTGGGGATGTACTGTTCTCCCAACTGAACTAATACAGAAAGTAAGACAGAAATCTTGTTCAAGAGATAGTTATTTAAATCTGTCTCTGAGTACAAAGTGGTGCTCTCACCACTGAGTCCCTCTTATGCTGACATTCCTTCTTGTGATCCATTTAGATGAAATAAAGGGGGGTGGGGAGATGGCAAAAAACGTGGAGTCATGAGACAGCACCGTTCACTGCAGATGGCAAAATAAAGCTTCTTTTTACAGTATCCAGAGAAATAATTTTAGACAATCAGTAGTACAGTAAACTACATTCTGTCTCTGTGTATGACACCGAGAAATAAAAATATATTTTTCAATTGAATGAAAAATATGAGGTCCAAGCATCAAGATCTTAGCACTAGGACAAACTGGAAATTTTCCAGTGGAACATTTTTCCCTCAGCTAATGCCAGTTCACCAAAACCTAACACATTGCATGAAAATGTCTATTCCAATGAAATTTTTGATGGAAATGTTCTTGGTTTGCTGCCAGCTCACCCGCTTTTCCCAGCTCTCAGCTCCCCGGCATCTCAGGTGGAACAGTGCCAGAAAGTCAAGTTTCTTCACATTCCTGGCCTGTTTGGCAGACTGCCATGAGGGATGGGAGTCTGGGCTCTCAAAAGTGGACAAGAAACCTTATACATGCACATACAACCATACACATACTCTCACAGGTCATTTAAATCCATGTCAGTTCATTCAAAGTAAAGGGGTTTTTTTTAACATAGAGGGTCTTTTAAATATGACCCTCCTATGGAAATTTCTCATGTTGGTATTTTAATTCCAACTTGCAACTGAAAAAAAAATTGGGGAATATGAAAAATTCTCCTTATAAGGTGAATACTGGTTCCTGTGCAACTGCGTGTTGCACTATTGTCACTGAGGCTATCAACAGCTCCATCTGCCTTCTCTCTTTCACTGCATAACAAGAGCTATATTTAAAACAGGTATGGTGCTTACACACTTAGCCTTAACAAAACAAGATAATATTTTTAGAGCTTTGTAAATATTTGTTTTAAAAATTCCTCCTAAGCCACCTTATACAAGGCAGGCAATCTTTTCTTGCTCACTAAGTGGACTGAGGGGATAGAGAGTTTCAATGTTTTTGCCTGAATGATAAACAGAAAATAGGCACATATACTGAAATTCTGACTGAGAGGGCCCTGAAGCAGAAGCACTGTAATGTACTTTTCCATAGCCTCACTTCATGCACTGCAAGCTGCTCAGTTGCTTATTATATGTAAGTAAATAAAGAAGTTTCAATCACACTGTGTAGGCAATTTCTGACTGGGGGAATGTGTTCACATTTGGGACAAAAAGCAGTTGATTCAAGTAGCCACTAATGAATTTCTTTTCTGACTATTCTTAATACCTTGTGTACTAGTTTGAAAACAAACCAGTGGGAGGCACTAAGTCAGAATAACAATTTAATGGAAATTAAAGAAAAGGGGGAAAAAAAAAGGTAAAAGAAAACACTGTCAAACTGACAGAGTCAAGGTACAACCTGACACCCTGTTAGGCAGGGTGGTGGTAGCAGTCTGGTAGAATGGTGGCTGCAGTCCTCTGAAGCAGTGATCCTGTAGTAAAACAGTCTGCTCTTCCTCAGGAAGTCCAGTGGTGGCTGTGTAGCTCCTGTCCTCTGGAAATCCAGTGGGAAGCCGGTGTCTCTGGTGTTCAGCCTCAGATTATATCCACGATGGGATGCTTGGTTCCTCCCTCTGGGTGGAGCATCTCACAATGGGGTAACGAGTCATGAGGCCAAGTGTTGATTAGGCTCATTAACAGGAGATAGTCCGGAGGGAGTTATCTCTGAGTCAGGCGGCAGGACAATGATGGGCCATTAACAGAAAGATAGTCTGGGGGGAGGAGGCAAGGAAACACTGCCCCACCTGGTTTCAACAGCTCCTGAGGATGGTAATAGAATACACTGCAACCCAGGACACCTTGGATGAGCATAACAAAGTCTGGCTCTGTAGGACATTAGTACTTACTGCAGTTTACTTTTCAGTTGAGAAGCTGGGATTTATAGTTATAGATAAAGTTCAAGATTTCACTGAAGAAAGTTTCCTGAGTAGAGTTTCACTTCTTGTAAATTCATATTGTCATCATCAAATCTGAGCCTCACTGCCAGTCTGACAAAAATGTATTGCTTTTGTAATAATGGGAAAACAATAAATGTCCTGTACAGGATGCTAAAATCTCTGTTACACAGAGAAAATACCTATCTTTGTTTAAAAAAGGGAAAAACCATTGGTGTTTTGTTTTATTTTGGTTTTTTGGGGGCATAACATTGTGTAATAATGCAGGAGGCTGCATTGATGCTGTCTCTGACTCTTTCACAAATGTGATCTGAAGTTGCTCCCCATGTCTTTCTATTATGAAGTGGCAAAATGGGAATAATCAGCAGAATGTTCCTGTATTAATGATAATATTATGTACCCAAAAACCTGTAAAAGGCTCAGATAAAGTGCACTGTTAGACTCACTAAATATTGATTTGTGGCATTGAAGAATTTTACTATGATGGGAATTTGAATGCTCTAAACGTGCATGGGTTTGCCCTTGTCATTGTAATTACACTGAAGAAGGTTCCATGAGTTGCAAGCATCAGGAGAAAGTGGGTAAACTATTTATTGGCAGAAACTTTAGTTCAATCCTAAAACCCATTTTCTCCCTTTCTGAGGCTGCAGAGAATCCCAACATCTTTTCCTCACATTCACTTTGACATCAGTCTATCCACGAGCAGGAGAGAATGGGATGAGTGTGTTTGTGTGTACATGTACACAGCAGGATTGAGCAACTCAATCCTCTGGAAGGAAAATAATACATACAATCACAGACTTTTTAATTGGTTTCCAATTAAATGTTCCTTGATAAAAATGATGCAATGGAAACCTTTTAACAGTTGCTTTTTAATGTCCCTAAATCGGTTGCACTCTCTAATCTCCTAATCTTTTTGCAAAGGAGAGCAGAAAGGCCTCTCTACAAAGCAATCCTGACTGCTTTATTTGACTCATCAAGGTGAGAGGAAGATGGGAGAGTGCTGCAACTCATATGCTGCAAATAACAATTCAATATGTGCAAAAAAGTGACAACTGCATTCTTTCAGGTCTTTATGTCGAAGAATCAGTGCTGGACTGTGGTATGCAAGCGAAGACATCTTCTTACTCTTATCTGACTAGTGTTCTCTAAGAGCATCTCTGGTGTTCTCTAAGATTATACTCTAATCTGACTGAGGGGAAAAAAGCTCATCTCCCTGTAAAACAGAACACTGGCACTGATTTTCCTCAGCAGCTACCTTGCATTAAGTGAAGCTCAGCTCTTTACTGTAAGACTGAACTGAACCCCCTCCAGTGTTCCAGGCACTCACAGCTGCTCTCTGGTGGAATGAGGAAATTCTGCTTTCCATACAGAAGTCCATCATCTAAGATTTTGAAGTTTCGTCTTATTTATCCAAACATAATGTAATTCATTTCTCTGATTGTTCTCTGGATATGTTAAGAGCCTTAAACAAGTCTATGCTTGAAAATTTGTATCTGGATCTAAGTCTTTGACTATTTCTACCCCATAATATTACAGTATTGAAACAGGTAAATTCACAGAAAAAAATTGCACTGACAGTATTTTGGGGTGCTGGCTTTGGCGTTAGCTGAGAGCGAGCAGGATATGGTTGTGTTGTGCAATGCATTGTTGTGCTGTACATTGTCAGAAAGAGGCTGATTTTCTTAATGCAAACAAAATGTTTGAGGTTAGACTTAGGGTGTTTCTGTTCCCAGTGTACCAACCTTCCTGACAATTTCTATTAGCTCTTCATGTTTTAAGACCTCAGACTCACAGTGAAATCACCTTTATACCGAAGTACATATCCTACTGTATTCCTTAATACCAGGGCTGGTAAGATAAGAAACAGGAATTCCTAACTCCATATGCTGAACTGGACTGAGCCCAGTGGGCCTGTACAGAAGGTAGATTCTCAAATATTCAGGGGTTCAGAAACACGTCCAGTGCTGGGGCTGGGGCCAGAGAGGCAGCAGGGAAGAGCAGCTACAGAAATCAGAGTTAAGGATTTGGGCTCAAATTTTTGTAGGAGCCTATGTAAGTAAAGGCACCTCTCTTTTATAGTCCATCCTGAATACCTCTTAAATGCTTATTTTGTTACTATTGATCCCTCTCCATTTGTTGTAGTAAACTGGACCTGATTTCTTGATCTATCTCTTTGTAATCAGCTATCCTCATCCCCAAAGGCTGATTACAATAACTAAATAAAACTGTGTGCAGTGGTGTATTGTCCCATCAGATGGCATAGAGTTCTACAGTGTCCTTGGAGTCACCCAAAACAACTATTAATAGATGCTTTTAATGTAAGAATTCCTAGGTGGTTCAGTACTTCTTTGGTTGCAATATATTCTGGGCTTTCTATTTTCTCTCTGAAATTGTTGTGCTGTTTTCAGTACTTAAGAGACAGACTCCAAATGAAGCAGCCATTCTTAACCTATGCAGACAAAGGGAGTGGTTCCCTTAGCAACAGGAACCATGTGGAGGTTCTCAGAGAGCTCTCTTTTCCCCCTACTCGTGTTTTCTTTCAACTCAACATTTGCACAGCATCTTGCATGGAGACTCCGACAGCTGGGCTGGAGGCAAGCAGCTCTTCCAGCTCTGGCTAACCCGTGCTCGAGGGGCAATTGTTCTACACTCATCAGACAGAAAAAATGATAATCATGGGTAAGTGAACTGGCACACAGTCAGAGTTCATGCTGAGGAGGGGGAAAGTTTACTGGCTGGCAACCAGAAGTGTCCAGCACTTCCCAGTAGGCATGTATGCTTGAAGCAGGGGCACTAGTGTGATGCTTGCCTGATTTGCCGGTGGGATTGTGTGTCTGCGTTTAGCATTTCAGGGGCTGGAAACATTAGTACAACTGGGTTCTAGTCCTTAGCATGCTACTGACTTCCTTTATAGTCCTGAACATCTCACCTCACCTCTCTGTTTTCCTTCCTCATCCATTAAAAAGAGATTATATGTCATGAGGATCTCGGAAGGAGTGTAAAGTACTGTAGAAATGGACTGTATTTGCTTTTGAAGTTGATGATAAGGTGTACAGAACCTGAGATAAAGTAGTGATCTTTCACTGCGGATTTATCTGAATTAACTTTTCTGTAGATAGATCTAGTTGCTTTTCTTTGTAGTACGGAAGAGGAGATGTGTACATGTAGTGTTTTTACATATATGTGCCTATGTATAAGAATTTGTGTATGCTGGTGTATAAGTAACAGAAATAGACATGTTTATTTCCCTCAAAATAGCTACATCATGGATAAAGTAGTAGCTGTGATTCAGTGAAATCCAGCATACTATAAAATAATGAAATTTAAGCTTTGTATGTATTGATGTCAGTACTTGTTCTGCTGTCCCTAAAGTGTTATGTATTACTAGAGCTCTTGTCAATCTCAGTTGGAAAAGCTTAATGCATAAACTCCCTAAGTTTGTAGTAATTTTACCTAAAAAGAGACATCTGAATTATTCCAGTGTTAAGATAGTTTATTTTGTGGTGGACTTGCATGAGGGATGAATTTGTCTCTCAGTTTTTCCTAATTTGATGTAGAAAGTTCCTCTGGTCACAATTAAAATTCAGGCATTCAAGTTCATATTTTGACAAATCATGCAGCATGCTGATTATTTGGATGCAGGCTCCCTTTGATTCCACACCCACAGGGTCTCAGAGTGTCGCAGTGAATGCATTCACGATGACAGGCAACTTAGTTCTTGTATTTCAGATGTGATTTGATTACTGCAGGAAAAAACAGTCGCTGGTAACTGTATGCGCAGAGCAGCTGCAGAAGTGTCACGCACCGGCTCCCTACAGCAATGTCAACAAGGAACAGTCATTGGTCTTCCTATTCCTCACTCAACACAAACCTACAGATCTCTTGCTCTGTGCTTGTACAGCACCCAGAACCTCTGAGCTCTCCCTGGGGGATCACAGGTGACAACAGTCACAATACTCCCTTGTGCGTGGGGACTGACAATTTGTCTCTCAGCTCCAATTTAAATGAAGAAAAATTGCCATGTTTGCACCTCTATGAATAATATTAGGTTTTGTGTCTGAATAAAGAAGAAGGCAATAATGAGTCACTGAAGTTAATTGTTTCCTTTTTCTGTCTGGGATTATATTTCCATCCTTTTATACCCTACTTCAAACAATATTACTGCCTGAATCAGTGATACTAGCTAAGGTACAGGATTAAAATACTGTATATTTAGTGTAAAGTGTTTGAGTTCCTAATTACAATGCGGCATGTACATTTTTCAATATGCAAAGAAAATCCTGGGTTTAGGGTGGGGGGAGGGCATTTAGCAAAGTTTTAAAGTCATTGCATAATGATCTTCTTAATTACTTTCCTCATTCCCATTTGATATCTAGTTGTGCAGTTTCTCCTTGTTCAACATTTTCATGTAGAGTTTATTTGCAATTTTCATTCAGATGAACAAAAATGTCAGACCTTTTGCCAGGCCTGCAGTTAGAGATTTTGTATGAATAAACCACTGAGAGTACTTTTAGTAACTTTACATTTATTAAGTTTGTCCTTTTATTAGCAGCAGTTACACTGTAGCTTTTATCCCAGCATTTGAAGTGCACTGCACACATAAATGAAGCCTACCCAGAAATCTGAAGACAAGGAAGTAACACCAAGGGATCACTTTTTCCAGAAACTAAGTAGATAACAAGAATTCTAATGATCTACAGAAGTGTTACATCTTAGAAAAGGAAGCAAAGATCTAATGTAGAATAAGGAGAACAGATTGATAGCAACACCTTTTTCAGTTTCTTGATGCTTTGCATACAGGACATCAATACAGACAGCTGAAACAGGAGAAAAAGTGCATGTTGGCCTTAAAGATTAAAGAAATGTATGATGACTGACCTATAGGAAGAGTTATGAGAAGGTGATTTATGTGGCTGGCAGCCAAGGAGTTGGCGAAGTTTCGTGGTTTTAGCAAGAAGACACAGATCAAATATCTGGATCTCAGCATTTTTATATACTATATGATTTTTCAACACCAAGTAAAAAACAAGGCTTATAACATAATTGTTCAATCTGATTTACTCATTAAAAGATCACCAAGTTAACTCCTCTAAGATACCTCTGGATACATAGCAGATCATATGTTAGGTTGCGTATGGCTCATGGATTTTTAGTCCTGGAAATGGTCTGGGGTGGTACTGCCCCTTGCAACCTGTTGTCACTCATCTGATCCTTCACTAAAATACATCACTACTGCATCAAGGTGGGCAGTGGGCATCCTCTTCTGTAAAAGCTTTTCAGTATCTTTTCCAGAAAGAGTCAGAAAACCTAGGAATTGTGAATGGTTCTTACACAGGTGTTTCCCATCCTGGAACTGGTCTTGCTTTCTCAGAGAGCCTTAAGGGATTTAAGAAGCCAGGACTGGTGACCATACACAGTCTGTGGCTGTAGCTACAGTCTTAATACTTGGGTCACATAAGTCCCGACTCTGGGTATTGTCTAATTTGCAGGCTTTGTATTGTGGCTAGAGAGATGCATGTGGATCAAATGCTAATTAGCCCATGGGACTAATGGCCCAGCTACTTGCTTAAATAGATGGAAGGTTTGAAAAAGGACAAGTCACCCCAAGTGTTTCATTACCACCTTCCCCCCTCCCCCCCATTAGGTCATGTTGTATTGCTGAGCCATGCATAGTTCTTGCTGTAGCACTAGGTAAGAGCAGTGTGCTCTTACTGGCAGAGGTAACAGCAGCTGTAAAAACCCTGCAGCAATGATCTTAGCTTGTTCCAGGCTAATGAGAGGGCAGTCTCTTCAAAGACCCATAAGAACATTCTGGTTTCTAAGGTGCACTAAATCCAGTGCTTTCACATCTTCATTCCTAGTGTTGCCATTGCTAACTAATCTATGACAAAATTTTCTATGATCCCATTATGTTAAATTGATGTGTAGGCTTATTTGACGTGGTATAAACTGTACTGAATAAACAACTAGAAAATTTTAGAGCCCAAAGATTTATTTCACTGAAAAATACATATTCCCCAGCAATTAAGATGCAAAACTAACAATGCAATGTGCTGAAAATGTAATGGCAATGAATAGCACACATATATTTTCTAAAGTGCAAGAGTAGGTGGGACATCTGAAAGTGTTCAGCAAGGAGTTTGGATAAACAAAACTCATCTTAAAGTCTTTTCTAATTCATAAACATGAATGAGAAGACTTAGATTAATGTTTGATATCTCCTCTTGAATGTTATCAAGAGAGTTTTAATGGACAGCCCTACAGACAACCAGTATTATTTCCTTATGCCCTGCTTCTATTAATTCTTTAGCCATGGGATTTGTTTTGTTCTCTTCCTATGGCAAGTCAGTTTTCCTTTTTTTTTACCAGAAGAAAGTCCATCACTGATTTCGTAGCCTCCGCTTGTGTCATATTGAAGCCAGTGTTAAGGATCATCTCATGTGTGATTCAGATTGGGTTTGTTCTGTACTAGTAAACCTTGAGAGTTTGGAGTGCATTTTAGAGGAGTTCGAGATGAGCTTGAAGTTGATGTCTAAACTTGCTTTCCCCAGAAACATGCCAGAAATGCACACAGAACAGCTCCAAGGTCAACATTTGTATCCTGCCTTATAGTAGAGGAGGAGCTAGGGAAGATGGAAATCTGCAGAGGGATCCTAAAGCACTCCTTTCTAAATCTTTTAAGGCTAATGTCTCGTTTTCCTTTTGTATCCTGACAATATTGAAATTAATGATCTTCAGATTTAAATTTCACATGGAGTCAAGCTGAGAAAATGTACCTGACTCTGAGTTTCTTCTAAATGCAAAGTTGCTGCAGCTTTTGTTCCAAGCTAATCCTTTTGTGACTCATATGGCAGCACTCAGCAGGCCTGGGCTCCTGAAGATGTTCCTTTGAGGTCAGCAATTGTCTCAAGCAAATATTTGCCACTTCATAAATCTCTGCTTGTATAGGCTGGATTCTATAGCCTCTCTTTTGGGCAGTACAAGAGTATACAATAGCCATCATGCATCACCAGGGGAGGAACAAATTCTTTTGGAAAAGAAGAGTAAATACTCAGACTGAAACACTGTTTTTTGTAGCCAAACAAAGTTTTAGATCAGTCAGATTGTCACTTGAAATAGAAATTTCAAGTCCAACATTTTAATGACTAAAGTAACATGTTGTGGAAGTTGACATATGCAGCCAGTGCATGTTTGAAAAGCAAAGAAGTCTGAAATATTTCACTGAATGTATGATTACAGTGCTTGGGGAAGTTTATGTAAGAATATTTAAAATTATGACCATATTTCAAAATTTCTATAATGAAGTTTATCAAATTTGTTTGGAAGTCTGTGTTGAGTTAGAAGTCCCATTTAGCCATTTGTACCTCTTAAATATATGTATGTATATATCATTAGGCATTTTATATATGGAAAATTTTATCTATGATCCTTGCAAAAGAATATGGAAAAGAACAGGCCATTTTTATTGGATTCTGTTCTGTGTGACAATACCTTTTGGCTCACAAGAGAAAGTAACCATTCAATTTTTATTTAATACAGAGCCAGAAAGCTATTACTTAAAAATAATCAACATAGCACTTTACTTTGAGTTGGAATTTCAAGCAGATGATGGTTGTTAGGGGCTTTAGGAAACTGAATGGGCTGACATAGTATAAAATATGCCACATCTAATTAGTTAATGTTGATTATTTTAGAAGCAGCCTCCATTGTCTAATGCCTCCTGATTGCTTTTCATTGCTGTACTGTGTATAAAGAAACCCTGTGGCATCACTGGGCAGCTGAATGTCTCTATGTTGTTTATTTAAAGTGTTCTTCTGTTTTCTGGCACAATGTTGTATTGACTTAGACGTATGCTGCCTGAACTTGGTGGTCAATTTGGGATTGAAAGCAAATGCTGTAATAATGGTATGTTCTTATATAAATTACATTCTATGTCATTATCTGTTGGGGCTCCTCCCCCCTGCCATGGAGCCCTGGGAGAGGGGCCCTGAGGGGAGACACGGGGTTTCCCTGCCCCTGGTCAGCCTCATTCCCCATTGGTTGGTTTGTGATCCCCTGTGTGGGCAAGGACCCTCAGGTCCCGTGATTGCCTCAGTTCCTCGGCAGATCCCGGCCATGCAGCTGGAGAAATAAACATCTCTGAAACATCCATCAAGAATCGGTCCATATATATTTCTTTCCCACGGGCCTCCTTGTTCAATACATCGTGTTACAGAATCCCCACTGTAAAAAATGGCAGAGAATGTGGGCAGAACGATCCCCAATCCCTAAGGACAGAAAATTTGTGAGTAAAAACCACTCTAGATGTCTCTCTTCTCACCTCGGTTTGGATATTTTCTCTGGACTATGGAAGAATTGTGGGAAATGTGGCTCTCTGCACCACAGAAAGAAATGTATCTAGAAGTAAAAGGAATCCTTGAACAACAAAACAAAAAAGTATTTGTTCCGGGAGATCTAGAACATTTTTTAACTGGCTTTTCAAAAATTTCTTATATATTTCTCAAGACTTACTTTTTGATATTGATCCTCCTGGAACTAGTCTCGGGTGTTTTTGGTACGAGATCTGGGATGAGATAAGGGATCAAACAAAACATGTACTAGCGACAGAAGCTCTCCATGGATCAATTGTAATCACTGAAGCTCTTCAGGAGCATTTGTATGGTCCCATTACCCCTAGAGCAGAGGATGGCCATAATCCTGTGGCCGAGACTGCGCGGCTGCCATCCCAGGAGCGCGTGACTGCAGCCATGCCAGCGGAGGTTCCTGCACTGGATGTGCCCAACCCCCTCGGGAGCACGCGCCTTATCGCGGACCCCATCCCTGTCTCGGGGTCCCCAGCCACGCGACCGCGAGTGAGGGAGCGATGCCGCAGGCGCCGCGGGTGCCGTGGGCCACGAGCAGCCAGGAACCGGGCATCGGCGTGGCAGGCTGCTCTGAGCACACGGCTCGGAGAGCCCTGTGGAGGGAGAAGCGGCGGTTTCCACAGTGACACGAGAAGCCGCGCAGCGCCGAGCCGGAACGGGGCCACACTCAAAGCAGCATGGAGTTTGTGGAGCGGAACCACTCACAGGGCACGGGGCCGGTGGCGATGGCAGCGCGGGGCCACGCAGAGCCCAGACACGTGCCGGAGCAGCGCCGCTCGGAGAGCGCGGAGCAGCCGCAACGCGGGGACCTGGCGAGACGTCGGAGTCGGCGAGGCGGCGGCCACGCGGGACCAGCAGCCACGACGAACACGCAAGCACGTGATAGGAGAAGTTATAGCAATGAAAATTACAGGAACTGTGAAATGGTGCAATGTCAAAAACAACTATGGATTTATAACACGAGATGATACAGGGGAAGATTTATTCATCCATAGAACTGCCATTAAAAGGAATAACCCTAAAAATTACCTGCAAAGTGTAGGAGATGGCGAAGTTGTACAATTTGATATAGTACAAGGAAAGAAGGGTTTACAAGCAGCAAATGTTACTGGGCCTGGAGGTATTCCCGTCAAAGGCAGCCGTTATGCACAAAATTATAAACAATATCCATCCCAGCAACTTCCCTACCCACAGCCTACTTTCCCCTTTTACCCTATACCCAATATGAACCCTTTCCTAAGTTTATCCCATCCCCAGTTTATTCCTAATCTGTTTTTCACCCCATGGCTTCCCTATACAATTCCATTTCCCTACAATTCCTCTCCGATGCCGAGGGGGGGATGAAAAGGCGGAGGGAAGAAATTAAACCCTCTCCTGCCTCCATTTCCCCACAAAGCATGCTCAGAGAGTTCTGTCTCCCTTCTGTCAGCCCTAAGATGTTCCACAGAATCTGTTTGGACATTTAAAGACTCAGGAGGGTGGCTTGTATTGTTTTAAAACTGTTCTTGTTATGTTTATCCAGTTGTTCTCAATGTTAAGTTTTAAATCTCTTTTGTTAAAATTAAACGGGTGAAGTGTTGGGGCTCCTCCCCCCTGCCATGGAGCCCTGGGAGAGGGGCCCTGGGCGGGAGACACGGGGTTTCCCTGCCCCTGGTCAGCCTCATTCCCCATTGGTTGGTTTGTGTTTCCCTGTGTGGGCAAGGACCCTCGGGTCCCGTGATTGCCTCAGTTCCTCGGCAGATCCCGGCCATGCGGCTGGAGAAATAAACATCTCTGAAACATCCATCAAGAATCGGTCCATATATATTTCTTTCCCACGGGCCTCATTGTCTGATGCATTGTGTTACAGAATCCCCACTGTAACAATTATCTGTATCTCTTTTGAGCACTTAGGACAGCAAATGGCTGAGTGTTTACAGGTGTCAGGATTGAGCCTCAGCTGTGATAAGTTTCAGCACTACCAAATTTAATTGAACTACTACAGGTCATATTAACTACAGAATGGTTTCTTGCAGCAGTACATGAAAAATAACTCGATTTCATTCACATAATAAGAAGCTGAGAATTGCAAGACTTGATGTCTTGTAGAGAGGCATGTATTTTTACGTCGTGACACATTACAGGCATTTTTAAATTCCATAAGCTGAGGAGAAGAAGAAGTTTCAGAGAGCATACCAGATTCTGAGTAATGGAAGAGAAAAACAGGATGGAGGGAAAGAATGGTGTGAAGAGTTGAAATTTCTTTCATTTTGTCACTACTTGTCTGCAGTTTAGGGATAACCATTGCTCTGGAAAACTCCCATCCCATTTCATTACTGTCCCTGTCAAACACTAACTGCTTGCTATTTTCTATTTAAGCGAATGAAACAGAATGGCAAAAGCTGATATCTGCTGTCGTGTTCATAGGGCTCATAATTTAAACCCACAGTATGCCACAGCTAAGCTGTGAAAGTGGTGTTATTTACACTGAACTCTGTCAGCCTTCATAGCCTGATTATAGTGCCAGTTAGGATCAGATTTAGATTCATCATTCAAGAGACAAAGAAAGCATTAGGACAGAGACAGGAGAGATGCTATAGGAGGATGGTAATGGGAAAAGTAAAATATTTTAGCCTGTTACCCTCTAGTCTTCCTGGTTGTCCAGTCACAGAGTCCAGGGTGCCTTTCCAGGTGAGATGGCCAAGTGAGGGATAAATGTATGTGGTTTTATACAAACTTCATAACATGCAGCTGAACACTATTTACAGATATTAATTAGTTCTCTGTCTCTGCTATGTTGTTATGAACCTCTGTCCAGTTTCTGACATGCTTTCCATTAGGCTGATTAATAGTGAATTTTTTAATTATTTAAAAACTAACTGCCCTGCAGGAATCTGTAGAAAGCAGAAAGATGATAGTAATGCACTGCTTTAGTGCTAGACAGAAACTGCACATTGAGAATAACTGTGGTCATTGTTGCAGGGGACCTTTTCTTCCTTTGAGAAGTTTTGCTGAGCTTAATATTCCTATTGAAAAAGGTGATGCTTTAGACTTCATATTTCAGCTGTCGACATAGAGTGTGTTCAGTTGTAAACTGTGTAAACTCTCTGTAAACCGTGTGTCTCAGACCTTTCTCTTGCAAACACATACTCATGGGTCCTGCCTCACCAAAATCAGCTCTTTATACATATAAGCATGCTGATTTGCTTTCTTGCTTTAAATCAATGAGCTAGAAAGACGACTACCTTCAAGACACTGATGAGTTTGTGCATGTGAGCAATAAAATTTGTAGTGTACCAGAGTTCTTTTAAAGTGCCCAACCAACTTCATTGGGACTTCTATCCTGCTCACAAAGTTTGCCTTACAGGCCCAGGCTTCAACACTGATAGACTTCCCTAAAAGTGGCTGGATTATTTATTTCATGTTAGCTAGACCTCTACATTTCTTAAAGAGGGTTTTTAGATTTATCTTGGAATTTCAAATTAATGTTATAAAGGGTTTTTTGGGGGGACAGAAGGGGAACATAATGCAAAAGTCTCTGAACTTAATGGAAGTTTTTAGCTGATTTCAATGAGCTTTGAGTTGAACTTTCAAGGGATATTTTAGAGAATTAGCTTATTTAATTACATACCACATTTATAAAACTGATAATAATTCTTTCTGTCATGCTAAAAACGCCGTGGTCTTTAACATCAGAATCCTGAAATTTTCAGTACCCAGTAATGGAGCTGAAATTGTAGCTCATACTTCATTTTACTTTTGTTGTTGTTGTTGTTGTTGTTGTTGTTAAAGATCAAAATTACATAGAAAACCCAAGACACCCAAGTGCCGAGACACAGGAATGGGACTAAGCAGGGTAAGCTGCTGATCATGTCTCCACCACTGGCAACTAAACCCACAGACAACTTTCATCTCTTCACCTGGCTGGTTCCTCTGTGTCTTATTTATATTGAAAGCTTGAAAGGGACAGTATTCTGTCTTGCTAACTGTTTGTAGAGGATATAGACCCAGTTTTCAGCATGGGCGTCTTGATACTGTAGTAATAAAAATAAACAATTAAAGCTTAGAATAATTGCTTTAATGAGATGGTTTAGAGCTGACCAACTTCCAATTACGGTAGAAATGTGCCATGCTGTCTGCTGTACTGGGGACAGAATAATTGGTTTGTGTCCTTAAGCTTGCCAACAATAGTCTTTTGAACTGGAGTTATTAACCTTTATTTCCCCCAAACTGAAATGCAATACCACTATGGTAACAAACAGAACAAAAATGCAAGCCATGTGTCCATGTATTACTAAATTGTTTTATTTTGAAAAAAACCCCAAACTACTCTCTAATGTATATTCCTTCCCCCATCCAAAATCTATTACATTAGGGATCTCCACAGACCATAATTCAGTCTTTGCATTCAACACATTCTCTATCATTGCCTTCATATTTCTGTACTGCAAGCATAAGAGTAATTCTGTTCAAATCCAGAATTTTTCTCCTTTCTAGAAATTCTGGTTTCTGCCCATAATTCTCTGTCTTGTAGAGTTGGGAAAAAAAAAATAGTAAGTTTTTCATTTGTAAAGTTCCAATTTGGATGG
Organism: Corvus kubaryi; assembly: GCF_017639235.1. NCBI lineage: Eukaryota > Metazoa > Chordata > Aves > Passeriformes > Corvidae > Corvus > Corvus kubaryi. Next base: position 1,118,192 of record NW_024581115.1, on the reverse strand, counting down.
AGCTCTGAACAATCTGGGCTAGAAAAAGGTGTTCCTGCCCATGGCAGGGGGATGGAATGAGAGGAGCTTTAAGGTCCCTTCAAACCCAAGCCATTCTATGATCCTATGATTTTTATTCAATTTGCATTGCCAATTTTTAATAGTTCAATGCTACAACACAGAATGTGCACCATGTTTGGTAAATGTGGGAAACTGGAGAGAGATATTCCTTGGTTTTGTTCAAAGATTTGCCAGAATCTTCTTCTATGCTTGTCTGTCTGGCAAGACCAGGGAAATTCTTGTAGACAATAAAAAAAATATAGACTCAGGGTTAGAAGAGTAGAGTAAATTAGATAAACTATTTCCTTCCCATAATGAAATATGAGTAGTTTGTACGTGATTCTAAAGGTGAAATTCATCGTTAATGGTTTCCTGTTCTTTGGTTAAACCTGAAACAGGAATGGAGAGCTTCCGAAAGTTCTTACTCATAGTTCTTACTATGGCCACTGATAATGGCTTCCCCCAAACGTGGGGCAACATTCCCTGTGTGTGAGACAGCTCTGAGTGTTGAGAGATCAGTAGGCATTTCATAAAATAAGAGCTTGTTCTTCTGAACAAGGAGTATTTTAAAATAGTGGCTTTTAGAAATCTGTTTTTCTTGGGAGTCACTTCATTTCTTGATTTAAAGGTTGGACTCAGAGATTTGTACAGGATGAACTGGATTATTAACATGCAAAACCAGGCACCAGCAGACACATAATATAACTGTCTGAAGGTATTTTTGAAATGTCACGTAAGATAGTTAATAGCTAATAGCTAATAGAAAAATTCTGCAAAGGAAGCTAAGGTGTCAGATTCTGTGTGCTAGAGAATGCAGCAACTCTATGTGGTCACTTTGAACATTCAGTAAGTACCAGGGAGTTTATTCCACTTTCTAAAGATTTGGGGCATGGTGAGCAGATTAACACAGGGAATTTCTGCAAACGAATTGGTGTGCTGTAAATTTGTGTTATGGAGTAATTTGCAGTAATTTCCTGGATAGACAAATGCAACAGAAAATGAAACAGAAATAAGGGAACAGAGAGAAGCCAACAGAACCTCAGCTTGCAATCCAGACTGCAAAGCTGGAAAAAACCCGGTTTCCATCTGGCTGAACATAAAGGAAACATGATCCGTAAAAGGGGATATCAGGATCTCTTACAAGTTCAGTTGAGGACATCTATGCGTCCTTAGAGAAGCCATGACCAAACTTGTATGGGTAGAAATGTAAAAATAGACTGTCAGAAATGTTGTTTGTTTTCATGTTCTGTAAGACAATCACTGGTGGCAGACAGACCACCCCTGTTTGCATCTGACTGATTTGTACAGGAGGTTCAAAAATGAAATATGATTTTTGCCTAGTTTCTCCTAGTGGATAGTTTGTGGGGAGGGCTTATATTTGGTCAAACATATTAGGAAAAAGTGGCAAAAATAAATTATTTGCTAACCACTATGGAAATGAAATAGGTGGAGATTTTTGCATGTAATTCTGTTTTAGTGCACTGAAGCCGAAGTACTTGTCCCCCACCAACTGCTGTTGGTGTAGGAGTCAGACCATCTTTTCTGCGACAGTTCAGTGCATCATTATAAATAGAAATAAAAAGACAAGAAATGGCTCACATAAGCCAGGCACCTGAGCATGTCTTCATTTTAACTGTTGCAGTCTGATCTTTTCCTAAATTGTTTTCCAAAGGAATCCCATAGGGACACGACTTTAACTGGAGCAGGGAAACAGTTCACAGGCGGGTTCAGTATCCTCAGGTGACGCTAATTCGTGGTTCATAATTGCTACCACACTGTTGCTCCCACTAATAGCCTTATAGTGTGCCAGCCTGAGCCTCCCTGTAGCCATCCCCAGCCCCATCTCCTTGGAAATCTCTTTGCAGCTCTTCTTGTTGAAGAGGGGAAGCTAATTTGGAATGGGGTAGTGCCCCTTCATTAGGTCACACAACAAACTCATAAGGAAATAAAAATAAATCTGATTTTGATTCCTAGTTTGTTTCAGACAGGTTCTTCTGTACAAATGAATGTTGTGGTTCTTTGTCCAAGAATGATGTGGCTTAATGGAATGGGGAATGGTATCTTCTGAGTTTACATGGAAGTCACCAAGAAAAAGACAAAACAAAAAATGTATTTTCTTAATTTAGAAGTCGCTCTAGGAGGCTGATTTCTAAAGACCATAAGCCTCTGCCACAGGATTTTGTTTTGCACTTTTCACAACTGATTAGAGGAAACAATTCTGAAAAACTTTAAAGAAAAATGAGACAAATACAAAGTCATAATAAACAGGAATAAGAACGAAAGCTTGACTGTCATCTGTAAATACATTGTCTTGATAAAGGAGTGTGTCTTTTCTCTTTCAGAGTGAAAACTACCTCAATATAGCTATTTTCCCAGTTTTCTCCCTTGAAAAGTTGAACTCTGGACCTGGCTATTGCCACAAAAAACATTTAGAAATCACATCCCTGATGTCACCTCTCTGTATTTAAAGCTCTTCCCTTTCCAAGTATGAGCTGACTAAGACATTTCAGCTTGTTCCTAAAAATAAGCAGATTAATTAATTTTTCTGAAATTGTTGTGTGAATTTCTATTCAAAAAGAAAGGCTTGTGCTTTCAAGCATCTTTTTAAAATGCTTCTCAAGTATTCAACCATTTTCAAGAAATCTTCATTTCATAAAATGTGTTTTAAGATTGTTCCAAATTTGTTTTCAGATACACATGTGATTTCATGGTTTAGTCCTTTGGATTGTAGTTGACTTTCACTACAGAAGGTATTTGCACCACCTAGCTTAAGTGGCAAAATGGGGTGTCCAGACTCACATTCTTGGACACAGGTGACATCAAACTTTAGCCAGTCTGTTACTTGGAGATGGCTGCTCACTACCTTGACAATAAAGGAAGCATTTTTTACCGTGTAGATACCTAAAATGAAGGTAGGGTAACTGTCCCTTCCTCAGTACATCTTGCAACAGAGCTATTAGCATCTTGATTACAGGATTGATTGCATCAGCATTTTGATTACAGGTTTTTCTGCCTCTCAGGTAAGTATTTGTTGCACTTTAAATTTTTATGTCATTAAAGAGACTGCATCTATTCAAAATAAGTGCATAATTTAGTATTTTACTGCATGGGAGAAAAAAGGTTTTTCCATACTGATTGAAAGAATTCTACAATAAGAGACTAATGCAATAGGAGATTCCAGTGTTGTGTTACTGGCTGCTGTTGTGATGCTTACCTACTTGATCTATGAAATCAGGATCTGAGCCAAATTTTGTCAATGTTTTACAGCTTAGATTTTCACAGTTTGCAAATGGTAGAAATCTGTTGCTCTGAAACTTCTAACTTGTTTTCGGGCTGTCAAAGATCAGAAAGAACCCAAAAACTAAAAATCCAAAAACTAACTGAGAACCCAAAACCTGAAATTTTCACCAAACTGGAAAATGAGTTGAGGTTCACTTGTCACAGTGTAGAACACTGATACTGGCAGAAAATACTCCTTTCCTGGTTAGAATTGTAAAGCTTTTAAAGTAATGTTCTTCAACTTAATTATGGTGACATCTGTAAACTTCTTCCAATTTTGAGCTGCAAAATCATTGAAATAAACAGTACCAGCTTCTCCATAAACCACTTTAGGTTTCAGAAATTACCATCTTCCCAATACAGGATTTTTCAACTGGCAGAATAAAATCTCTTTATATTTATGCTTTCTCTACAAGCCAGTTTTGTTGACATCAGTGGATTCTGTATATGAAACAGGACTAATGTACAGTGGAGAAATGTCCTGAACAGCAAGAACAGCTTTTCAGTAATTGAGCTTGCATATAGAGCAGTGAAGAATTTGCATGGTTACAGATGTTGTAGAAGATTAAATATAAAGGCACTGTTACCTGCAGGAATGAAATCCATCTTGTCAGCTAGTTGGAAGACTCATGAGAAGGAATTTCCTGTTGTGGCCAATTTCATCCCTCCTTCCTCCGCCCCCATTACGTCTTCGCTGTGCCTCCCTCTCCAACTCTATCCGAATATATTTTCACTACGGCACATTTAGTTATCAATCAACAGGAATCTCAGCTGCTGTTGTGCTTGGGGGACAAACTGTTCTTTCTTCATACTAACAAGGAATGCCTGAAATAGCCAGACACACAGCACTGATTGATGCAGCTACAGTTTATACACCTAGATTCAGACAGTCTGAAACTGCCAGAATTAATGGCTTATTATTAGAAAAATACTTCTGCTAGACTTATAATTTAAAACCATTTAAATGCCTCAGGCGTAATCACTGAAGTTAAAGTTTTAGCTCATAAAGTGCTTGATGGTGTGAATTAGACACGTCTGCCTGGCTCAGGTGCATTTGCTCTTAGTGTTTTTGCTGTTTAAATGGGGTTTCTTGTATTTCTCTGATGTGCTATCTGGGATGATCAAGACTGATGCACAGCTTTTTATAGATTAAGGTATGTCCCCATACTAATGGTTTAATTTGGGGGAAATTGGAAGAAAGGTGATGGGATCCCAAAATTTAGGACACTTAATGTTTCTGCATGAACAGAAAATGACCAAACATTGTCACTTGACAGCCTTGAGCTGTGTGGTTTGCTCGGCTCATGGTGCCACTGCTCATGGAAAGCACCAAGAGGATCCTGAAGGGATCCTACATTTGGTGTAGTGTTGGCAAAAGCAAAAACTACTGCTTCTTCTGGATTTATTCCATGACATATACCAGAATTAAGGGCTCCAAAGAGAACCTCTTGGCAGTGAAGGGAAAGTACCAAGTGAGGTGTGACAAGAGTAAGATACTACATAAACAGAGTCTATGGGACAAGTAGCTCAGTTTTGCCACACACATGCTTTTTGCCTCTGCCTGGGACTCTTAACCTAATGGTGAGCCTTTCTAGTTTATACAGGAGAGTTTAGGTTTGTGACTGGCTTTCATCACGAAAATGAAGCATGATTTAAAAGCTACGGCAGCACAAAATGCAGAATATTGAGCTATGGGAAGCCTGCCCAAAGGCTGCATTAGCCTGAGTACTCAGAAATAGGTCATGGGCTGCCCAGGAGGGGAAATCAGAAAACATGAGGGACTAAAAGACGTTTGCAACTCCAATGGAGATTCAGGGCTGTGTGTTGTCAAAGCAAAAGTCTGCACTCAAAAAAAGTTGTCAAATGTTCAGAGCACTAGGACACCTGAGCAAGGACAGTCCCTTACATCATGTTGAGCTGTGGATGGCTGCAGCTTTGCCACTTGTGTTAATGAAGTACTCTGAGTTTGCGTTATTGTGCAAAATTGTCAGAGAAAATTATCACTGCACTTAAGCAAGCTTTTAACAGATGGAGTTCGATTAACTAAAAGAACTTTTCTGGGAATACAAAACATTTCAAAATATTTACGAAGGCTGATGGAAATATTTATTTATCACCTGATGGATACATTACTATCCATATACTGTTGTAGCCTTGTCAATCCGAACATCTGCTTGAATCATGTAAAACTTGTGAATTGATAAACTAAAAAAAGATGCTGTATGCTGAGCAGCAGATTAAAATGTTTATGCTTGAAAAACCATCAGTTGTGTTATTCTAGCAGTCCTCTTTTAAAAGAGGATGTTTTTCATGGTCCACTATCCCATTCTCTCTGTCATCAGTTAAAAAAAAATAAAAGGTCTCTGCACTATTTTATTTTACTTTTCAACTGTGCTATTCACTAGCTTTTGAAGAGAGAAAGGACTTAGAGGTGATCCAAGGGGGAATCAGAGTCTCCTGTGCAACCCTGAGATTGTGTGGGGCTGCATCCAGGGCTGGTTGTGTACTGGGGGACACAATGTCAGCCTCCCAGCTTGGTTGGAAAAACAGATTATTTTCCTGCTCTGGCAAGGGGCATCTTTTCTTTTCCTGTTTTTACTCCTGGTCCCTGAGCTCAGTGTGTTGGTCTGGAGGGCACAACAGTCCCCACACTGCTGGCTGTGCCAGACCATTGTCCCCTGCTCTGTCAGAGCACTGAGTCACCCTGTAAGTAAACGTGGGGTGTTCAGTACATTCCTGTTCTCTTTCTACAAGAACTGCTTCTGAAAAGGTTCTTTTAAGTCAGGCAGTGGTAGGAAAAACACAGTATTGATTTCACAGGTTATCTGAGGCAAAATCTTGTTTTGTGTTCTCTAGATAATTTGAGGTACCCTTTATTACCAAGATTTCAAGACACTCCTCAGAAGAGGTAGAATTTCAGAGCCTTTTTTTTTAAGTTAATTCAGATAAAAGTCCTTTATATTTAGCCTGTCTTGGTGAATCTCAATACATGTGCTGTATTTAAATGAAACCTAATTTTTTTCTCTATTTATTTACCTTTCATTTGTTTCAGAAATAAATTCCTACTATAGTCAGTGACAATATGCAAGTGTCTGAGTTTTTTTTTAATTTGGCTCTGAATAGTTAATATACTTTTATACAAGTTAGGGCTAAATTAATGACATGTTTGCACTAGAAACACTAGGACTGATTGCACTCTCAAAGCACTAGGAAGTTCATGCAAGGACATATTTCTTATTTTTATTTAACATCCCAAATTTTGTTGACTCAGAGTCTCAAGGTTAATAGGCATATTTATAAATATAACCACATCAATCTATATTGTGGCTCTCAGTAAGTGCTAGAGAGGAGTTGTTTGCACAGGAAGTTAAGACAAATTAACTAAAGATATGATTTTAAAGTATATTAGTTAAAGTGCATTAAAGCTTGGTGTGAATGTTCTCATTCAGAAATAAAGTGACTGTAGTTCACTTTACCTTAATGCACTTTAAATTCACACCTTTCAGCTAATTTAGCTTAACTTCCTGTGTGGACAAGCCTTAAGATTGTTCCCATTAAATGGCTGTGCTGAGCTTTATTTTCTACTTCTTAAATCCAAACAAGTAAAATAGTTTTACATTCTAAAGAGACTGTGTTTTAAAAAGAGAATTTTCTGTGAGTCTTCCAGTCATGAAATTTGCTTGAATGGAGTTGTAAGTGGTAAATTTTAGGATTAACTATATTTTGTAATTTTTATTTTTAATTTCAGGTATGACATTAGTGAGAGATAGGATGTATTTATCAAGCAAAAACCAAAACACACTATGGGCAGCACACAAAACTATGACAAAGCATTATTTTTACTTGGGAGCCTATTGGAGCAGAATAAAGAGAGTTTGAACTATTGTTTTTCAGGATTTCTGAACTTTTAAAGCTCTGGAGAAAAGATATGGCACATGTAAAGATCAACTCACTTGCACATACACAGTGACTTTGCTGTTGTGGGGATGTGAAACTTGGAGTGAGGAGATCTGCCCACAGAGCTCTGCCCAGGACCCCTGGTCACTGACATGGCAGTGCACACATCTTTTCTGTTTGAAAAAGCTACTTCCTTTCACTGTTGTTTAGCAGTAATTTTGGTATCTTAAAGATAGATGTTTGATGATTATTTACTGCAGTGACTTTGTGTATTTTAGGGTGTTTAAAATATAGAAACTACTCACCATATCACCCAGAGTAGATTTTTCATTAGTTTAGGTTTAGGTTTGTATCCTTTTATTCTCATGTTTATTATTAGAAAATAAATGGCTTCTGCAGTTCCCTGTAAGTTGTTGTTCCAAGCACTGCACAGGGCTGGGTGATTGAAATGGAACCAAAAACAAGGATGTGAATTAGTGGTTAGATCTACAAGGAGTGTTGGTCCCAATCCAGCAGCCTATCTGAGCTTCCACTTAATTTTCAAGTATTTAAGTGGTCTCATTTTCAGTGGAATACTGAGACTTTTGAGGTGTTAAAGAAAATCGTGTGCTTAATATTCTCCCGGGTTAGGGCCAGAATGCTGAACACATTTTAGGGTTTAGCACACTGCATTTAACTCTGCTGATGACATGAACTTTAACCAGGGAGTTTTGATCAGATCTGGCACGTGGCTCAAAAGAGACTGTGTGGCAGCTGATAGTTAACTATATGTGTAATAAAAATTGTAATTCTGGTCTTCAGATAATGGTGACAAAGCTCCAATTTTCTTTCACCATTTGTCTTGCTGTTCACGTTGCTAGGAAGCTGTGATACAATCCTTAGAGCAGTCTTTATTAACTTCGAACAGAACTTCTGTTCCCTCTTTGCATTGTTGATAAAAGTTATAAATGTTTGAGAAAATGAAAGTATCAAGTACCAGTAATTCCTGATGGCCTTTTCCATAAAAATCAACCCCTATGTGAAATAGAAGAACAATAGATGAAATTGTGGGTTTAAAAAATGGGTAAACAATAGTAGGCAGATATGGTAGTGACGTACATTGCCAAAGACCAATTTTTTCACACACTTCAATAAGTAAGATAAAATATACTAATTGATGCTTGAAAATGCATTAGTATCTGATATGTAGTAGATTTACAGACTATAAAGGAAACAAAAAGTCTTTAGCATCATTAATGGTTCGCATATTTGTAAGACTATTTTGCCACTGGGAATCAGGATTATAATAATGTTTTCTGTGAGTCTGACAGTAATGTGCTGCCATCTCTTGAATCAATCATAGAATATCATGGAGGTAAAATGTCTGAATAAACATAGGCAAGAAGCATTGTACAGATATTATTGGTGTTACAGGATCACCTACAGACCCTATTTGATTAGGTTTTGCCCATAAGAAAGCAGGCTTGCTGTGCAGGCAGAAGATGGATGAGGGTGGAAGGGGTCAGAGAAACAGGAAGCAACTTGGTCACAGTCATATAACAAGAATGGAAATGGAGTCTCCTCACTCCCAAGCCCAGTGTGTTATCCAGTATTCCACACTGCTGCTCCACCTCTGTGCTCGCTTGTTTCTTAAGCACTGCTGGAAATTTGACCCCCTGTGACATATGACAATGAGCACCACCAAAATTTTCAGTAGATGAGTTGAATGGGCAGGTTTGGCACATTGTTTTGTAAGTGTAATATCAGGTTTCTAATTTTATCTGCAGAGACCATAATTCCAATTGTATTTTAACACCAAAATAGTACATCAGGCAAAATGAATTTGGCACAAATAGTGAGTTTATCATCTCTTTGTTTCCTCTGTACATATGATAGGTACAAAGTCGCATTTCTAGTTGCTTCCAGACAAAAGTAGTGTGTGGGAAGGACTGTAAATTTCTTAGGTTTCTGCAGCCAAGTGTTCAGATATAGGGATGACTGTCAAAGGAAACCTTTTTTCAAGCTGTTTTAGCTTCAAGATGAATAATTAACTTGTACCAGCTTTTAAGCTTAAATCATAATCTCTATGGACTCTTTCCCTGGTACACCCTTTTCATCTTACAGTATGTAATTTTGTAAAAAAAAAAAAAAGTTAATTCTATCATTCTGAATCAAACAGTGAGATTGCTGATTGCTTCCTTTGTGCTGCAGTGTGGGAGTAGCAAAGGATACAGGGAGAGAAATGAAATACCCCACAGCTGCAAGAAACATTGTCCATGTTGTACACATGGACATTAACTCACAATTCCAGTATGGGAATGTCTAGCTGTTATACTGGGGTCACAACATGCTTTAATATTATAGTCATTGACTATGGAATACTATAGACATTGACTCTGGAATTTCTATTGGGAAACAATTCTTCACACTGACATTTACTGCGAAGAAATACATGATACCACACCTCCAGATTTTCCTTTCTGGATGAAAACTCTAGCTTCCAAGATTCTGACATATTCAAACATTTATCCAGGTACCACAAGAGGCCAAATGGAGCACCAGCAACCGCATCCATTGGCAGTTGTAGTGAGACAGTTCTTACAAGAAACATTTGAGTGCACTCACTACAGTTGTTGTCTGCCTGCAGTAGAGCTGGCACTCTCGGGAAGATTTGGGCAGACCTGCCCAACCACATGTGCTTTCAATTCCAGGTGCACTCAGTAAGTCACATCCTTCAGGAAAGATCTGACCCACTCCACAAGCTCTGTCTATTTTTTCCTGGAAGCACAGATTTCCTCCATTCCTCACATGTGCAGCCATGATCCCCCAGCCAGCAGGTCTGACACGATGTTTCCAAGGTGTTGAGCTGACAGCACAGGTGTTGCACAGCACATCTGTAAGTATTGCAATCTGGATTTACTGTAGGAGCCCCAAAGGCTGTGTCTCACATTTAACTGAAGCACTTGTAACCAGAAACAGTAGCTGTAGAAACAGAGCACTGCGCTGTTATTGTATGGATGGATTAGAGATGAGGGAAGGAAGGAACACCTCAAACCAACTCTGCTGTCACGAAAGTGTTCCTGATTCTCCAGCCTTTATGTGCATGTGCTCAGACTAAATACAAGCATGTGTATTCATCCAGCATTGCTCCTCAGAGCAGGAGATCAGGTCAGGGATGGACAGCACCAGCAGCCTGTGCTGAGGGCTGAGGGTGTGCACAAGTGTTAATGTGGGACACATGGATCAGGTTTGCTCCGGGACAGCCCTGAGGATGGACTCAGGCTGCAGTAATACCAAACACAACCCTGCTCTGCGGACACTTTGAGTACTTCAGAGAGAGCTGCAACTTGTACTTCACTTGCAGTATTATTTAAGGATTATTTTTCTGCTGAAAAATACGTTCCTGAATTTTTGTAGAAGAAGAAAGATGACCTTTTTAAGTATGGTAGATTATTTAATTGTTAATGGAAATAAATTGCATTGTGTAGTCACTCCTTGGTTTATTTACACTGCATGTCCTATAAACATATCACCTCACTAAATTCTCTGTTTAGTAAAAGAATGTGGCCAGTATGTTCAGACGTGCCTGGTTTTTACTTTTTAAAAACTTCTTTGTCTGCTCTTATGAAAATTAATTTGCTTTAGAAATTACACTTTCCTGCAAATCGTTGTCAGATAATAAATACAGCCTAAGTGTCAGCCAAAATACACCAAAGCTATGGCTCTCATATTTGCATTCTGTATTCCTTCACTGTCCACTAAGGCAAATTAATTACCCCATGTTTCTTTTGCAAGTCAGCAGGAGGTAAATTGGTATGGTAGAAATGAAAGGGCAGAGTCTAAAAGAAAATTGTCAATCAATTTGTTAAGTTTTAATTTCTCTTTACTGCATTGTTTTGCAACATCAAAGCCTGAAAATTAAATGCCTGTCATTGCTCTGAGCATTGTCCTAGTGTTGCTGGCATAGGAGCTGTCAGCAGTGAGAGAAAATGTCAACTGGCTTTTTGAATGGCAGCTAAAGGGCATCATGAGGACTTAAAAATCTGTTTCCTTTAATTTCTAAAAAATAATTCATTACTTTTAGAGATATTGAATAACATGAACTTTTTTTTTTCTTTGAGAATTCTGGTATGTTGGTCTTTCCGCATGGGAGCGATTCCATCTCAATTATTTTATGAAAATGATGTTGTGTCTTTTGCCAGTCTAGGTCATCTTCCATTATATTCAATGACCTTTAAGTTTGGGTTCATATACATAAAAAAATGAAGTGTTGTAGAGTGTGTGCATTGCTCCTACTCTTTACACCTGGGTTTAGATTAAAGAACTGAAGGATGAGGCAGAAGCACAGTGCGTGTATATAAAGGGGAGAAACACTAGGGTTGAAAGGAGCTGAAAGTATTAGTGAAGCCTTTTATTTTTTTAACTTTATTTTATATTAATATTTAGGGACAAGTCTGGGGAGTCTACAAAAGTCAAGTGGGTTGGTTCCCTCATTGAAGGGGTTAAAGATCTGACTGATCTGAACCTTCAACACGAGTGCAAATTGAAAGAAGTAAATCTGATCTCGCAAGTCTAGACATAACTGTCAGCTACTTTTAGCCATTGCTCTGTATTGATTTTTATGTTCTTATTTTTATTTCATGAACAGATTATTTTTCTCTTCCTCTGACCTCATTCTGTAGAATCTCAATCTGTAACTCCCCTTTAACTTTCAAAAAAATCTCTTCCAAAACAGGTTCAGAAAGCAGTTTCCTGTGAATTTTTATGAGGATGTTATGAAAATTAGGGTTGCATTTTTGACCCCATTTAATCTCCAAGCATCTGGCTTGCACTGTTCTGTTTGGTGATGTTTCTTCCCCCAATATGACTTTGATAAATACTTTTGGTAGGCTGCTTACCCCTTGCAATTCAAAGCATTAGAGTTATTTACTACACTCCTGAAAACTTTCCTATTGTTTCCACTGTCCTTTGTATCAAATAAGTTGGAGACCAGCACCAGCTTTGCAGGAGATTGATTATGTGGCTGTTGATGGCTGCTTCTTTGGTAGTTTTGAATTTCAGCGCAGAGTAAGAAGAACTGTGCAAGTACTATAAAATTATATCTTTCTTGCTTTTATTTTCCCTTTGCACATGATGCTTTTATTAAGATGATATACTATTTTTATTTGCCATGAAATCTTAGTTCTACAAAACTAATTTAGTTCAGATGGAAATACTTGACATATGAATTTTTAAGAACTTTGATGTCCTACAGGACAAAATTCTTTTCATGCACCTTTAGTCGATGAGCTGTATTTTTACCATCAGTAATATTTACTTTTTTCCTGTAGCATAGCAGTACCCACCCCACTGTGACCAGATGCCCATTGTAGTGGGCACTAAACCAGCCCACTACTGATTAACAGAATTCTTGTCAGGAGGAATTTACAGTCTGAAAGTGAACATAGAGAGGAAAGGAGAGGAAAGGAAGGAGGTTTTCTCTCCTTTTACAGAGGAAAAACTTGAAGGACCCAAAGGCATTTCACTTCTGTTGAAATCAACTAATTCATTCAAAGTCCACAATCACTCTGTGTATAAGAAACAAGAGGGAAGACACCTAAGTTAGATATACATGTCCAAACAAACGTACTGGAAAAAAAATTAACATAATATAAACTACCACCAAATGGTAGATTTACATAAGGTAAATCATGACATGACCATCTGTTGGTGGAAAAGGCTCTTCCAGTGGGAGTATTGGCAGCAAAAATCCAAATTATATTAATGGAAATGTATACATTTCCAGTTCAGTGCCCTGATGGTCAGAGAAAATTAGGAGGCATCTCAGGTCATTGTGTTCATCCTTGGAAGCTGATGGTAGTGCCTTCAATGTTGGTTGACCCAGACTTATCATGGTGTGGTGGTTTTGTTTGTTCTACAGTAAAGTTATAAATACACAGTTTATAATGCTTTGGTTTACTGGGAAATACCCTTTGGAAGCACAGAAAATGTGACGTGCAGTGTTTGCCTGTAACAAAACCTCTTATTTATCTGAGGGAGATCTTGGCCTTTGGATCTCTCCTTTCTGATATCCCCCACACCAGGAGATAACCTAATAAAACTAAAATCCTGAAGTTTTTCTAGGTACTTGTATAAAAAGCTCTTTTGATTGAATAATCTTAGAAGAAGACTGCAAGAAGACTCATTAAAACTAAGCACTCAAAATGAGAGGAATATTTGGAAACCTGGTAATGTGTCTGGTTATGCCTGCCAAAAAAACCAGTGCTTGAAAACCAAAACTTATGTATAATCTTTGTTTTTTGCTCCGCCAATTGTTAGCAGCCAAGCTGATGTAAGCCAGCTCATTCTGTGTTAAACAACATGAGATTCCAAATGGCATCATTTCATTGAGCTATCCAAACAAATCTTGTATTTTTGAGAAAATCAAATGTTTCATATTTGTGAAAAGCTTCACTTTGGTTATTCTCATGACACAGAGTATGGCATAAAATAATTAGATCATTTGAAGAGCTGTGTAAAATCTCAGAAGTTAATTTTCCCTAAAATCACCTCTCTTAAGCCGTATCTCTGTACTTAACTTACAGAATGCTCTCTTTCAACCTCAGAGAGGAACTGCTTTTACATTATTTCACTGGATAACAGACAATCCTCAATAATTAATGCCAGATCTTCAGCTCTGATACTTTCATGGAAACCATTAGGCCGATGCCAGTTTACATCATTTGAAGATCTGACCCAGCAGGTATAAAAATGAAAATGGCAAGGCAAAAAAATATGAGCAATTTGATATCAATAAAAATGTGCATGAGGTCAGGGAGGACAGAGCCTTTTCAAGTTTTCCTTTGACTTTTTATCCTAAAGAAGAAAGTTGGGTTTTTTTCAGTCATCGAGCAAGTAATGTACAGCAAATGATAAATTACAAAAGAAAATAATCTGTTGCAATAAAAGCTGGGCAGAGCCCCAAGTACTTGTTCCCAAAGTATTTATTTTTCCCCAGCTGTATTTATGCGTGAATTCAATGATGTTTGTAAAATAAGTATTAGAAATTGTAACATTTTGAGTTATGCATGTTTCAAAAAAAGGTCTTTCCTCTTTCAAAATTCAAACTTTGACCTTTCTGAAATTTCATTATCACAACTGACAAGGTCCAACTGTTTTTTTATTTTGCAATGTTTTCAGAAAAAGAAACTTCAATTCAGAAGTTTGGATCAAATTTCTAACACAGAAAATTACTCAATTGCTCAGAAAAGAAACTGTAATAGATCAGAGAACAAGTTATTCTCTCACTTTGAGTAGCAAATACATTTTGGCTTGTATTGAAATTATTGTTGCTATAACTTATGCCCAGAAAAGATAAATTAATAATTATTTACAAAGCAAAAATTGAGTCAGAGACAAATATAGAATTAACTCAAAGAGGGGATGTTTTCTTTTTATTTCACTGTAGCACTCGTAGAAAACCTCAAATACAAATTGTTTTAAGGAAAATTATAGTTTCAATAGTGAGAAAAAGAAAGAGAGAGAGAAGGAAGGAAAGAAGGAAAGAAAGAAAGAGAGAAGGAAGGAGAGGGAAAGAGGGAAAGAAAGAGAGAAAGAAAGAGAGGAAGGAAGGAAGGAAAAGAAAAAGAAAAAGAAAAAGAAAAAGAAAAAGAAAAAGAAAAAGAAAAAGAAAAAGAAAAAGAAAAAGAAAAA